>NC_045429.1:196968996-197313496 GCF_902635505.1 Sarcophilus harrisii
AATGTTTTCCCAGTTTATTGTTTCCCTTCTGGTTTTGTCTGTATTAGCTTTGTTTGTACAAAACCTTTTCAACTTAATATAATCAAAAATATCTATTTTGTGTTCAATAATGAATTCCAGTTCTTCTTTGGCGACAAATTCCTTCCTTCTCCACAGATCTGAGGTAAACTATTCTTTGATCTTCTAGTTTGCTTGTAATAACACTCTTTATGTCTAAATCATGAACCTATTTTGACCTTATATTGTTATATGGTGTTAGGCATGGATCAATTCCTAGTTTCTGCCATACTAGTGAAATTTAAGAGTCTTAAAGACCCGGCTAGAGCAAGTTTGAATTTGAGCTATTTGCCTAAGGTTGAAGCTAGTCTGTGTTCTTTACTCCAAAGACAGCTCTTTATCTACCATGCTGTCTCCCTGTACTAGGGGATAGGGGGCAATACAATGAAAGAAACACTTTTCAATCTAGCCAGTGCTGCTGCTACACCTCTATTCCACACAGCTTTTTCTTCACAACTGTAAGGCAAAATGAATGGCTCTCTTCTGGGATACCGAGTCCATCATAGGACTAAAATTCACAGAGATAAGTTCCTAATATTTAAAGCTGGAAAGGACCTTCTAGATCAATTAGACTATCTCCTTCCATTTTATAGCTAAAACCCAGAGATTCAGAAGAGATTATATTTAAGACTTATAAGGCATCTTTCAGGTGATCTGGGTTTCTTTTATTCTAAAGACAAAGAATTGAGGACTGAATTAAGTAAATTGTCCAAGATCACCAGATCCTTTCTACTTCCTTTCAGCTTCCTGATGGACCATTCTTGAAGTGTGTCACATATAGCTTAAGGAGCTTCAGTTCTGATCTTCACTTTAGCAGAAGCCTCCAAAAAGCAAGGGAGCCAAGAGAAATGTTGTTAGATAAAGTGGCCAGGGGAATAAAGCCCTCCTCTGGTTTAAAAAAGGACCCAGATCCTAAAAGAGACTAAATTATACATTTCTTCATCTTTTTTCCCTCCTTAAAACTTAAATGATGCTAAGGATTCCCTAGGAAGATAAGGAAGGAATGCTTTCCACACATGGGCAACAGCCTACATACCCGCACAAAGATTGAAAATAGAATCTTATATCTAGAAAGTTTGATTCCCAAATATAATGCATAAATCATGCAAGAAGATTGCAAAGATTGACATGAAATTGTGGAGGATTCTAAATGTCAAACAGAGGAATTCATATTTTCTTTTTGAAGCAAAAAAGATCCACTAGAATTTCTTGATCCAAGGAGAGTGATGGGACCAGTCATGTATTTTAATATCAATTTGGGTAGAGAATGGATTGAAAACTTGAGGCAGAATTGAAAACTTAATTCTGCCTAATTAAGAGACTATTGTAATAGTTGAGGAAAGATACTGGCCCTGTGAGGGAAGAGAAAAGGTAAATAAAAGACTATTAAAAAAGAAAAGAAGAGAAATATGGTGGTAGAATGGGTAAGACCTGATAATTGAGTTGCAAGTGATTAGAGGTTACAAATCTGGGTGATGGCAAGGAAGTCAGAACTGTCAGATTTGGCAGGGAAAAGAATTGTTTTGGATGTGTTGAGTTTAAGATGCTTATGGACATGCAGGTAAAAATGTTTAATAGGCAGCTGGTGCTGATTCAAACTAAGGAGAGAAATAGGGCTGTCCAGCTCTAGTTGTTATCTGCATAGAGGTAATAGTTGAATTATGAAAGAATCTAGCAAAAAGAAAAGGTCCAAGTTGGCTACACCATTCAGTGAGAGTAGGATATTGATCATAAGGATCAGGAAGAAGTAAAGTAGTGAAAATCCATGGAGGACAGCTAATGGCAAAAGAAGACCTCAAATCCAAATACTCTTATTCCACATTCACCATTCTTTTTAGTATAAAACACAGAGAGAAACATGAAAACTCAGATCCTTTTTTTCCACAACCGGGATCTTTGATTTAAAGTTTGAAATACACTCCAAAATCTCATATCACAGAGAAGGGAATTTTAAAACTCTCAAAAAAGTTAAATTCTCAGATTACAGAGAAAGAAATTTGAAAACACTCAAAATAATATGACCTAAGGTTATACAGTTATTTTAAATAACATAGCCTTAGATTAAATGGAATTGTAGCCCCAGAAACTCTTCTTTTTATTGTGGTATAGAGCAAAGAATACTGGATCTAGAGTCAGAGCATATGGTTTCAAATGTTGTCTTTGGGATCTTAGTCCCTGTGTGATCTGAGTAAGCTTTTAACTACTTGCTGTTTTCTTCCCTGTAAAATGAGGGGTTACATTGTCTCTTCCAAGTCAATCTTTAATTCTGGGAAACTCGTTGGACCTCATTTCCTCAACTATAAAATAAGGAGGTTGGATGTTTCAACTTCAAACCTATGATGCTGTGAATCTCCCTGGGCCTCTACAAAATGAAAAGCTGGATTATGACTACTAAGGTTCTTTCTTACTCCGTGAGATTTTTTAGGCCTCATTTCCTCATCTATGAAACTAAGGGGTTGTACTAGATGATCTCTAAGATCCTTTCCAGTTCCAAGTCTGTGGTTCTACGATCTCTATATTATGATATCCCATGTTAGGCTTCCCAATACTCTCCATCACCATATGTCTTGCCCCAATTCATAAAAAATGAAAGAAGAAATTGGGGAAAAAGAAAGAAATCAGAAAGGAAGGAAGGAAAGATGGAAAGATGAAAGGAAAAGAGAGGAGGGAAGGAAGGAAAGGAGAAAAGGAGGGGAAAAAGGATAAAGGAAAGAAAGGAAGGAAAGAAGAAAAATGAAAAGGGAGGGAAGGAGGAAAAAAGGGAGGAAGAAAGAAGGAAAAGAAAAAGCAGAAGAAAGAAAAAAAGATTAATGGAAGTAAGAAAGAAAAGAAAGGGGAACGGGATTAGAAAAAAAAGGGAGTGAAGGAGGGAAAGAAGAAATGAGAAAGGGAAGAAAGAAAAAAGGAAATAAGGCAGTAAGGAAGGAAGAAGGGAGAAAGAAGGAAAAGGAAAGAAGGAAGGGAGGAAGGAAGAGAAGGGAATGGAAGGAACAAAAGGAGGAAAGAAGGAAGGAGGGAAGGAAGGCAAAAAAGAAGGGAAGGAAGGAAAGGAGAAAAGGAGGGAAAAAAAGGATAAAGGAAAGAAAGGAAGGAAAGAAGGAAAAGAAAAGGAATGAAGAAAAATGGAAAGGGAGGGAAGGAGGGAAAAAAGGGAGAAAGAAAGAAAGAAGGAAAAGAAAAAGCAGAAGAAAGAAAAAAAGATTAATGGAAGTAAGAAAGAAAAGAAAGGGGAACGGGATTAGAAAAAAAAGGGAGTGAAGGAGGGAAAGAAGAAATGAGAAAGGGAAGAAAGAAAAAAGGAAATAAGGCAGTAAGGAAGGAAGAAGGGAGAAGGAAAGAAAAGGAAAGAAGGAAGGAGGGGAGGAAGGCAAAAAAGAGAAGGGAAGGAAGAAAGAAAGGAAAAAGGGAAGGAAGGAAAGAGGGGGGGAAAGGGAGGAGAGGAGAGAAGAAAAGGAGCGGGGGTGGGCAAGCTCCTTTGCTAGCAGGGCAGCCTGGGAAGCTCCATAGACAGCTCTCACCCTCACTTGAGGTTAGAGGGCAAAGAAGTTAAAAGCGAATCCGGGCTACTTCTTACCAGAGCGAGCGAGGTTTGAAGGCGCGTGCGCAGTGGAGTCCTCGCGGCTGCGCCGCCCGGGCCTCCCCTCAGGCCGCCAATCCCGGCGCTCCCGGCAGAGGGAGCTGCGCGCCGGCTTCCCCTCCCGCTAGGCCCCGCCCGCCTCTCTCTTGCTTCGTCTGGGAGGGGCTCACGGCTCAGTCCGACAGCTGCTTCCTGCTCCGACAGCCTACCCGCTCAGGGCCGCTAGTTCATTCCGCTCCCGGTCTTCCCCAAGTGACCCGTGCAAGAAGACCTCCTAGCACAGTTCTGCGCCCGCCGTCACCTCCGCCGCCGCGCCCCAGCTCCGTAGGGAGGGCCTTGTCCGCAGCCTCCGCACGCGTCCCGCCCGCCCCGCCGCCCTCCGGCCATGCTGTCCTTCCAGTACCCCGACGTGTACCGCGACGAGACGTCGGTGAGTGCGACCCTGGCTCCCGGCCCTGCCGAGGCGTGGGGAGAGGGGAGGGGGTAATCCATCCCAGGCGTCTGCTCGAGGCTGCCATGCTGCCCCCTCCACTTTCCGCCTATTCTCTTCATCTTTCTCCTCCAGCCCCCGCCCTCGCCCCCTTCCTCCTCTTCCTCGTGCCTTTTGTTTGCTAGGAAACGTGCGGGAGAGCCCGGGCCGGAGGCGGTCTGCAAACCGGCTCTGGCTCCTGGGAAGCTCTCGGAGGCCGAGCGTTGGGTCGGGGGTGGGCGGGGAGGGATCCCCAGCCCATTTCCTAAAATTGCTGGGGTCAAGGCCACGCAGGGAGGAGGGAAGGTCGCTGGCCCGGGAGGGCGCCGGGACTTCTGAGCAACAGTTGCCGATGTGGAGGTTAGCAAGAGCTTGCCTCTAGGAAAAGTGTGCTTTTGAGCAGTTGTAAAAACGTGTGCGTGTGTGTGTGTGTGAGAGAGAGAGAAACAGACTGCTATATGTTAGTCATTTTTTTAAATTGCAAATCTCTTCAGTCTCAAAGTTTAAATTCGGTCCCTTTGCATAAGTTTTCCCAAAGGAGAGGGACAAGCAGTGAGAAAGGAAGGACTTAGCGAGAGAAACACAGAGAAAGAGAACGTGATTTCCCTCTCCCCGCTCCCTCTTCCTCCTTTCTTTCTCTTCCCCTTCTCCCCTCCCCGTCCCGACCCAATCAAAGGTCAATTTTCCGAAGTTAGTCCTGCTCCCGGTGAATTTGGGGGTTGACTTTGGATTTCCTGATAGGATTTGGCATTTTAGGCTTGGATTGGGTACCCAACTTGTGTAGCGCACTATGGAATTGAGAGCTAGGGTAGTTTGGGCTAAAGTTGTCAGTCTAGTGTATTCCAGTAAGCATTTATTCAGTACCTTTTATTTGCAAGGTTCCAAGCTAAGCATTTATTCAATACCTTTTATTTGCAAGGTTCCAAGCTAAGTTAGGGGTGGATAAAAACAAAGCAAAAACGAGTTTATTTCTCCAAGTTTACATTCTACTAGAATGATAAGACTGATAAGTATATACGGATAATTCTGGAAATGTTAATTGTTGAATCAGAATTACTGTTACTTGGCAGTAGGTTTTATGGAGTTCACTTTAGGTGTGACTAATAGCCAAATATAAAGTTTTTCAGATTTTCTTTGAGTCGTTTGATGTCTTAAAGTCTTCCACTTTCATCGTGGAAATGTTAATACTTTAAAAGAAGTTTAATATATGTTTATATTCAAACTTATGTTTACAGGAAACTCTGATACATTCAGAGATTTGTTTGAACAGTGGTCATTTGTTTTTGGCAAGTTTATTGACTAATTTTTTTTTAATTTGACCTAATATTATAATAATTTAAAGAAAGTTGCCACACTAGAATTACAGTTAGTGTTTTCTTTTTCCTAAGGAAGTGTAGTTATCTTATAAAGTATACTTAAATGTACATTCCACTTTAAGTAGCTAAATTCCTGGTTTTGATTTCAATATTTCTTGGTGACTTTGGCCATAATATATTTAGTGTCTATACTGTTTTTTAATCTAATATTATAACTTCATTCAAAAATCATTTCTTGAGCTGAAGTTCAAAAGAGGGAGTACCACAAATGTGACCCTTGCCAAGAACATAAAATCAGATAGAGGACATATAAAGAAATAATGGAAAGATCAGCACTTTGTTCAATATGGAGAAGTCATTGTGTGGAAACTCTCTTCTCCCACAGATATTCCAATCTGTTTGTTTTTTAATTGATAAATTCTAGGAATTTGCCAGAGACACAGAGGTTAAATGATGTGCTTAAGGTCATAGGATTATGCACCTGTAGTTGGAAAAAGATTTTAGAAGTTATCTGGTCCATCACTTTTATTTTACAAATGAGAAAACAATCTCAGAGAGGTTATAACTTTACTAAAGTTATATTGTATTTGACATCCCATTGTAAATGGCAGAATTATGATTTGAACTCAGGTTTTGTACCTCCAAAGCCATTCTACTTTATACCACATCAGGCTACGTACAGTCGTCTGTAAATGTTACAGGAAAGTTTTCCAGATTTCAAGGAGGAAAGTAATAAGTGCATGATGGTTTCATGTGTTTTCAGGTGGCATTTGACCTGGACTTTGAATTTCAACATTTGGGAATGTCTGGGCGGAGATATTTTAACAGGAAGAAAATTGTGATAGTGGGAGGGAGAAGGTTCTTGGTATCTGTGGAGGATGTTCTATCTTCCTAGTAATTTATATTGTAATTATATATCACTATATAAATACCTTCCCAGCCTGGAATTTAAGATCTTCAGCAGTCTGACTGTAACCTATTTTTTTCAATCCTTATTTCCTAATCTTGTGTTTCATGTTCCAGCCAGAAAGTCTCCTTAGCTAAACTACTCCTTGCTTTCCACTTGACTTTCACACATTTATGCATTTGTGTCTGGATTAGAACACACCTTTTTACCTCCTTCTATTGAAATCTTTTCCTTTTTTAAGTCCAATCCAATGAGCACAACCTCTGAAGATTTCCCATATCTTTTCCTGTCTGAAAGTATTTTTTCTCTCCTCAGATTTTCAAGAGTTGTTTGCATAGGTTTCTCCTTTGACCATATTACAATCTATCTTCTTTATGTACATGTTATATCTTTATAAGTCTTTTGAGATGTCAGAGACTCCTGTTTTAGTAAGAGGGTTGGGTTTTTTTCATGGTATATCTAATAATGCCTTTCATATAATAATTAACAGATGTTTTATGAAATTAAATTTGTATTCCCAAGAACTTAACATGTTTTGCATTTCTTTCAGACTGACATGTAAGAATGTGGGCATAATGGATACTTTTTCATATGGAAACTGAGACTGGTGATAGGCCTTCAATGCTTTTGAATGCCTTTTTTGAGCTGTGACAAAACATCATCATCAACATTTTGTCTAAGGATTTAGAGTCAAGATTTTAGGGTCATCTAATCCAAATAAAGAAACTGAAATCCAGAGAGTTGAAACACTTTGCCTAAGGAAATGTAGGTTACCTTGGTGGAGCTGGAATTTGAACCTAAGTTGTAACTCTGTATCATTCCAATACCTCATTTTGCCTAGGTCTTTTGAGTTTGATTTGTAAATTCTTTAGGAGTTTGTAGTCTAAATTAGAATTTAGAGAGGAAGTTGCAGCTAGCTGGTACAGTGGATAAAGTGCTTAACCACTGGAATCAGAAAAACAATTCAAAAATGATATCGGGTACTTAACCAGCTGAGTGACCTTAGGCAAGTTGATTAACTGATGTGCCTCAGTTTCAAAATAGGAGAATAATAGCATTTACCTCCTTGGATTGTTATAATGATAAAATAAGATATTTTTATAGTAATTCGCAAACTTTAAATTGCTCTGTGTGTGTATGCTAACTTTATTGTTATTAACATAAACCTATCATTGAGTTGGTAAGTATCAAAGAATGAATAGGTAACATACTTCAAATAAGCTTTATTCCCTGGCTTCTTTCAGGCCTCAATTCAAATGTCAGGAATAGGCCCTTCACAGTTCTCTATGATAGTGTCTTCCCTTTGAGATTACCTCCAGTTTACCTTGTATGTACACAGATATTTATGTGTTTCATTATCTTGAGGGTTTGCACTTTTAAGAAATTAATGCTTCTTGACTTTGAAAATGCATTTCCATACAAGGTGAGAAATATTGGGGATTGAGAAAGTTGGCCTTTATCTTCCAATTCTGTGTCAACAAGCATTTTTAGTATAGAAGTGACTCTGGATTCTCTAAGGCTATAGCAACCCTGGTCAAATAAGCTTTTTATTGGTGGAGTGGGCACCACTCCCTCCCCCATTGATAACTTTTTTATACTTAGATAATAATTTCAAGTATTCCTTTAGTAAATTATAAACTCTATTTTGTTTAATCTTTGTATTTCCTCTGCTCTTAGAACCCAGAGTAGCCACTTAATAAATGTTTACTTAGTTGAGTGAAGTTTATCACCAACACAAAACAGTGTCTTGTCCATAATTTAAGAATGTTATTGGGCCTATGGAATGCCAAAATTTAATTCTAACTCCATATTAAGTCACTGTTTGATGCTAACCATAGTAATTTATTTTCATTTTCTTTGTAAGGAAGCATCTGTTAATGTAAGTGCTTCTCATGGATATTTGTGGGTTAACTATTGCCTATTATAAATAATAATGATGATGTCATTATATTAGAAGACTTCTAAAGATTTCTAAATGGAGCTCCACAGTTCAGCAAGCATTTATTAAACACCTTTATTCAAGGGATTGTACTATGCTTTGAAGGGTGCATAGATAAAAATAAAAATAATCATTATGATCAAGGGTCTTACCTTCTAACAAAACTTTATTCCATCCTAGTCAGATCCCTTTTTTTTTTTTTTGTTCCACTATGAACTGTTCCAAACTTTAAGTCTAGATTCTGATACTTTTCCCTTTCCTTTCTTACTATTTCCCTTTCCTTCACTGCTAAGTTTCTGAAAAACATGTTTATATCCAGTTCTTCCAATTTTTATTACCCAGTGACTCCTCCATTTCTTGCTATCTGATTTTTGTTCCCATTACTTTACTTCTGAAATTATTCTTGCCCAAAGATTATTGATTTCAAAGTCAACAAATCCAGTAATTTTTTTTTCCAGTCTTTATTATCTCTTAATACTTGATAAGTATCTGTTGTGATCTCTATCCTTTACTTTCAGCATATCACACTCCTTTGGTTCTCTTTTATCTCTAACTATTCCTTTTCTCTCTTAGTGGACTCTTCATCCTCTCATTGATTCCTTAAAATGGATCTTCTAAAAGGTCTTTCCATGGCCTTCTCTCTCTATATTCTCCCGTAGTAATCTCCATATTTTCAATACAAGTATCTCTAGAATTTCCAATTTAAAAAAAACATGAGTTTACTTAGTTCCAACCTCCTCATCTTTTAGAGAAATGAAATCCTGCTAGGTTAACAGAATTAGAATCAGAACATACTCAGGGCTCCTAACTTTTAAGTTAGTATGCTTTTCAAACATTTCTAAGGCATTTTTAAACAAAATGTTATTTCTACTCTGTAAAAAAACAACACACGATCAGACTTCTACAAGAAAAAGATTAACCTAACAATGGAATGAAAAAAAAAAAGATTCTAAGACAGGGAATAAAGGAAGGAAGTACCTGTTCAAAAGTTGTATTATAGTACAACTTGGTGGTAATAAGGGCTTGAAGTGTGGTGGTGGTAGTAAGAAGAGATAGGAAGGCACAGATGACAGAGGTGTTGCCAGATATCTGAATGGATATGAGTTAAGGATAGTCCCAAGCTATAACCAAACAAAGGAAATGAAAGAAAATAATAAAAGTCTCCATACCCATATCTTCAATATCCTTCAAGATGTTCCACCATAACCTCAAACTCACCATGTCTAAATCCAACCTCCCTTTAAATCCCCTTTGCTCTTCTGACTTCATAATTTTTATTTTTAAAGACTGGATTCACTTCATCTCACTCAGGATGTGAAGTTCAGAGGCTACTTATGTTGGAGCAGAAGTTTTTACCTCTTTTCCATCCTTGGCCTTTTCACTTCTCTATAAACAAATTGCTTCTCCTCTCTTTCCCCATTTCCTGAAGGTTTTCATATTAATACTGAACTTAGGTTAGTGTGGACACTCAGTTGGTTTAGTCCACTGCAGCCAGAGCTCCAAGCTCAAGAAATCCATTAGCCTTAGTGATACGGAACATGGGTGTACATTGTTACACCTGACTTTTATTATTTTCTTTCTTTTCAAGTTAGGACCCCGAATATGTTCTGATACTAACTCTATTAACCATACAGGGTTTCATTTTGCTAAAAGATGAGGTGGGGTTGGAACTAAGAAAACTCATGTTTTTTTCAACCTCTAGACTAATTTATGCCATGATTTTTTCCACAAATGAATTGCCAGCTAGAATTTTAAAAAATAAAAATTTCTAATTAAACTTTCTAAATTAAAATTTCTAATTTAAAGTTTTTTTTTATGCTTTTGGGGGAAGGAGGGAAGTGACTATAAAATAGGCTTATTGAGAGGAAAAAGTCAGCAGAGTTACGTAAAGGATAGAGGCTTAACCTTGGAACCAGGAAAACCTGCTTCTGTCACTCTTATGTCACTCTGCTAAAGTCATTTTATCACTTAGTTTCAGAGAAATCTATTTAGTCTAGAAAAGTTAGTGTTCTTCATCAGTAGAGGAATCAGTCAAGCATTTATTAAGGTTCCACTCTATGTCAGGCTCTACTTGGTGCAGGGGATCAAAAAAAAAAAAAAAAAGATACAGTCTCTGCTCACAGGAAGCTTACAATTTAACAGAGGAGAAAAAATTTATATATATAAGATACATGTATAGGTATGTAAAACATAAAGGAGATACAAGATAACTTTAGGGGGAAAGTACTTGCAGTTGTGGGGATTAGAAAAGGGTTCATTTAGGAGATAATTTTCTTGATTTTTGAAGAAACCTGGAGATTTCAAGAAACAGATGTGAGGAATGAGGGTATTGGAACCTTTAGGGGATAGTTATTGCAAAGGCATAGGCATGAGAGATGTAGTATAGGTATAGCAAGTAGACCAGACTTTACAGTGCATGGAAAGAAATAATGTGTTTGAAAGCTAAAAGGATAGGATACAGCCAGGTTGTGAAGAGCTTCAGATGTTCAGGGAGGAGATATTTGAGTCTATAATCAATATGGAGATAGGATTTATTAAGGGTTAGGGAGAGCCATTGACATGGTCAGATACACTCTAGCAAAATCATTTTTGCAAATGTGTGGAGTGTGTTGAAAGAGGGGAGAGGTTTGATGCAAAGAAATTAATTAGGAGGATTTTGCATTAATTCATATGAGAAGTGTTGAAGGCCTGAACTGAGATTGTAAATCTGAGAATAGAGAAGAGAGGGCATATGAGGGCAGTCTTATAGAGATAGAAATGAGAAATTTTGGCATCTGAAAGGTGACAGAATGAAGAATCAAGGATGACATTAAAGTTGTAATTCCTGATAACTGGAAAGATGTTGGTGCCCTCAACAATAAACCAGTGCAAAGTATAGCAAGAATAATTTTGATTCTGCCCTGTAATCAGCTAGTCGTCGGTAAGTTTAAAAGACTATCACAAATCATAGATTATTTATGTAATTTCTACAACTGAAGTTCTTTATTGTAGCTAGGGTTTATTGTGTCTCCCTTCCCAGTTTCACAAAATTAAGAAAGAAAAGATGAATTGATATAAAAATTAGCTTCAATTAAGGATTAAAATTGTTTTAAAAGGTCCTGTTAGGGTTTTTTTTTTGTTGTTGTTTGTTTGTTTGTTTGTTTTTGACACCTAGCAATGTGAGTGTGGCACAGGTTTTAATTTCTTCTTTATTTCTTATCTACTGATTATCTAATGAGAGCAGGACTTGCCATTTTCCATGACTATGTATCAGTGCTTATTATCACAAATATTACTGCTTTAACTGTTCCTGTAATCCATTTATGTATGTAAATGCTTTGTGGGAGCAGTTGTGGACATAAGAGGACCTTCTGGAAAGTAGGAGCCTGGTGCTAGAACATGCCCTCTTGTTAGATTTCAGATAAAATGTGCTGCTGATAAGAGGAGCCGTGGCTATTTTTCTAGCAATGATAATTTCACTGAACAGGTGGAACCCACTATGCCACTTGGGTGGGGTATGAGTCTAACAGTGTGTAGTAGCTTGCTTCTCGTGTTCTTTGTTAAACACTGGCCATCAGCTCAAGGTCAGACAGGTATATAGAGTCAGTGATCTCAGGACTACTGCCAGATTCATAGTGTGCTGTAGTGAAAGCAGGTTCCAGTAGCTTCTTTCTACCTGGTGACATGATTGACTTGCAGCCAAGCTTAATATTTTTGGTGCCTGGTTGTTTTTTGGGGGAAAGAATATATATATTTTTTGATGGGTGAATGTTGCTTTCTCATTGTTCTAGAACAAAAAATGTGAACCAGTTATTCACTTACCAGCTAGCTTGCCATCAATGAACTGAAGCACTGATGCAAAAATCAGAAATGTTCAGAGACTTTGTTGGAAAGAAATGGCTATTTCAAAATGGTGCAAGCTAGTTTCTAATTTTTTTTTCTTGCAAAATAATTCCTTTAGTCATAATTTGTTAATATCCAGAAGGTTGTATAGCTGCCATATTCCTGTCACTCTTATGGATTTCTTTTATTTCCTCTCAAATCATGATAGTCTGAATGGGTAATGTTTAGATGACTTTTTTTTTTTTTTAAGAGACCATTATACATCTCCTATAGAGAAATTCAGGTTTCTGAAATATTCTTCCAGTAGGTGAATTAAAATTTTTAATTGGTGCCAAAAAAAGATGTGTTGGTGACCCAGCAGTTCAGGGCAGTATTTGTTTTCATGTGTTTTAAACTCATTTTTTAGAAACCTGATCACGTGATGACATGTGGGGCTATTTCCTTGCAAACTGTATAAAGTTTGTCTGTTGATACTCAGAAACATAGCCCTTCCATTCTTCCTTGAATTGTATAACTATGTGCCTCTTCAGGGAGAAAGCTTTATAGATTTCATTAGCACAGCAGAAGGTTTTTCTGTTGCATTATATTGCTCAAGCATTTTCTTCTCTCATTGTTAGTCTCTCTTCTCTGAGCATCCCCCTACCTCCCACTCTTGTCCCTGGCTGCCTTGACACCTTTCAGAAACTGCCAAAATCTATGTTCATGGGGTAATCAGCCAGAAGAGTAGCCATTGAATTGATGGAAGCATTCTATTTCTCTCTTTACAAGCTTTTAGTAAAAATATCCCCATATATTCAGTTCTTTAGGAAAACTTCCTTTGAAGCAGTCACCAATTATTTTGTGTTTTATTTTGTTTATTTGCAGGTACAAGATTACCATGGGTCTAAGGTCTCTGACCCCTATGTTTGGCTTGAAGATCCAGATAGTGAACAAACAAAGGTAATTGATATTTTAAAATGAGATCACCTTAAAAAACAAGAATCAACTTTGCAGTTACTGGCCAAGTCTTAGCATAAGAAATCCATATTCTCTTTTTGTAACATCCTTTTTTTAGTCTTTATCTTTCCTATCTTTTCTGGTTCCTATTTTGGGAATCTTTGAACACTTGGCTAGTAGAGACATATGTAAAGGAAGTTGCTCTGACTACCAGATTAAGATGG
The DNA here is from genome assembly GCF_902635505.1 of Sarcophilus harrisii. Classification (NCBI taxonomy): domain Eukaryota; kingdom Metazoa; phylum Chordata; class Mammalia; order Dasyuromorphia; family Dasyuridae; genus Sarcophilus; species Sarcophilus harrisii. Next base: position 196,982,244 of record NC_045429.1, read on the forward strand.
ACCAATCACTCTCTCATCTAAATTATTTCAGCAACTCAGCAATGTTAAAATTATGCCAAAATTAATGATTATTTGTAGACATACTATGTCTGAGTGTGTACACTTTGTTTTTCCTTTACATTTAATATATTGATCCAGTGGGTGACAAACTGAGACCCTTTCTCATAGATGAACTCTTATCATTAGAGCCCTAACAAATATGGAACAGGCAAATTGGGATTGACAACTACTAGTTACAAAAAACAGTGGGATCAACAGTTTAAAAATAATATTTTAGATTTTTCTTATAAGTATTTATAGGAAAATACTTAGCAAAAGATAAAGGGAAGTCACCAACAGCAAAGCTAGAATTCTGATGAACTCTAAAAAATAATGAATCTACATAATTCTTCCTAAATTTGAAAGGCAAACTCAGAACTATTTTTCCTAATGCATTTTATATATGCAAGTAATGTTAAGATTGTTTAGAGTTCTAAGTGGACCATTTTTTTGAAAATCTTTATCCTAAAGGGAGAAAATGAAGCATTCTTCATTTTTATCACAGGATTTAAAAAAAAAAAAAAAGCTACAGTTTTTCCCAATAGTTGCTTTAGCACAATTCAGTATATCTGTTGTGTTGTTGTTATGGGATACTCATAATAGCATCAGAATAACATTAATAGGCTTCATTAATAACTTGCAAACACCTACCCCATTCTGCTTTGGCAGAGCAAATAAAAAAGAGAATAGGCATAGTGACCATGCAGAAAACCTTATCTTTTTTTGCCCTTATGTTGACTTAATGTGTTTTATGCCTGTTTTCATACTAAATATTTTCAAGCTATAAAATTCATGGGCCCAGAAGTGCTTAAATTTTAGAGTGCTTTCCACAAAACAGATCAGTGACATTAGGTGTTCAAAGGTTGTCTTTATTTGGCAAATTCTTATACTGATATTCAGTGACTTGCATAAGCTTTAAGATTACTGTCTGAAGTGGAATTCAAACCCACATCTCCAGATTCATTCAAGTCTGGTTTCCCTAGACCAGGGGTCCTCAAACTTTTTAAATAGGGGACCAATTCACTGTCCCTCAGGCTGTTGGAGGGCCAGACTATAGTAAAAACAAAAACTTTGTTTTGTGAGCCTTTAAATAAAGAAACTTCATAGCCCTGGGTGAGGGGGATAAACGTCCTCAGCTGTTGCATCTGGCCCGTGGGCCGTAGTTTGAGGACCCCTGCCCTAGACTCTTTCCCCTGATTTTACAGGTGACAGAACTCAGGCTTTCCCCTGATTTTACAGGTGACAGAACTCAGGCTTCAAGAGAAGTGACTTGTCTAAGGTGGTCATAACAGAGCAAGAATAGAGGTCTTGATTCCTTTCCATACCTATCATGATATCTCTTTCTATAAATGGGAATTTAACTGAACTGGTATGAGTTTACTAGGCTCTGATACAATAAATCATTTTCAGACTAAAAAAGTTTTGCTTTTTAAAAAAATAAAAATAAATTCATTCCTCCAACAAGCAATAACCAAATGCCTATTATAAAGTGCCTACTATATATTACACTCTGTGCTTGGTGCTGAACATTAGCTTGTATCATGATGTCCTTTCCACTGCATAATTGAAAAATTCAATTAATTTCAATTCTCAGATAGGCAAAATTTTCTGAGAACAATAGAGAATCTTCATATATCTTCTAAGCACTAAGAAAAATCTCTCCTCAGGTCTATTACTGGTGGTCAGTTTAAAAAAATGTCATATGAGTAGTTTTTGTCACTGAATTCTAAGACCCAAAATACTCACATGGTAGGGTTTTTAATTTGAGTTGTCTAGCTTGGACACTATCTAAAATTTCAAGAACATAGGAGAACTTTGGTCTCAAAGAAGGAATGGAAGTATGAAATCTGATTCACTTGTCCAAGTTATCATCAGTTTGTTTTTGGCGGAGTTGAACTTCAGATTAACATTGGGATTTTCCCAGAGTCAGACATCTGTTCTAGCTGCAAAATCATTGGCCATCCCATTCCTCCCACTCATCAGTGACACCATTGAGAATGAGAGGCTCTTAATAAATGGTTGTTAAAAAGCATAAAAGCTAATAGCACATTTATAGAGGACTTTAAAGCATTTTACATAGGTTATCTCATTAGTGTCTTACCTTTTCTCTTCAGTCTAGATGCCATAGGTACTATTTATATTTATCCCTGAGACTCAGAGAGGCTAGGTAACTTGCCAGTACACAGCCAATGTGTCAGACAGATTATGGACTCAGGTTTTTCCTTGGTCCAGGTGTAATACTTATTCTATTATACTGGGCTGCTTTTGATCACGACTCTGTCAGTTACCAACTACATCTCAGTGTTTCTGAAGAAAAAAATGCTGTATCAGCTTTATAGCTTTGGAAGATTGAGATTAGTTGGTGACTGTATTACTTCTCCCCTTCCCCATTTCTTTACCCCTACCTCTTTTGATAGCTGAAATTTCCTAAGATATTTTGGGATTTATGGGCTTAAATCCAAATCACTCCTTGAGCAATAATAGACTCCAAGCCGAGCCCCACTTTGTCTTTGTTTGGGCCTGATTTTCTCAGATTGAGTGTAAATAGTAATTATTTTTGTTTTGGCCAAAAACCCTAGAGGGGTGTGTGTGTGTATATACGTGCGCATGTGTGCATGCATGGACACCACCCTCTAATCATCACCATTTTCCATTCCTTTGACATTTTTGTGCTTTTATCTTCCTTTAAAGGATAGATAGTTTAGTGAAAAGATTCACAGCACTTGTGTTCAAATCCTGTCTTTATTACTTGCGGTAGCTATCAGTCTGGACAAGGTGAACAATTTCTCTGAGATTCAGTTTCCTAAAAAATTTTCTCAAGTAACAAATATTTTAAAAATAACAATATGTTCCTTCCATTATCCTCTACCCCCACTGAGAAAATTAGAAACAAACAAATTCTTCAGTGTGTCTCTACATAATACAGCAAAACAAATTCCCACATTAGTCATGTCTAAAATTATATATTTCTTCCCACTTTACTGCTCTGTTAGGAGGTGAGTGATGTGGTTTTTTTTTTTTTTTGGACTTGTGATTTATAAATTCATTGATCATGGTTCTAAAATCTTGTGAAATTATTTTTCTTCATAATGTTCTTATTGGATAAATCATTCTGCTAATTCCATTCACCTTACTCAGCATCATTAAGGTTTCCTCTGAAATTGTCCATTTCATCATTTCTTAGAGTACAATAATAGTCCTTTACATCAACACACCACAGATCGTTTAGCCATTCCCCAATAGGAGGGTGACACTTCAGTTTTTAATATTTGGGCTGCCACAAAAAGAGCTGCTATAAATATATTTGTAGATTATTTTCCTTACTCTTCTGTTTCTGTGGGATGTAGAATTAGCAGTTGTAGAGTTGAGTCAAAGGATGTTCTAAGATTGTTAATTCTGAACATTGTTCCAGAATTCTTTCCAGAATGGATGAGCCCATTCATAGCTCTTCCAACACTGGTAGTAGTATACCTGTTTTCCGATAGCTCATTTTATTCTTTTTGTTTTATTCTTGTGTGTTCTATCTTCCAGGGTTGTCATGAGAAAGTATTTTGTCAATCATACTGTGCTATATGGAAGATGCTGGCAGTTTTTATTTCCTGATCATTGTCCTTTTTGTTAAGTTTTTTGTTTTCTCTCCTGTTATTTTCTTTTTGAATATTACCTGCACTTGGCTTTTCATACCACTTTATCTCAGCTCCATTAGTCCATTCCTTTGTTCTCTATCAAGCCTTTTTACTTTTGTGAGTAAACTTTTGTTCAGTCTTTTTCACATGGATTCTTTGCTTTAACTGAAGCCAAATATCCTAGAATCCAGAGTTTAAAACTACCGTAGTTTAAAAATTATCCAGCACAAAGACTTGTATGAACTGATGTTGAGGGAAGTGAGCAGAACCAGGAGAACACTGTACACAGAAATAGCAATATCATGTGATGAAGACTTAGCTCTTCTTAGGAATTCAGTGATCCAAGACAATTCCAATAGACTTGGAATGGAAAATGCCTTCTGTATCCAGAGAGAGAATTTATGGAGACTGAATGAGGATTAAAACTTACTATTTTCATCTTTTTTTTTTTTTGTTTGCTTTTTCTTGGGATTTCTTCCTTTTTTCTGTTTTTTCTTTTTACAACATGACAAATGTGGAAATATGTATAAAATGATTGTATATATATATATAACCTATGTCAGATTGTTTGCTGTCTTGGGGAGGGAGTAAATAAAGGATGGAGAAAGAAAAAATTTGGAACTCAAAATCTTAGAAAAATGATTGTTGAAAACTATCTTTACAGCTAATTGGAAAATTAAATACTATTGAAGGGAAAAAATGATAAAACCAAACAATAACAACAAAAAAGAAATCATTCAGGACATAGGGTCTTTTTTGTATTAAAGATCCCATTGGCAATTGGTGAAGCCTGTGGATTCACTTCTCAGAATAGCATTTGTTGTCTACATTCATAATTTAGGGAAATGTTAAATTTCACTTAGAGGTTAATGAAAATAAAGGTTATTTCCCCATCATCCAACTTTATGTACTCCTTGAAATCTGTCTTTGGACCCTGATCTTTTGAAAAAATTGAGATTCAGACAGGTGAATTACCACCACATAGGTATAAATAGTATAGCTAAATTTCAAACTAATAAATAACTCTGCTCTTTCTTTTGTACTACCTGGTTTTTAACCAGTCCTCTGACTTTCCCCAGATGATACTTCTGAGGCCTTCTCCAGGGGAAAATTCTTTTTCCCCCTTTGATCTTTTTGTCTCAATAAGAAGTAAGGTGGGACTAGTCTACTCCTTATTTTCTGTTGCCACTTCTAAACCAGGGATGTGCCATTGTCTCTGGGCTTTTTATCACTTCTTTGTTTAAAATAATTTTAATAATGTATTTATTTTTATGTCAACTACATTTCCCAATGTGTCCTTTCCTTCTCCCTTTTGAAGAGAGTCGTCCTTTATGAAAATGAATAAAAGAAAGGGGAAAAAAAAAACAGTTGAAGCTAACATGTTTTTTTAAAAAAAAAATCTGACACTATATACAGAAACTTATTTTTTGGCCAAAGATATTATTATCTTGCCAATCACTTGACTTGAAGTATTTCTTACTGTTGTCTAGTCAGTCGGTGAATTGGGTATTCATTAAGGTACTGTTGAGGGATACAAAAAAAGGTAAAAAACAATTCCTCTTTTCAGGTAGCTTACAAACTAATTGGAGAGTCAGTCATCCAGTTCTATTGATTCTTTTATAATATTTCTCATACAATGGAAAGAAGACTAGCTCTAGAACTAAAAGAATACTAGCTCTGGAACCATAGGACCTAGATTCAAAGTCTGCCTTTTATACTTAGCACCTGTATGACTGGACAAGTCAGTTATCCTCTTTGGGCCACAGTTTCCTCATTTGTAAAGTGAGGCATTTAGATTAGACTACTTCTGAGGTCACTTCTGGCTCTAAGTAGATGATTCTGTAAACCTTTTCATTCTCAGTCCCTCATTATAGTCTAAGCTTTCATCACTTCACTCTTAGACTATTTTAAATTTCTTCTCTGTCTTGTTTCTTGCCTCTTATTCATTCTTTTCACTACAGATCAGTTTAAATTTGATACATTGATAAATCTTTGGTCTCAGTGATTATGGGTGTGTCCTCTATTGTTCCAGATCTCAGCCTTTCCATATGTTATAATCCTGTGTGATCCTTGTCAGTGTCATTCTGTAAGTCTTTCATGCATCCCCTTTCTCTTGATGTTTTAATATATATTTTAGTGACTAGTGCAACACTCTAAACAGCCCATCTTTTCCTCTTTTCTTTTTGTTCCTGACTAGTCTATTCCCTTTTGTGATCATACCATTCGGGTATGATGCCATATCATTTCTCATGTTTTAGTTATTGTTGCCCATTATGTTGTATACTACTTAATACTACTTAAAATCCATAACACATCTCTGATGCCCTGAAGATCACCCACAATTTTGACTCTTCAGAAATTGTGGTACTCCATGATTCACAACCATATAGAATCACTGAGAGCATATTGTTGGTTCTGTCAACTGGTAGCTTAAGCTTACTGAAAACACTAAATCCCATTTTTCACCTCCTATCATTTCTAAGTCCAACTCATTGGGATTTTGATCCAACAGACATATATTAAGAGCCCATTACGCATAAGGCATGTATATGGTATCTGTCCAAGGTACTGATGAGTTCCTTTAATGTTATAGTTTGGACAGTAAGCATTCTCTATGCCTTTGGAGTTTTTGTTTTTGTTTATTTTTCTTATGACAACATTTAGGACAATCTCTTTTGAGTAGTGGTAATAATCTGGGATTTCATGCAATCTTCAAAATATCTCTAAAGAGGGAATATTTTGAAGGACTTTTATCATTATTGTTTCTCTAGTAATTTTAGTCTTGTGTGAGTCTTCATGACCTTATTTAGAGTCTTGGCAAAGATCCAACTATTGTACAAATGAGTAAATTAAGGCAAACAGGATTAAGTAACTTGCCAAGGTCACACACCTAGTAAGTGTTGGAGTTATATTTGAACTCGGGTCTTTCTGACTTCAGTAAGGAAGAGCTCCATCTACTGCAACACCTTACTGCTCTTCGTCTTCTATAGGGAATTCTCTCTAGTTTGAACCAGACTATTTGAAAACTTGCATGTATTGATAATTAGGAAATCTTTAAGTGAAGTAATATTTGATTACATGTCAAAATATTACATTATATTCTTAAATTATAAATGAGAGCTGTTATAAGTAATAATTGTTCTAGAATTGCTTATCCTTCCTAAAGCTTCCTTTTCCACTTTCATTCATACTTATTTCATTACTCTCCTTTGGCCTGTAACCTGTGTGGTTGGCTGAACACACCAGATTTAAGACAGGAGAGTCAGAAATGAAATAGAAGTTTAATTTCAGAGTGAGGGAAATGGCTTGCAAATAGTGACATATGTGCCAGGAACATGCCCCTCATATGGGCACCCTCTTTAGTTTGGCTAGACAGAGACAAACAGTGCAGTATAGCAACAGTAGTGAGACACAACAGCAACAGTGAAGCAAGGTTGTCAAAAAAGTCCATAATGGGGCTTCATGTTGGGTATGTTAGTGCTTTCCCAAGCCTAGGAGCCATCAGTTCTAAAAAGTAAGCACAAAGGATTACTGTTATGCCAAGTTTAGAGCATAGTTTGCTTGTTGGGTCTTAGCCCTGGAAAATAGGGTGTTTCTTGATATCTTAATAACAATGTATGCCAATGAGAAAATATAAAATGAATATAAAGTATTTTTCAGGCTTAGGGGATAATCTTTTATAATTGGTAGAATCAGGAAAAGTCCCATATAAAAAGTATCCATCTGTTGAGTTGTGCCTTTAAGAGGCTAGGTATAAGACTTGGAGATGAGAAGAAAGAGCATTCCAGGAATAGGGAAGGAAGAAAAGGACTTGAGGAAAGACCTCGAGGTGAGAAGGTATTGGATATGAGGGAACACCAAAGTGTGTCTGGGGGAGTGATTGGGAATGTTGTAACTGGGATTTGTGCTTTTGGAAGGGCTTGACCAGTTAGCCTTTCATATCTGACAATTCTATGATTCTGCCAAGCAGGAAAGACTAATGCTCATGAGGCAAATGTAAGTCAGTTATGTAATATTTGTTCTGGCAATAGTAAACAGAGTATTAGTTTGTAAAAACAAAATATTTGTACTTTGAAGGCAGTCATTCAATCACCTATCACCTTGAAGCAAAGAAAGGCTTAGTTTATCTTTTGAAGAATTGTCAGTTATAGAAAACAGCGGTAAGGAATCTTAGTAATTATTATTTAGTCTTATTTTTTTGTTTTACAGATGAAGAAATTGAGGTACTTGACTCTGTAGTTCTATAAGTCTCCCAAATGGCATACATTTTGCTTAAATCAAACTCAGGCACACCTTTTAAGGCCTTTCTAATCAGATCAATGTTTTTTAAGCAATTTTTTTCTATCAGCAAAGCATCTCAAACTAAAGATTGGTATAGAGGAAAGGAGAAAACAAAACCTGGTTAATTCAGGTTATGAGAAATTTCAAATATTCAGAGTTAAATGTTAGAAGTTGAATAGGTTTTTTTAAAAGATGCTAGATGCATAAAGCATGATTTGGCTTAGTAGTAGAGTTTTTACAAAAACCTTTGAGGGAATTAGGTTTTTAAAATCTCTCAATGCTGACATTTATAGCATGGAGTCTGCTTTAGAAGTTGAAGCCATCCACTTTAATATTAATTCTTTATCTGAATCATGAAAGGAAAAGTAGAATTACAATATTGTATAGCCAGAAATTTTAAATCCTTTATTTTTAATTTTCTTCCCTGCTCCCCCCACGTTTACATTCTATCTTAAAACATTTCCCTGCTCATATTCTTTTTTTTCCCACTGTAATCAGCCAGACTATAAATCATTCCTGCAGACTAAGCAGAACATTTTTGGAAATGCATGAATTCTTTTAGATCACTTTGGTATTTTTCTTGCAGATATTCACCTTTCTTTTACAACTATACTATTATATCTACAAGCTTTCTGACCACATTTTTATCCATCTTTGTTGTTAATGCTCTCCCTACATACTTAACTTTTAGGTGGACATTTCTGAAAGGCAATGCCTGTTACAGTATCTACTTTGCAGCTAATATTTCAGTGAACTAATGAGTCTGTAGTCCTGCTGCTTAAGAGGATGGAGTTGGGCAGGAGAATAGGGAAGGAATTATCAGTTAGGAGAAATGGAATAAGATTAGAAGTTTGGGGTCTGTCTGTCCAAGAAGTTGGAAAGTGAAGGCAAGTATAGACAGGTAGGAAGTATCCATTATATTTGAATTGCCATTGTGTGCTGAGCTTTCCGTGAAAACACTATTCCATGAAAACACAATCTTTTGAGGTAGAGGCTGTTATTAATATCATTTTATGTAAATGAAAAAAACCTGTGATAGAGTAATAAGAAATGATTTGCCCAAGATAATATAATTAGTAAGTATAATATATTCTACATGACAATTCCTATACTAGATATCTAAATGAAGCAGACCAATGTGACAGAAATAATGTTTAAAAGAATTGCACATATTTAATAACCTATATCAGATTGCTTGCTGTCTTGGGGAGGGGAAAGGGAAGGGAAGGAGGGAAAAAAATTTGGATCACAAAGTTTTACAAAAAATAAATGTTGAAAACTATTTTATATAAATACTATTGAAAAAATAAAATAAAATGAAGCATGGTAAAAATAAAGACAACAAATTTTGAGAAAAGAAATTTATTTGCTGACAGGGCAGCTAAGTGGTATGGTGAATAGAGTGCTGGGTTTGGAATCTGGAAGACTCTTCTTCCTGAGTTCAAATCTGGTCTTAGACACTTAACAGCTGTATGATCCTAATGGATCACAGTTTACTCATATATCAAATGACCTGGAGAAGGAAATGACAAATTACTCCAGTATCTTTGTCAAGAAAACTCCAAATGGAGTCATGGAGGTAGGACATGACTGAAATGACTGAATAGCAACATAATTTGTTAGAATTTTTATTCAAGTCTGTACTTTCAAAGTGAAATATTAAGGATAATACTTCTAAAAGTAGCTTAACTTGAAAAAAAAAATTTGTCCTCCTTGGCATAAAATCAAATTACCAACACCACTGTAATAAATGATTTCTGTGTAGGTCATTCAAAGAATGCTTTATGTATAGCCTGCCTGTGTGAAGGATTTGGTGAATTTAAGTGGGCCAGGCTGACCTTCATGCTCCTTAAAAATGACTATTTTTTTTTCTTTGTATCTCTGTAGAGGAGTGTAGCTAAATCCTCCATAGCTAAATATAGTTATTGGTAAAGGACAGAACCTTATAGAATGATAAAGTAGCTAACCTGTATGTCTATTTTATACAGTTATAATGAACCAGCATTGGTTTATCCATATATATAATTAATAATAATGCAGTTTGAAATAATAATCATTAAATATTACTCTTCTGTTTGTAACTCAGAATTGAATAATCTTTAAACAGCTTAGAGGATTCAGTTTTATTTGTCTAACTTTTGTGGGTGTTGTGGTTTGAATGTCAACTAAAAAGAGAAACAGTATTTTGGAAGTGAGTGTTTATATTTCTCTAGAAGGAAAAAAAATTAGCTTTTGTTAATTTTTGCTTTGATTGTGTTGATAAATGACATTTCTTATTGGAAACTTTTGTCTTTGACTTGTTTTGTATCCAATTTTATTTTTTAATCTAGGCTTTTGTGGAGGCCCAAAATAAGATTACAGTGCCCTTTCTTGAGCAGTGTCCTGTTAGAGGTTTATACAAAGAAAGAATGACTGAATTATATGACTATCCCAAGTATAGCTGCCACTTCAAGAAAGGAAAAAGGTATTTGGGATTTAATTTATATTGAAAATTATTTTCCTAGGATATAGAAAAATGGTTCTACAAAAATAGTATAAAAATTAATGCATTTATAAATTTTAAAGGTGAAAGTAACATCTCTTTGGTCTGTGAAATCCTTCTCCAGTTATAAAGTTGTCTCTGAAAAATAATTGACATAGATAATTGTTTGTCAGGACTTTCTATGTAAGAGTCCAGATCCAGATTTTGAGGGAAGAATAGGATAAACAGTAATTCAAATTGTCATTAAACATATGTTGAGTTTCTATTACCTGTTTGCAATAGTGCATTATATCAGCACTCTGTATAATATAATCAACAACTGTATAAGGTGATTACTTATATTTCTATCTTCCCGTGACCTTGTAGTTAGAATCAAAAGAGCCTTGGTTTGATTATGATTTCTACCTGAGTGATGTGAATTTTAAATTTTTGTTGTTGGCTTTTTTTTTTTTTAATGTTTATGTATATTAGATAAATCTAGATATATTTACAAAAATTAACTATGTAATGTTCTTGCCTGTCTTCCAGGTATTTTCATTTTTATAATTCAGGACTGCAGAACCAACGAGTGTTATATGTACAGGATTCTTTAGATGATGAAGTCAGGATATTCCTTGATCCAAACAAGCTTTCTGATGATGGCACTGTGGCTCTTCGAGGTGAGCAAGCCTTGCAGAACATCTCATTGAATTCATAACAGCTTAGAATTAGATCTGAGCTGGACGGACTCTTATAAATCATCTTATTCAATTGGGCAGATGAGAAAACTAAGACTTCAAAGGATTACTTGGTTTGTACAAGGTCATAGGTCATAAGTGTCTGCATCAAGTTTAGGACCCAGGTTCTCAGACTCCATGTCCAGTCCTTTTTGAAAAGTTGATATAGGCTTCTGTATTATTGGGAGTGTGAATTGTTAATAAATTCTTTTTGGGGGGGTGGAGTGGGGGGGATAAGTGTTCATTCTATATCAGGAAAACAAAATTTCACATGATATAATCAAAATCAATATCACATCATGCTTTTCTATTTTAGTGCAATGAAGTAAGAATGAAAATCATTCCCATTGAGAACAGTATGTATCAAACAGGGGGAAAAAATACATTTCTTTTTCTTTCTCCTCTTAGAACTTTCCCCTTCGCTTTGTTTGCAGCTTAGTGATAGGATGCTATAAAATTAATCTTTTATACAGAAGAAACTATTCATACAGCAATTATACCTTGTTATAGGGAAAATAGGGATAGTGGGGGAATCCAAAGAGAGGAACTAGATCTCACTTTAATTCAAGTAATCCATCATTTTGGAGCCATGTCTACTTAATGATTTTTATTATATGTAGAATTGCATTTATTTCCCATAGATACTTAGGTCTGTTTACTTCTGTGGCCTTTATTCTTGTTACATGGAGAAAAACCTAGGGACAGCTCTTCTAATATAGGAAGAGAAAATTTCATACAATGAAATATGCAATAAATATCTATGCTTAGGAGTATGGACTGTTAGTTGAGCATAGTTTCTGACCTCAAAATGTAGTAAAAGACAAGCAGTCTTTGAGAGAAATCTCTTCTACTGTATTAGCAGTGACCTAATTGGTCCCAAGAATAATAGTGATCAGATTTACCAAACTTCCATTTTGCTGATATACTTGAAATTAACAAAAGTCTATTCCTGTAATAGTGGGAGTCCTTGCTGAGGGTACAGATTTTTAAAGAAAAATTCAAAAAGAGATTTTAGTTGTAATTTTTTCTTTTGGGCCACACCTGTGATAATTCTTTGATATTTAGGAATTCCCTATGAGAAAATGTCCTTTGTTATTGAACATCAACAGCTGTTCTGCAAAATTATAGTTTTAGAGTTTCATGAAGCACTGAGAAGTTAAAGGACGTACCCTTTCTTTGTATATGATAGTTAGAACTTGAATCTGAGTTTTCTGGTCTTTCATATAGCCATATATACTGTGCAATTCTACTTTTCTTAGTTACTGTTTCTAAAGAGGCCTCTCTAACCTACTGATGGGCAGGACATATTGCTCTAGGCTTGACCCATGATACATTGACAATCCTAGATGAAAGAATAGTTATTTCTGGTCACCTTCATTTACTCTTAAGAGTTATGTAGTAGAAGGTGGGAATTTTTAATTTGAGGTAAAATTCTAGTATTCTCGGTGAAAAAAAAATGTTGATTTGATCTATTCCCTGTCACCTTTTTTGCCTTTTGGAAAAGCAGCTGGCATAGGGTCAGCCTTGCAGAATTTGAAATTTGGCACAGTAGAGGAATTCTTGAAAAATTGTGTAAATGTCATAGGCCCTTATTTCATTAGATATTTTCAGAGGTTTTTTATTTTTTTGTTTTTTTGCTTGTAAATATATTACTATTTTGAGGCATTTTTTCCAATAACACCATTTTCTGAAGCACTGTTAATTTTATATATGCCACTGCATAGATGATAATTACTAATCAGTGTTGAAAGTGAAATCTCAGCTTGAATTTGTGTCTGTAGTTTTAATATATAGTTAAATTTGGCATTTGAGAATATAATGAAAGGCCAAAAAACAGTCCCTGCTCACACAGACTTTTCAGTTTAACAGGGCAAACAGCACGCAAAATATTTTGGGGGAATTCATGATGATCTCAAAGGGATCCTTCAATAAGGAGTTTCCTTTGCATTTAAGAATAAGGCACAACATATAATGTGTTATTGTTTACATTGTGTTTCCAATCAAAACTTTTAGCTTTGTAATTATCAAAGGATTACAGTATCATAGACTGTTAGAGCTCTAAGGAATCTTAGAAATCATCTAATTCTTAGGCATCTAACATACTGCCTAATACTTACTGCTTGCAATGCCCTATTTGAAATAATTATTGACTTTAAAAAATGCAACCAAAATACTTAGCTAGCATTCCAAGGTTTAAACTAATGGAGTTTAACAGCTTGAAATGTCTTGCTGTGTGGCCCAAACTATACATTGTTTGGGTCCACTTGGCTTTTCTTTTTTACAATATTTTCTCTCATTAAAAAAGGCTAAAATGGTAATTTGTGTAGTCTAGATACATAAGAGTTTTGAGTGTTATGTTAATTTCTGATCACTAGTGAGAAATTTAGACATTGCTAATCTAGTAAGCCCATCCCATTCATTTTGTATATGAAGACACTGGGGCTCAGAAAGGTGTGCTAATTTGCCTAAGGTTCTATCATCAATCTGTGACAGAGATCATTTGCTAGGTGAAATTTTCCTTTCCAACTAAATCAGCTTCTCATGACCAGAAAGTCAGTCTAAAAAGATACAAAATGTCTGAAACCATACATTTTTTTGTTAGCTTTCACCTATTAGATAACCTGTACCAAAGGGGAAATTTCCAGTTCCATTATTCTTAATTGAATTTTACCTGAGGATGACATGGTACTAGGGAATTATATAAACAATTATAATTTTTATATAAAATATTTTATAAAATATGCCAGTTATATATCATAACACATAATCTCCAACATAACATTATATATTATGTAACTATTATACAACATATTTTAAATTATTAACCATTGAATGAAAACTGAAGAAAAAAGTTATAATTCATTCCAATAACTACTAACTACCTACATGTTCAAGGACTGACTGATAAAACAGTGCCCTCAAGGAGCATTTAAACAGGCACACACACACACACACAAACACAAAATCTCTCCATTAAAAGAAACTTCATTGATTTGCTCTTTCTGTCTTGCCTTGATCCTAAAAAATTAGGTACAGTACCACCAACCACCCAACAATGCTATTTTTCCTTTATTTTTCCCATTTGGAGTGTACATCATTTACATGCTTATTTTTGCTTTAAACCTGAACTTATATAATCAGAAGTAATGGGCTGCATGCTTTAATTTTTGAATGCTCAGAAAAATTTTGTTATAAAAAGAATTTTCAGTCAATTTGGAATCCACTCTCCAAATTACACAATAGTTACAAATAGTTTCTTTTATTTGATATTCATCATAATTCAGTCATGAATTTCAAAGTTGTTGCCATATTCCCTTTATGGTATACACAAAAGATTCTAAAAATCTTAGAAATGCTTTACTTTAAATGTGTATTTCAGACCTGAAATCAGTTAAAGATACCAATAATGGGAAAATGTTTTGGTTCAGAGGGCAAAGGGTATATTGAAAAATGCTAATAATATTGTGTACTTCTGCTAACTTTTCTCCTCATAATCCATAGGCTATGCATTCAGTGAAGATGGTGAATATTTTTCCTATGGTCTGAGTTCCAGTGGTTCAGACTGGGTAACTATCAAATTTATGAAAGTTGATGGACACAAGGATCTTCCAGATGTTTTAGAAAGAGTCAAGTTTAGTTGCATGGCTTGGACCCATGATGGAAAGGGGATGTTCTACAACTGCTACCCTAAACAGGATGGAAAAAGTGATGGTAAGATCATGGTGGAAGTGATACATGTCACAAAAGGAGGCTTAGTTGATGACAAAAATAGCTAAGCATTGTCTGATATTATTTTAGGCAAGGATGACATTTCCCAGAGCACCAGTTATACTGTCCAGGAGGGTTTTGAGAAGATTATTACAATCCTTGCAGTTGTTTAGTATTGGTTTTGGTAGTGGCATTGATGGAGGCAAAGTTGTTAATAGAATTTCCTTGTAGCCCTTCCTTACCTGCTCTTCAACTATCAGCATACCTGTAATATGTTAGAAAGATGATAATGTGAAATGTCATCATCTGAGGTAGACTTACCTCCTCTTTCTTTTCCTCTTTGTGCAGCAAGGAAAGATCATGGCTTGCTTGTTATTCCTTGATAGGAAGAACATCACAGTGAAAGTGGTCCCCTTATCATGGTTCAGAAATCATTGTTTTTTTGCATCTAAATTGACCATAAGTGTCCTACTGTTTTTCTTTTGCTTCCAGCTTTCAGCTTTTGCTCTCAGCTTTCAGCTTTTGCTCTCTCTTGGTAGGATTTTTATAACATCTTTGTCTGGAGGTTGCCTTTGATGTAAAAGAGAGCTCATTGGACAGCAGGACAAGAATGTTGATTGTAAGATGGTTGGTTGCTATGCAACAGTTCCCCATTTTATGAATACAGAGTGCTCAAGAGATGTTAAAAATGTAGAAATTACTAGCTATATTAAATGTATAGAGTTGGCATATAATCTTACACAGTGATTTTGTAATTGTAAAAAGAATAAGTTATTATTATTTATTTTAATTTCCCATTACAGTAATTATGATGGTTAATGATGATTGAGTTTGAGAATGCTAGTGTCCTTTTCTACTCCTGATTAGGCTGTACTATTTATCAAAAGCTAAAGGCAGTACTGTAAGTGGTCTTACTACAAATGTCTAGAATGGAACACATAAATCATTAAGTATCCTAAAGTTGGTTATGGGAAGATATTATATCAATTTTATTTTCATTTAACAGGTAGGGTTGCTATTTTTATAGCAATAATAAAAAAATATTAAGCTAAATGCTACTTGATAACACTCAGCAATTAAGTATAATTGATTTCTGGGCTAATCTCCCATCTCTATGATGGGTGGAAAATAGTGGTGGACACATTACTCAGCTTTCTAAATGTAGGGCATTTTCTGGAATAAATAGAATAGCTCATAGATGATGGCTTTAAACTGAATTGCTTAATTCTTTCAGGCACTGAGACATCCACAAATCTTCACCAGAAGCTATTCTACCATGTTTTGGGGACTGATCAATCAGAGGATATTTTGTGTGCGGAATTTCCTGATGAGCCAAAGTGGATGGGTGGAGCTGAGGTATTGTTTAAACTTTGTAGCATACCAGATTCCAATTATAGAACACATTTTGTGGATTCTTTATATGAACATATTTCTGATGCTTCGTACTAACTTTAAACTTTGCTACTGATATTTTGCTGAGAATCAAACCTTTATATCACTTCCTGGTCATCTTCCTTCTTTATTTCTTTTCTTTCTTCTTTATATAGAATCTTTCATTTCAAATTCCACTAATCAAAATGGATTTTGTTTACTGCTACTTTCAAGCAATAAGCATTATAAACCATCCTCGGTGATCATGTTGACAATAACAGGCATTTGATGGAATTCAACTCCTCAAGCTGTGTCACTGATATTGAACTCATTTCTTAACTTGCATTTTGTTTACTGTCTGTGGAAAGAATCTGAGGAAATGTTTATTGTACAAATTATACTTGAGTCTCAGTTTTGTTCTGGGTACTTAGCAGTTATTGTTGTTTTTGATATACTTTCTCCTGGTGGATAAATTAAATTTGATGTCTTATTTTTGTAAAATATAAATTGAGTGTAATTTTTCTCCCCTTAGGATCCTAGGGCTTTAGAATTCAAGGGGACTTTAAAGTCATGTAAGTCATTTTATAGGTGAGGACTCTGAGGCCAAGAGAGGGAACATAGGTAATAAGTGAAAGAATTACCATTAAAATACTGGTCCCTGAAGCCAAAAGGAGTCCTCAATAGCTTTATCCCCCAAAAGTAGAGGACATATTTGAAATCTTTTATTTTCTATCAATATTTCATTAATATCTCAAAATGTGCTGAGTTTTACTTTCTTCTTACTTGTTCATATCAGAGATATTTGGTAATGTGGTGGAAGAGGAGGAGTGTTTTCAGATGGAAAGGGAAATCTGCTGCTGCTAAAAGCAAAGACAAAAATGATGGAGGATATTTCAAGATGCAGTCTAAAATTAGATGTACATAGACTTTTTTCTTTGAATGATTCAGGAAAATTACCTGTAACTGTGGTCAAATTCTACTTCCCATAATTTTTTTTTTTTTAAGATCCAAGTTATATTATTTTTGTGGAGAAATTTGTTTATGTTTCAAGAGTTGACAATCAAATTAGCATATTCTTAATCTGTTGAAGAGAAAACATATTAGTATTGTAGAGATAGGGACTAAATCTGTGATTTCATTGGTAGAGAAAACTCCCTTTACCAATGAAGGTCATCATCTTTTCTGCAACTTCTATTACAGAGTTGTCCGCACCACTGAGAGGTGAAGCTACTTGGTAAGGGCTACACAGGCAGTATATTTTAGAAATGGGACTAGAATCTAAGTTTTCCTGACTCTGTGATCAGCTTTCTGTAATACAGGATGTTCCATTTTAAGCTCTGATAGCCTATTGTAGTATCACTGTAATAATATTAACAAAAAGTGACAGACTATTAGTACAAATCATTATAAGGAGCTGAAGGAAAGGTTTTTAATCTATTTTGTATGTTATAAACTCATTGAGCAGTCGTTCTGGTGAAACCTGTAAACTCCTCAGAATAATGTTTTTAAAACATATAATAAGATATTTAGGATTACCAAGGAGATCAATTACACTGAAATGCAGCTATTAAAAAATATTTAAAAAACAAATTCATCGATCCCAGGTAAAGAATCCCTACCTATTAAGGAAAATGCTTAACTGAAACAAAGCAGCAAATTGATTGAAAAGTTACCTACTCAAATAAAATCTCTTATGACTTTGCTAATAGTATGACATGCAGCTCTTTGGTCATTCAGGTGCTCTTTGAAATCATTTAAAGATATTGCTGGCTTTTAAATGTTAAAAACTGTTTTGATCTGGGCAAGAGGGAAGAGAAAGAACACACAAATATAGACAATGATTCAGAATGCATCAATACATGAATAAACCAAAAGGCATATTTACTGGACCATACATAGAGACATAAATGAAGTAGTGGCAGGAGCATATTGACTGAAGCACATAGTTTAATAAGACTTGTAACATGAGGTGCATTAAAAGATGCATATAAGATCAGTGCCCTAAATAATGTAGTAGATTTATGTCAAGGTCAGATGGGCTCATGCTGGGTGTAGCCTGTTACTGCCCTGCATTTATACGGGCTTCTAACCTGAAATAAATGGGTGAAGTGGTTATAGACCTGTTTGCCACAGAATGTTTACAGCAAGGTGCATCAAACCACACCTTAAGCTGGGAGTCCTTTCATGTTCACCAAAGTATGACAGTTCCAGGAGCTCAGGAGTCAGACCTGAAAGCAGACCAGAAGTATTCATTGCTGGCATGAATGAATCAGCATATCTTATATTTTGGGAGACCTACATTCAGGGAGAAGCAGTAGGCTTTTTGTCTATGCTCTGGAGGGTGCTGAAATAAAAATTATTAGCCACACAAAGAAATCAAATGGTTACAGTTATTTTTATTTCTGAAACATTCATGATGGTTCCTTTTTCTAAGATAGCATTTGGTTTGGAAAACTCTTAATTGGGTTAATGAACTTTCATGTTGTTTTTTGTTGTTGTTTGGCAGCATCTTATAGTTTTCTTGATGTAAACAGATAATGGATTAAGAGAACCTGAGGACACAGTTCTCCTTTGTCCTATTTGTCATGTCACCACTCTAGACTTCAGTTTCCACATTTGTAAAATAAAGACATTTGTCATGTTGTACAAGAAAAGTCAGATCAAAAGGGAAAAAACCCATGACAAAGAAAAAAACAAAAAAAGTGAAAATACTCTACTTCAATCCATATTCAGTCTCCATAGTTTTCTCTCTGATTGCAGATAGCATTTTCCATTCCAAGTCTATTGGCATTGCTTTAGATCACCACATTGTTGAAAAGAGCCAAGTCCTTCAGAGTTGATTGTCACATAACCTTATTGTTGCTGGGTACAATGTTCTCTTGGTTCTACTCATTACACTCAGCATCAGTTCATATAAGTCTCTCCAGGCCTTTCTGAAATCCGCCTGCTCATCATTTCTTCTAGAACAATAATATTCCATTACATTTATATATCATAATTTATTCACCTATTTCCCAGTTGATGGGCATTCATTCCATTTCCAGTAAGGACTTAAATTCTAAAAGAGGAAGATAGTATATAAAGAGGAGCCAGAGTTGGAAACTGGAGTTGAGTGCAAATGGCCAGAAGTAGTATATTCTGATTCCCATAGAAAGATAATATGAGAGCTTACCCAACAGAGCCCTGGACAGGAATGTCTTGGCAAGAAAGATTCGGGTTTTAAGTTCTACTTCTGAAACAGAGGGCCTGTGTGACCTTGTACAGGTCACTTAACCTCAGTATTCTAAATGGTTTTCTAAGATAGTAAGTTGCAGAGAATGTGCTTATCTGCACTGGTAGGGGGAAATTCTTTATTGAGGAGTGCCTTAGTCCTTAAGCATTTATTAAGAATCTAATGTGTACTAGGTACTGTGCAAAACACTAGTAATACAAAAAGATGCAAAGGATAGTCCCTGTCATCAAGAAAGTCACAATCTAATCATATTCTAGTGAAATCACAGATTCAGTGCCTCAAGGTGCAGATATAAATAGATGACTGAAGTTTCACAAAGAAGTATGCATGCTTATCTGTTTTCTCTTTTTGTAGTTTCCACAGTACCCAAAGTTTTACAGCTTGGATGGGTATCCAGGTCTTGTTGATTCCATCCCTTCTAATATTTCATTGAATCATACTGCCTTTCCAAAGGCTTAGTTCTCAAATGCATTATTCTCTCTCTGCATTTTCTCATTGAAATTCACCACACAGATAGATCCAAGACAATTCCATTAGACGTGGGATGGATAATACCATCTACATCCAAAGACAGAACTATGAAGACTGATTGTGAAGACTGTGAATTAGAGCATAGTGTTTTCACCTTTTTTGTTTGTTTGCTTGCTTTTTCTTTCTCATGGTTTTTTCCCTTTTGGTCCGATTTTTTGTGAAAAACATGAAAATACATTTAAAAGTATTGTGTATGTTTAACATATCAGATTACTTGCTGTCTTGGTGAAGGGATTAAGGAAGAGAGAGAGAGAAAAAAAAAATTTGGAACTCAAAATCTTACCTCCCCAAAATGTTAAAAACTATCTTTACATGTATTTTGAAAAATAAAATACTATTGAAGAAAAAAAAAGAAATTTTCCATATAACCTAGGCTTTAACTTCTATAACCAATGAATTGCAAGTCTCATTAGACGGAGAATCTTAGTCAACCTCAGAAACCCTTTTTGTTTTCAGAATATGTCTACTTTCATATATTGTCTTCATGTCAGATATCACATATTCAATATGTTCAGGATGTTCATTAAAACAATCACAAATCTACTAACAATCAGTGTACATGTATTAAACTCCTACTATGGGCAGCACTGAATAAACAAATAAGTCAACACTTATTAAGCACTTACCAGTGCCAGACTCTGGGGATACTAATTTTAAAAAGTGAGATTGCCTGTGTTCTCAAGGAATGACACTCTAAAATAGGAAAAACAACACATTCAATTACTAAGTGAATGGCAAGGCCCAAGGATTCTTAGGCTATATCAGTAACTCACATGACAGTTCCTGGGAGTCTGAAAGGTGTAGAGGCAGGACAGATGATAAGGCTAAGTGGATCTTGGAATATATTGGGAGTGAATGTAAAGCCTGGTGGTCTTATAGTGTACTAGAAGCAGATGACTTTATGATCATCTAAACAGTGTGAACTATTATATTACACTTAGGTGGCCAACTAAGTCAAGAAAAGGGAGAAGGAAGAGGGCAGAGGCAAGTGAAGTTCACTTCACCCCAGATAGTTTTCCCACTGTGTAGAGAAAAAACAAAAATTTTTTGTCTTTTTTCCTATGCCAACCTTCATTTCCATTTCTTTCCTTGACACTACTTTTTCCTAGTCATCCTGACTCAAAACGTAGGAGCAATCTTTCATATAGAACAATACACAGGCTCCATATCTGAATAAGACTCTTTTTTTACAACATATCCAACTTATTGTTGTTCAGAGTTTGCTTGATGACCTGATGAGGACAATTACTCTGTCTCTAGATCTAGTCCATTCTACTCTTGTATAATTCTCATTATTATTGACAAGTTTGTACTTACGTCAGTTTTAAATATGCCTTTCTAAACGATCTTTTTGTTATTCCTGGTTCTGCCTGCTTTCTGGGGCAAAAGGAAAAAAAAACAAAACAGTTGAATCCTATTTCCATATCTTCCCTATGTTTTCTTTTCCGGGCTAACATCTCTAGGTTCACCCTGCTTCCTGTTTTTTTTTTTTTTTTTTTTCCCCTATAATTCATTCTGTGTGCCATTATGATAGGTTCATAAATAGAGAGCAGAAAGCCACCTTAAAGCTATGGGATTCCAACCCATTTTTTTACACATAGGACCAAGAGGTTAACTGACTGGCGTAGGGTCACACAACCAATCTGAGTTGGAATTCAAACTCATACCATCCTGATTCTAAAACCAGTACTCTCTCCATCTAGCTGCCAGTCCAATCTTCCTAAAAGTCCTCCTTCTTTTGTCAAGGAGAAATGGTCAAGATGGTAGTTCCTGGATGTCCCAGAAAACTTTCTAGCTGAATAATTGTCAGTTTTTATTTCCTATAGAATATTAAAAGTATTGATAGGGGATAATGCTTGTCTTTTTGAATCTGTGGATGACTGAATATCGTTTATTTTAAAGTTAATTATATTTTGTTTAAGGAGGTAGAAATAAAAAAATCAAGTGTTTTTGAGTCCTTTTTCCAGCAGAGGGTGCTCTGGAATGAAAATTCCTAAAATATGTCTAGTTTTTTACAGAAGGAATAAGGAGACAATTTGTCTTTTTTTAGTTGTATAATTATCCAACTCAATTTTACAGGTTTTTTCCCCCAAAATTGAAATTTGCCAAATATTTTAAGCATATAAAAAACCTACTTTTGCTCTAATTAATATAGTTTATTCATTCATATATTTGTGTGTTAATTTTTACATGAACATATATATATATACACACAGAACTTCACATTGTGGGACAGGAACAGCTAACTGGGTTAAATGATGTTCCTAAGATCATTCATAGAGTAAGAACAGCTTGTATTGGTCTTTTTAACTCTCAGATGTCCCACATGTTCGGTGTATATCCCACTTTCTCCTTAAATGAAAAACAGTTGAAATGAATTATCAAATGTTTTTGATCATGTCCAGTATGTTTTGCACTCTAAGTTTTTGTGAACAACCAGTTCAGTTTTTTCTTGTTAAAAATTGTAGTAGTATTGTTTAAGCCTTTAGTTGCACTGATATTCCTCTCTCTGGCATACAGTAACTATTGTGAACTATTTAGATAAGTATATATTCTTAATAACAAAGGTTTCAGGCCCTATGAAATACTTTCTCCATAAAGTGATTTGTCATTCACTTTTCCTGCTGTTTCAGAGGTATTGTATTATTTTCTGTCTGTCCATCTCTGTTTCTCTTTCTTTCTCTCCCTTCTGTAATATTTTTGCCTGATAACAGATTAAATTTTTATCTAGTTGATGACTACAGAAAGTTCAAAATTTCCTTTCCAACTCTTAGAATATGTTCAGTTCTTCACACTTGGGATTTCCTGTTTGGTTTGTCATGATGCTGAATCCGTTTCCTAATATGAGCACTTGATTTTGAGTGAAGCTTAATGCCCATTTTGCTGATTAATATTTTGGATTCATGATAGTCTATTAACGATTAATTTACAAGAAGTTAGGCTTTTTTGGAAATCCAAATAACACAATTTAAAGCAGGGGTTCTTAACTTTGTGTCACACTTTTCTAATATGGTGAAGCCAGTAGACCTTTTCTCAGAATCATGTTTTTAAATATATCAAATAAAATAAAGAATAGAGCAGTGGTTCTCAAACTTTTGTTTTCAGTATCTTTATCCTATTAAAAATTATTGAGGATCTCTCCAAAGCGGTTTTGTTTATCTGGATTATGTTTATAGACATTTACCATATTGGAAATAAAAACTATTTTTGAATTTGTAGACCCTCTAAAAGGGTTTCAGAGATTCCCCAGGATTCTCTAGACCATACTTTGAGAACCACTGGAATAGAGGGTTATAAAGTAAACCATTGATAATGGAAATACCATTGTTAGTTTTTGTTTTGTTTTGCTTTTAGAGAGGAGCAAGTTCACAATCCCCAGGTTAAGAACCTGGGCTAGAAAGCTGGCAAGTTCCAAGAAGAATTTTTCTCAATATGCAGGAGGAATTTGTGCTGATCTATCATGTTGTCCTTTCTGCCTTCTTGTGATTAATAGAATGTATTTTCTAAGCAGTTTATAGAAATTAGAGGTGTACTTGGAGACCAAGGAACAGATTGAAGATAACTGACCCATATAGTGATAGCATATGTAAGTTTGGCCCTTTTTTGCAATTGAGCTAACTGATCACAGTGCACAAGTTCTGCTAAGAAAACATTAGGAACTTCAAACAAGTTATTTTTCTTTATATTCGATGGGGTTTTGCTTCCCTGAAAATTGTATAATTTTCTTTTCTTAATTCAACATGTTGTCATATCAAATAATGCTTGTATTATTTTTTTTTCAATGTGGTTCCACCAGGAAGACCAGATGATTTAGTTTAGTCTTTGTAAAATCT
The DNA here is from genome assembly GCF_902635505.1 of Sarcophilus harrisii. Taxonomy (NCBI): domain Eukaryota; kingdom Metazoa; phylum Chordata; class Mammalia; order Dasyuromorphia; family Dasyuridae; genus Sarcophilus; species Sarcophilus harrisii. Next base: position 197,006,063 of record NC_045429.1, read on the forward strand.
GATGACTATTAGAACTGTGCATGTCAGAGCATTGACATATGATTATATTACCACTTAGGTCCATTGTACTGAAATTGTCTTCACAATTTTATCCTAAGACGTTGTATTGGACGATTTGGAAATGGGTTTTCCAGATCTGAAGGAATCCATTTAGTTTATTAAATTAGCATTTGAAAGCCTTTTTGAGAAATATGAGTACCAAGACAGGAGTTTTGAATCCTAAATTAACTTTGGAGCTATTACTTAAAATTAAATGTTTTGTTTTTTTTTAATGATTTAGAATTGTTGTGAAAATAGTGTGAAGTTCTTTTTCTGCGCATAATATTACTACCTTTCTCAAAACTATCAAAGAAGTTTTTGTTCTTTTCTAATAATCTTACATTACTACACTAGACAATTTTATGGGTTACCTGCTTTTTAGGCTATTTTCATAGGCTCACGTAATTCTTCTAGCGTAGCACAGAAAATAAAATTCTTTCTGCATTTTGAAGTACATATGTGTTAATTCAAATGAAAACTCTTTTCACTCTCTCCTAGTTCACTTACAAATGAAAAAAATAGTCCTCATTTTAAAATGGCATGTGTGTGGAGATTGAATTTAATGGAAGATAGTGTGTTTAGAGTTTAGTAGCTCTTGAATACAATTTTATATTGCTTTTATTTAGGGGGGATGGTAAATGCTACATATGTTTGAAGAAAGAACAGATATTTTTATAAGTATTTTTCAAATGTCAAATATCAGGTAGAATTTAGAAAATAATCTTAAGTGATGAGCAGTTATATATTTTTTTCTTTTTTTTTTTTCTTTAATAGCCTTTTATTTACAGGATATATGCATGGGTAACTTTACAGCATTAACAAATGCCAAACCTCTTGTTCCAATTTTTCACCTTTTACCCCCCCAACCCCTCCCCTAGATGGCAGGATGACCAGTAGATGTTAAATATATTAAAATATAAATTAGATACACAATAAGTATACATGACCAAAACGTTATTTTGCTGTACAAAAAGAATCAGACTCTGAAATATTGTACAATTAGCTTGTGAAGGAAATAAAAAATGCAGGTGTGCATAAATATAGGGATTGGGAATTCAGTGTAATGGTTTTTAGTCATCTCCCAGAGTTCTTTTTCTGGGCATAGCTGGTTCAGTTCGTTACTGCTCCATTGGAAATGATTTGGTTGATCTCATTGCTGAGGATGGCCTGGTCCATCAGAACTGGTCATCATATAGTATTGTTGTTGAAGTATATAATGATCTCCTGGTCCTGCTCATTTCACTCAGCATCAGTTCGTGTAAGTCTCTCCAGGCCTTTCTGAAATCATCCTGTTGGTCATTTCTTACAGAACAGTAATATTCCATAATATTCATATACCACAATTTATTCAGCCATTCTCCAACTGATGGACATCCATTCAGTTTCCAGTTTTTAGCCACTACAAAAAGGGCTGCCACAAACATTCGTGCACATACAGGTCCCTTTCCCTTCTTTATAATCTCTTTGGGATATAAGCCCAGTAGTAACAGAGCAGTTATATTTTCAAAAGAAAAGTTTCCTTTTCTTTTGTTTTTGAGACCGAATTTCCCTCTTGTGCTCTGGCTAGAAGTGCATTAGTCTTTCAAGGATCTGATGCCAGTTTTAGAAATTTTAAACTGTTATGTTCTTCTGACCTGAGCTGTTCATTTTAGGCAACAGTTTCATCATATTGATTGATGTCAGACTTAGTACAAATGATCAGCTTTAGCCCTGCTGCAAATCAAAATTTTAAGCTCAAGCAATCTCCCAGCTTTAGCCTTTTCTAGAAGCAGAGGTTACTGGCATGCATTACTGCACTCAGCTTTTTCTTTGTTTTTTAAATGTTCATTGATACTCTTGTACAAATATCCCTGTCATTTCTACTATTATTAATTATAGTTTTTCTCTTATTTCCTGCTTATTCTGTCTATAGCTTTATTTATTCATATTTATTTCTATGTTGTCTTTCCCATTTGATTGTGAGTTCCTTGTGGGCCAAGACATTATTTTTTGCTAATATTTGTGTCTTCAGCTCTTAGAGCAAAATGCATGGCACATGATGTGGACTTTATAATTGTTTATAAACTGACTGGCTCAATGATCCTCCTTGTCTATGTTTTCATACCACCAACCCCAATTGTTTTTCCTCCCCCATGAGTAGAATTCTTCCTTATAATAAGTATAGTTAATTAAAACATAGTTTTAACAGTAACCAGGAATAAAAATGTTTGCTTCTTTCTATACCTCTAGTGCCTATATTTTATTTAATTTTTAATTTTATTTAAATATATTTTATTTACTATTTATTATAGAATGAGCTATAGACATTCATACATTGTAGATAATTAGGATCCCTTTACAGTTTACTATAAAGTGAATTTTCAAAATGTTGATAGAAATTTTCTGTAGCACTGGAAGAAATTTTGATCAAAAGACACTACAAAATTATAGTACAATAATTCAGGAAGCATTTATGATATACTTTTTCAAAGCCCTGTACCAGGGGAAAAAATACAGTTGAATGACATCTTCCCTTGTTTTAAATGAGCTTAGAATGATGAAACAAACAAAAATCTATTAGACACTGTGCTCTTTAGTTAGCTTTTTCACTAAGTCATGCCATTAAATTGAGTTTATTCTTATACTTGAGAAATTGAAATTTTCAAACCACAATTTGGCTTTAGAATGTCCAGGGACCCAAGGCCTATTTGGAGAGCAGCGAAGCACTGAATGTTATTTTTGTTGCTATCTGCCACCACAGAAGATTGAAAAAAGACATTCTTCAACACCAACTCTAGGTTAGTGTTCATTCTTGTTGCAAGGAGAAAAAAGTATTGTTGACTTACTGACTCAGTATTGCATTCTTGGCTGGCCAGTGGAGTCTGTGCTCTGAGCTATGTATGATACCTTACGCCTTTCTTGCTGGGATTTCATATTACATCTTATTGGGCCTTATAACCCATCCAACCTTCTTTAATTAAAGATGAAACAGAAAATAAGAAGGATCAAAAAGACAAAACTTCCTGAGAATATGTGAACTATGATGTGTTGTTTATCACCAAATGATGGCAGGCACTAAAAGTTGGGGTTCGATGATGTGAAGAATTCACAATGGCTATTCTCTTTGGCAACAGGTAGATTTTTTAGGGTAATAGGCTATAGACAAAATGAAGGGATACAATAGACATCGGGAATGATAAATATGAAATAGAATGGGAGAACTTATGAAAGAAGAGTTCCTCAGGGGAACTCATGAGTACCGAGTAGAAAGAGAGCACTCCATGAGATTGGGGAATACCCCCAGCTGGCTAAGTCTAAATCCTGAAAAGGACTGAGCCACCCTAAAAGAGTTAGTTAGCTGTAAGGAAAAGTGGGGTTGAGAAGCATAGTGGAATTAGGGTAGATACTGCATGGCTTGGGGGGGGAGGGGTTAGGTAAGGAAAAAGACACCAGGAGGCAGAGTACCATGGTTGTCTGACCTGAAGGAAGAAAGCAGCTATGGGATGGTCTACAAGGGCATGGCAAGGTGACAGTGCTGGAGACCTTTACAGAGGGTGAGTCTCAGGGGTTTCACATAACTTGGATTTCACACTGGACCACCTTCCCAAAGGGTGGAACCATATTGCTAAACTGATCTCTGTCAGAACCCTCTGCCTGCTTGCCTCAGGGATCAATTCCTCTACTAACCACACCTAACATTGAAGACCTCCTCTTTTTTTTTATAAATTTTTTTATAAATTTTAAGGTTTGTAAAGCCTTTTATGTCCCTTATCTCATTAGGGAATACAGTAGAAGTGTTATACATATATACATACACATACATATATACATATAAGTATATATATATATACCTACCCACTTCATTCTCCCCTCTTCCCCTCTTTTTTTTTTTTTTTAAAGCTAAAGAGGAAATTGAGACTCAGGAAAGCTAAGTCTTGCCCATTTTCATACTGATACTGTCAAAGATTGGATCTGAATCCATATCTATCTGACTTGCAAATCTGACATTCTCTTTACTACTTAATAAGGAGAAGAGTTAAAACCTTGAGACTGCATCCCAGACTTCTTTGGTTGAAAAGGAGCATTTTGAGATGTAGAATTAGGAAGGAAGAGGGTGCTCATGTTATGACTTTGATTTCTGCACCAAAATAAGACATGAGGCAATCCAAAAGGTGGGAATGGGAATATTGTAGGATTTGAGGTTTGAATTAGTCTGCATGGAGTTTGATGGGGCCATTAATCAGGTAAGAATAGATTGCTGAGCAGCAGTGAGGTTCTTAAGGTCAAAATGTGTAGATTTGTTTATCATGGTTGTGTAATTTGCTATAGCAGTTAGTATGTAGCATTTTAGAAGTAGGAACAGTAGAAGCAGATATTAGAATGATACACAGTTGAAAATTAGCATAGGAAAAGTAGAACAAAGGGGCAAGAGAGTCAGTGTGAAAGATAGTACATATTTAAACTGGCTAATTCATAGTGTCAAGATTGAAAAGGAAAGGAAAGGAAATGAGTCCACATCAGGAAACAAGAACAGGGAGGGAAGAAGTGAATGGTATAAGAATGAAAACTAAATTTGGGAGAAATAAGACAAAAGAAGAGGTGGTGGAAGTGTTGGGGTTCAGAAATGTGTGGTTAAGAAATGGTGAGGGGTCACCATTTAATAAAAAAAGCTGGAGAGAGCTCTAGAAGCAAAGCAAAGTTTACATTCTCAGTGAGAAGGGCATCCCAGACAATCAAAGGGAGGAAGCACCTTCTGGGGCAGGGTTAACACTTTTAATCCCTAACGAAAATACTCCCTCCCACCACTGACCCTCATCCTCATTGGCTGAGGATCTTACATTCTAAACGTGGGAACTACCCAAGAAATTGAACTTGACCAATAACTACATGGTTGCCCATATTTGACTGAAATAGGGAGAAAATGATGTCATGGGAGGAAGGCAGGAAGGGGACTTAAAATTAAGTATGCCCTTGACTCAATCTTCAAAGTCCTTCTTCAGGCCTACTCAAACTCTGAAGTAGATGAAGCCTTACTCAATTTTCACAACTGTCTTGAAAAATCTCACCTCATCTCATTCAGTAGGCACCCCCAAAGGTTGGGGGGTTGCAGACTGGTGTTGGAAGGTGCCTGAAAAGAATTTTCAGGCTTGAACTCATATCCAAATCAAGGGGCAAAATTTATTGTAATTATAATGCCATTTGAAATGGGCTAAGTTCCAAAAGGAACCGAGAAAAAGGAGATAAATTTATAGGACAGAGTTGGACCAGAGCTTCATGTTATTTATTTGCTAATTTTATGGCTTTCAGGTAGGTTTGAGGGGTGGTCTTTTCACTTTTGTCTCAGGAACCAATCTGACCAACAGATTATCTGTCAGTCAGTGATGTTTTTAGGATTATTCTTAAGGCCAAAAGACTTTAGAATCATTGACAGACATTGTTAGAACAGAAGCACTATAAGGTTGGGGGGGAGGGGATCTCCTTACTACTGTTTTCTCTAGAAGCTATACTCCATCATTTCCCCCCTCTCAAGCAGTTTGAACTGCAAATTCATTTGGAGTTAAGGGACAGCAATCTCATCTTCTGGAAGGGCTTCATGCTGGTAAGAGGGGAGTAGTGCTGTCCCTGCCCAGTGGGAATCCAGACTGAGTAGGGGAGGCAAGTGACTTGAAAATGGCAGCAATCGCAACCAGGGTATATTGAGTGTCAGAATCAGTTAGCTGTTGGTATTCAGATTGAATGAGTAGCTGGAAGTTCTGGAGGAAACAAATCTAGTTTAAGGTTAAGTAGGTTAAAAATGCACGGGCCAAATATGAACAAAAAAAGAATATTTAAAAGTGGAGTTAGTATAAGGGTTACCTAGGGACAGTAACCAGGACTGAAGAAGACTTATGGGGGTAGATGAAGCTATCATGAATGTCACATCCAGACAGCTTTTCCTAGGATAAATGCCAAAGAACATTTCCCCCAAATCCCTGCTTTTTTTTCCTCAAATGAGATGGGGTAATGGGGAATAGTGGCATTCACAGAGAATCAGGAGATTTAGGAGGCAAGCACCATAATGTTTAAAAGGCATTAAGCATTGTGTAGAAAGGTTGACATGCTATGTGATGCTAGGGGTACCTGGCTTCTTTCTAGGCAGTTTCTGGACAGAACCTACTGAACGTTGGGGTGACTGGGACCAGGATTTCCCTTTGGTAGTTTCAGGTGTCAGAGCTCAGGGAATGCTGACCATAGAGCCTGATTCCCACTCCATCTTCATTCCCCCAAGCTGCATTGGAGAGATGTTTGGACAAGTTTGTGTGTGGTCCCCATTGCTGCTTTTCTTATTTCTACACGTGAGGCAGAATGTAGCATTCTCTTAATCTGTTCTGAGGTGAGAGGAGTTAGCAAACAGAGGGATTTGGGCTATATCGATCTTGTTAGCAATCCCTACAACTGAGATGCACTCAGGACTCCAGAGATTGGAGTGGAGTGGAGAGGGTCCCTTAATACCTTCTAGGGTGCTTTCCCAAAGAAGCAGAAGGGGACTCTGGAAAATATAGGAGTCAAGGAAAGGCTAGCAAAAAATTGTTGTTTACCTCTAGTCTATTTTTTCTTTTTTCTTTTCTTTCAGAAGGGGGTAAATTCCTGAATTATTCCCAATGTTTCAGGAATTTTTCTTGCAATCGGAAAATGACTAATTGCCAAATTTATTAATCATTGCTCTCAAAACTTTGAGAATCTGCTAAGATGTTATTTTAATTAGTTAATTTTATTTCTGTAGCCCCAAGCTTGGCCAGAACTGAGGTCCGCAGAGAAAAAAGTTAGGCTTTTTCCCTTTTTAAAGTGGGAGTCAAGGATGTTAAGAAATATTCCCAGCATTCTAACTATAGCATAGAAATTTTTTCTTGCTGGTTGCATTTAACTCTTTCCAGATAACAAAATCTAGCTCCCAGAACAAACTTGACATAGACATTCTGCACAGACACAGTCAAAAATGACATGAAAGAGGATTGTCCCATCTTTGCCAAAAGCACCTCTTTTCCTCTGGCATCCCAGAGAAGGTGAAAAGGTGGCAAAGGTTCCCTAGGAACGTTCCTGAAAATTGCCAGAATTTCCAAGTCTGGGCCTTCCAGTCCAGGAAAATTTGCTGAATGTAGAACTTAAGATGACCCAGACAAGCATTCTCCCAGTTGCTTGGGGGTGTCCCAGTTAAAGTGGGGGGCTTATCTTGACATAGAGGGAATCAACAAGGGGAGGCTAGGTTCCTCATATAGGCCACCAAGTGTTGAGGTTCAGAAGGGACCTCAAAAGTTTGGGGGTCTCAGATTGGTGTCGTCAGGTGTCTCAAAAGAATTTGCGGTCTTAAACCCATATCCAAGTTAAGGGGCAAAGTTTATTGTAATTGTAATGCCAGCTGAAATGATTTAAGTTCCAAAAGAATTTAGCAAAGAACTGGAAAAAAGGAGATAGAATTATAGGACAGAGTTGGATCAGAGTTTCATGTTATTTATTTGCTAACTTCATGGCTTTCAGGTAGGTTTGAGGGGTTATCTATTCACTATTGTCTCAGGAACTTGATTATCCCTGGCCAACAGATTATTTGTCAGTAATGTTTGTAGGATTATTCTAAGGCCAAAAGACTTTGGAATCATTGACAGACAGTTTGTCAGAACAATAGCACTTTAAGGTCAGAGAATCTCAGGATCACTAATACATCTTCCCTCCAGTCTAAAGGAAGAAATATTATTATGTTCCTAGACCTGAAGACTTTTACAATTATTGACGGACAGATTGTTAGAACAATAGCACTCTTAAGTTTGGGAGTGAACCTTCTTACTGCTGTTTCCCCTAGAATCCTATATTGCATCAGAAAGACAGGATGGTAGGCACAGTTTGGGGTAGTGATGAGGTGTGATTTAAAATGAACTTGGCTTTTTGTTGTACAGCATTGCTTGAACATTTTTCTGGGATGGAAGGAAGCCAGAAGACTTGTTCTTGTGATGACATGTAATCTCTTTTAGCTTTATTTCTCATTTGTAAAAATGAAAATAATACTTGTATTGTGAAAGATTCTTTGTAAAAGAACTCTATAGCTTCTTTATTATTACTAATGATGTGGATCCTATTCCTTTACTAAGCATAATCTCATCTATCTTCGACTGTCTAATTAGTATTTTAAAGACAGTCACTGCTACCTTTTGAGAATTTCCTGGATTGTCTTAATAAACCATGAGAAGCTGAAACCCGTTTGGCTTTTTTCTCTGTTAGTACTTAAACCTTTATGGGAAATTTACATTTCCCAGACTTATCTTTGGGACAGTCTCTGCATCTCAATATACAATATCCTTGTCAGTTTTAGCATCTGTCTTTATATCCCCAAACTCCTTTCTAATTCTCCCCCTTACTTCATAGATTCTGCCTCCATTCCCCTGAACTTTAAAAGTTGTATACCCTGAAATGTAAATTGCTCATTCCATGTGACTACCTTCTGTACTGAATCTCCTTAAGGCTATGAATAAGTTAAATAAATAGCAAACCTTTGTAATCTGTGATGGATGGCTTGTCATGGTTGCTCTCATGTTGCAAAACAAATCTCTATAACACTATATATAATATTCTTTTACAATTTATTGCTCTCCTGAATCTGTTTCATATTGCCACTCTTGGAGCCTGTTTTACCACTTTGCTAGAATTAAGAAAAGAATGAGACAGAACCATTAGATTCAAAGTATCTTTATATATGTAAAAACCATAAGAATCTATAACAGATATGGAAAGAGATGGACAAACGGGATGTTTAAAGTTCTTGGCATCATGCTGTCCTAAGATTCATTAAAGAAACTGGATGTGTTGACTTGGACATGAAAAGACTTAATAAAAAGGGAGACATAATAGCTAAGTATTGAAGGATTAAGAAGTGAAAGGCAATAGCCCAAGAACAGAACAAGAAGCAGTAGGTAAAAGTTGAATAAAGACAGAGTAATCTTGATGTAGAGAAAAGTTTTCTAATAATTAGAGCTATTCACAAATGGAATGGGCTGCCTTTGGAAGATTGTAAACTACTTCTAGGAGGTTTTTGAAAAAATATTGCCTTGTGGTGTCTTATCCCCCACCATGCTTTATGGTGTCTTTCTCCTTCTTGTAGTTAAGTAACCCTTTTAGGGTACTAAATCCCTCCACATATTTAGCCTGCCAGTCAGTGGAGTACTCCCACTTCATGGCATATTCCTTTAATGAATATTTCCAAATTCCTTTCCTTGGTAACCCACGCTATTGCTCTCCCAAATCTATTTCATATTTACCATTCCTGATGTCTATTGTATCTCCTCGTTTTGTCTGTAACCTCTTCTCCTAAATAAACCTACCTTTTGCCAAAAAGAATGGCCATTGTGAATTCATCACATGACCGAACTCCCAGCATTTGGTGCCTCCATCAATCATCTGGTACTGAACATCAAACACATCATTTTGTACTGTAACGAAATGATGCGATGCAGCATGGCCAAGTGCTGCCAGAAATACCTCAGATATTCATTACATATTTGATTTTGGATTAGTTTTTGGTCATTGCATGTTCAGAAACCTTTTATAGTATTGCCAATTTTTTTCACAACCCCCACATTCAGTTATAAGACCCATCTAGTATAACAACCCACTGTTTAAGAAGCTTTGGACTAGATAACCTGTGAAATTCCTTCCATTTGTGTAGTGATTCTCTGTCATTTAGTTATCAGTGACTGTTTTTATTTTAAAGACCATTTTCTTCCTAGTAATCTACTTCTGCTTTATCTTTTAAGGATGTCGAACTGTATACATCATTGACTGTCAAAAAGTGTGTACACTCTTTCCACACTTGTTTGCTATTTCCAGTAGTTATTTAGCCAGTACTGATATAATGACTGTTCTGTTTTTGCTCCTCTATAATTAACTTTTTCTAATTAGTATCTAATCAGTAAATCTAATCAGTACATTTTGTTCCAAGTTGTTAAATTGAGAATGTTGCTATACTTAAATCTCCATCTTCAGTCTTTACAAATGTGAAAATTTTAATCATGATATTTTAGTCAAAATTGCCAGTATTCAGTATTTATCCAACATATACATTGTGGTAGGAATGGAAAGAGATACAAAACTTGGAATAGGGCCCTTGTAGAACTTTTAATCTAATCAGGAAATAGAAGCAAAATAGCTATAATATTCAATGGGAGTAAAATATTGAATTGTAAAAATAAGTATTTTGTGAGGACTATATATATTTTCTAACTGAAGTCCTTTTTAAGCATTGAGCTCATTAAGGAGATTATCTGTTATCAGTATTCATGTGAAGTAAGTGGTTTTTATAAGCAAAAATGCAAATGATGATTTCTGAGTCAATAAATACATTTATTTGGGAAGAATTTCAAATTTGATTTGGGTGATTTTAAAAATACTCATTCAGAAATACATTATAGATTTTTAAAAATCTTTTTTACATTGGGAATAAATGAATTTAAAATGTAAAATGTTTTGACATTTTTGGAAGTTATTGATCATTTTGTTAATGTTGAGACTATTCCTGGTGCAATCCTTGGCTTGAGGATTAATGTTTCTAAAAAATAATAGTACTGCTTCAAAAACCTAGTTATTTTAATTTATCTCAATTTGGGTAAAATATTTCATCTTATGTTTGAGCATAAAATTGGAAATCATACTGTTATCATAAGAATCCTGCTGAGTCCTGTGTACATTTCCATTTTTTTCAGTTTACTTCTTCCCTGATTTCTTTAAGTCACTAAGATCTTAGCTTAATATCTTCCTTTAGTGCAAGTCATGTCATCAGAAATGTTTTGAAATTACTTTGAGTCAGTCAATGTGTAAAGATGTTGGCTTTTACTTTATAATGTGCAACAATAAGAGTTTTCAATTTAAACTTTGAAAGTTAGAAATAAAGGTCCAAATAAACTCTGATGCTCAAAATGTTATAATTGGAAAGCATATTATGACTATATCTAGTCCTACCCTTTCATTTTAAATTTTACAAGTAAACATAGTTTCTCCATATAAAAATAATATAGAAGAATGCCCTTATTTTGGTGGCACAGAATTGTAGACCTGCCACTGGGAATAATTTTAGAAACCATCTAATCCAAGTTCCTTTTCTTACACATGAGGAAATTGTGTCCCAGGACAGTTATATGACTGGCTAAAATCATACAGGAAACAAATGTTAGAAGTGGGATGTTTGAGTTCATTTCCTCCCAGGAAAGAGATTGACTGTGAGTTAGTGGATAGCTCATAGGAGTTAGAAGCCAGATAACATAGTTCACATTCACCTCTTGCACTTGTTAGCTGTGTAACATTGGGCAGTGTACTTGTGCCTCAGGCAGCTCCTAAGGACTTACCTAAGTTATGAATGGTTTGATTGCCTGGGAATGAAAGGAGTTTCCACTCAGGAGTGTCATGGAAATTGCTTATGTTCTGCTTGTTTTTATATTCTTTCAGGAATGGTTTTGAAGCTGGGACTTACGATATGTGCAGAATGAGTTGGTGGTTACAGTTTAGTACATTTTCATTTTCTATTTAGACAGTTGACTGAGTGAAGAATGGAAGAACTTTGATGATTATGGCAGATCTAATTGACATCTTTCAAGAATGTGCTTTGGAAATTCTTGCCTCAAATTAAATATCAACTGCTATCACCTTTTTGCACTGGCCACTTAGATATCTTGAGAAAGCTTGCTAGATGTGTTTGACATAGCTGTCATCAAGTTTCTTGGTCACCTTGTAATGCATTTTTGTAATTCACTTTTTCAGAAGTTGGATAACATGTCTTTCCTTGACATAACTGCCAGGGAGTGATAGAACATTAAAACCATAAAGTAATTGATGCAATTTCTGTTCCTTATTTAAATTATCAAAAAAACCAAAATTAGGCAAGATGACACCTCTTGTTTATATTGAAATTGCAAATATGTATGTTTTTCAGCAAAGAAACTCTGCATCATGGTTTGCTAACTAGCATATTTTTTTTATATTATAGCTTTTTATTTATAAGCTATATGCAGGGGTATTTTTTCAGCATTGACAATTGCAAAACTTTTTGTTCTAACTTTTCCCCTCCTTCCCCCCTCCCCCCCCCCGCCCTTTCCCCAGATGGCAGGTTGACCAATACATGTTAAATATGTTGAAGTATAAGTTAAATACAATATATGTATACATGTCCAAACAGTTGTTTTGCTGTACAAAAAGAATTGGACTTTGAAATAGTGTACGATTGACCTGTGAAGGAAATCAAAAATGCAGGCGGACAAATACAGAGGGATTGGGAATTCTATGTAGTGGTTCATAGTCATCTCCCAGAGTTCTTTTGCTGGGTGTAGCTGGTTCAGTTCATTACTGCTCCATTGGAACTGATTTGGTTCATCTCATTGTTGAAGAGGGCCATATCCATCAGAATTGATCATCATATAGTATTGTTGTTGAAGTATATAATGATCTCCTGGTCCTGCTCATTAAACTCAGCATCAGTTTATATAAGTCTCTCCAGGCCTTTCTGTAAGTCTCTTTGCCCGTCATTTCTTATAGAATAGTAATATTTCATAATATTCATAAACCACAATTTATTCAGCTATTCTCCAATTAATGGGCCTAACTATCATTTTTTGAAAAAAAAATCAACAATTTTCATAGAAAAACAAAAAGAAAAAAGAAAAGAAAAAAATGGTCAGAATTAAGCATGCCTTTAAAACAGAATCTTTTTATAACAAGGCCTTGGCGGCTGGCTGGAATGTTTTTAGTTAAAGATATGATACTATAAGTGGGTTTTTCCTTTTTCTTTCTTCAGAAACATTTCTAAAGGCTGACTTTCCATTAGCAATAGAACATATATATGTATGTTTATGGGTTTAGTACTTTGCATAAAGAGTTTAAAAGTTATATGATATATAGTAGAATGAATGCTGGACTTGGGGTCAGGAAAATCCAAGTTTGAATTTTATCCTTGGCACTTCTTTTTAGATGTGACTTAAGGCGTGCCTAAAAGTTGGTCAGATCTTCCAGTTTGTAAGATTGTAAGTTTAAATCTAAAAAGGACCACAGATGTTGTAAGATCTTAGGGTGGTTAGGTTAGAGTTGGAAGGTTCCTTGGAGATCATTCAATCTCAAAAGAGGAGACTGAGTCCCTGAGAGATAAAATGACTTAACTAGGGCACTCTATAGTAAGTCAATAATGTTGGATTTTGAATTTTGACTCTGTGGACTCAAAATCCAGCACTCTTTCCATGCTTATGTTTTATGACAGAAAATGATGAGAATCTACTTCCTGTAGATTTTTTTTTTTTAATTAAACATGAAACATATATTTGGTCAGAAGGGCAAATTTTATGTATTGTCAGTAGTTGAAATTTGAATGAAAAATGCCACAGATTCAGTGTTTGATATTCAGCTTTATGTTAAGCATTCTTGATATCTTACCACAGTAATTTGTTTTCTCTAACACTACTATAAAATGACATTCATTGCATGGTTAAGGGATATCTGTGTGGAAGATTCATAGGATGAGGAGTAATTGGGTTTGTGATTCCATCAATTTAAGGAAATTTAGGTACAGAAATTCCATCTATGGATATGGATACAAGTTCTAATTTTAAGACAGTTGCATGGGACATTGTAAGTTATTTTCCCCAAATTAAAGAATTACTAGGTATCAGAGGAAATTTTCAACTCAGTTTTTTCCTGGCTACAGGGCCGGTCTCTATCCATTATGCTAACAAGCATCTCATTATTTGAGATTGGTGGTAGTGTTTGTCCTTCATTCTTGAAGAGAACCATGATGTCTTGACATGCAACTGAATTGGATTTAAGTGAGAGAGGCCTGTGCAAGGTCAACTGTCTCACTTTCCCCTCCAGAGCCATATGAGTCCAATGGCAAGATATAAATCAAAACAACTGGAGATAGCTCTGGATGAAATGTTAAGGTCTTCAATAGGTCTCAGCTTGAATGAGGTCGAATCCATTCATTGATTATGGATAGTAAATAAAAATTTTCTGAGATTTTGTTATTTTAATTAGCATGAGATTAGATTTTGCTCTACTTCTAGTTTTTATGACATTATTGAAATGTAATTGAGATTCAGGTTCTGTTTTATAGGAACCAGAAGTTTATTGTACTTTATATCAGGTGTACTTACTTTTGAATTTTATAATTGCAGCAAGATATCAAAAATTACATTCCAGTTCTTTCTCATTTCTTGTAGTTATCTGATGATGGTCGCTATGTCCTGTTATCAATAAGACAAGGATGTGATCCAGTTAACAGACTCTGGTATTGTGATTTACAGCAGGAATCCAATGGCATAACAGGTGAGGTCTGTTTAAAAATAAGGAAAAGAAATTTTCAAAAGGTTCATTTTAAAAACTGTAATTTTGATTTTAAAATTTATTTCTGAGTAAGCTTTCTCCCTGTAATTATCTCTCTCTCTCTCTTAATTTCTCTCTCTCTCCCTCCCTCCCTCCCTTCTTCCCTCCCCCTCTCCCCCTCTCTTCCCCTCAACCTAAAAATTAAAGTGAGTAATGAATCAACTAAATATTAGTGTTTTGTTATACAACAAAATTCTAGACTATTTGAGTAAATTGTATTCTTAACACATTACTAGTTCAATAGACTGCTGAGCTTATCAATGTGGATGATCCAGTCATGCAGATGTGGTCCATCCTTGCCTACTCTCATACATACTAAGGGACTTTCATTTGTAAAATCCCCTAAATTCTCCGTAGGGATTCTCTCAGTATACTGAATGGTGGCCTTCCTTTTAATCAACAGTCTCCAAATACTTTGCTTCATGTACTCTTATTAGCTTATTAGTTTCTCTACCCCCCCCTCCAAAAAAAAGGACCATATACCTCCAATATTTCTGTATATATTACTTTGTAAATTAAATACATGTACTATTATCTAACTAATTATATTCTTTACAAAACACATACAAAAAAAATAAAGCATAAAGAAGACAATACTTCTACTTAATTATGAAAATCCTCTTTTACTCACAAAATATATATAATGGAATTAAAATATTTGTTATGAAAATAATGTATTTGCTAAGAGCAGTGTGATTGAGTGTACTTCATTATTATGGAAAATTTTCCATGTATGTCCTGGGAATTAGATGAATTATAAATTATTAATAATATAGTGTATATTCATGTATATTATAAGTAGCAGTTGGGTAGTAATTATTTAGTTCCTTTAAGTACCTAGATAAACTTTTTTTTATATAATTTTTTATTGAAAGATGCACAATATACTAAATAGTTCATAATAGTCAACGAGCATAACTTTTCAGCAAGTCATGTTTCTTTCTTTTTGTTTTTAGCTTAATAATTGCTTTTTATTTTCAGAATATATGCAAAGATAGTTTTTGACATTCACCTTTGCAAAATCTGGACAATTAAAGTAAAAATCCATGGCTTCAGATATTAACAAAATAGCTGAGTTAACAAACTTAAGTAGGAAGTAAAAGAACATTTAAGTCACTAAGAGAACTATTCTAAGAACTGGCAATAATAATTATTGATGTGTTAATATTTCCCATGCTGAACAAAAGGGACAAGAAAGTTATAAAACTGGAGGAAGGAATTTGTCCCATAGAATAGTGAATATGATTTCAATTCTTGAAAACATTCTAAAACAGATTATGAAAGGAATTGTGTATGATCATTTCCTTTTCTAGATTTTCATTAAGGACTATCTTGGTTTCGACAAGAGCAGTTCATGCTTAAATGAACCTTATTTCCTTTTTATTTAAGGTTACTAAATGAGTTGATCAGAAAGCAATACAGTTTTCCTAGATATGGGGATCTTAACCTTTTTTATGTCATGGACTCTTTAGGCAATCTGGTGAAAACTTTGGATGTCTTCTCAGAATCAGGTTTTAAAATTAGTAAAATAAAATACCCTAGGATTACTAAGAAAACAAATTATTCTGAAAGTTTTGGTTTTGTTTTTTAATTAAGTTCATGGATTTCAGATAAAGAACTCCTGTCCTAAACAGTCTGTATATTTATGTGGATTAACATTGCCTAGCAAGACAATGAAATTATTAATGAGTTAGCACCAGATTAAAAGAGGTATCTAGTAGAATGCTCTAAGATATATGTTCTTGTTTTGTACTGGTTAACATTTTATTCCATTTGCCTAAATGGAGGGGTATAGATGGTGCCTTTGTCAAATTTGTGCACGATTCAAAACTTAACAGAGCCAGTCACATTAGACAGTTATGTTATATTCAGTAAGATGAAATTTAATGAGGATAAACGTATCATCTATTTGGGTTTAGAAAATCATCTTCACAAGTGTAGATGACAGATGTGGCTAGAGAGCAGTTCATTTTTTTTTTTTTTTTTGAAGCTTTTTATTTACAAAGCATATGCATGGGTAATTTTTCCTACATTGACGCTTGCATAACCTTTTATTGTACATTTTCCTCTCTCCCCCACTCCTTCCCCTAGCTAGCAGGTAGTCCAATATATGTTAAATATGTTGAAATGTATGTTAGATCCGATATATGTATATATATATATATATATATATATATATATATATATATATATATATAGTTACCTTGTTGCTCAAAAAAAAAAAAATCAGATCAAGAAGGAAGAAAAAGAAAAACTTAGAAAGAAAACGCAATGCAAGCAAATAACAGGGAGAGTGAGAATGCTATGTTGTGTTCCATACTTTGTGCCCACAGTTCTCTCTCTGGGTGTAGATGGTTCTCTTCATCACTGCACAAGTGTAACTGGATTGAATCATCTCAATAGTGAAGAGAGCCATTTCCATCAGAATTGATCATTGTATAGTCTTCTTGTTGCCATGTATAATGATCTCCTGGTTCTGCTTGTTTCACTTAGCATCATTTCATGTAGGTCTCTCCAATCCTCTCTAAAATCATCCTGCTGGTTGTTTCTTACAGAACAGTAATATTCCATAGCATTCATATAACATAATTTATTTAGCCATTCTCCAATTGAAGGGCATCCACTCAGTTTCCAGTTTCTTGCCACTACAAAGAGGGCTACCTCAAACATTTTTACACATGTGGGTCCCTTTCCCTCCTTTAGGGTCTCTTTGGGATATAATCCCAATAAAAACACTGCTGGATCAAAGGATATGCACAGTTTAATAACTTTTTGAGCATAGTTCCAAATTGTTCTCCAGAATGGTTGAATCCATTCACAGTTCTACCAACAATATATCAGTGTCCCAGTTTTCTTTCCCTGTCATTTTAGCCAATCTGAAAGGTGTGTAGTGCTGTCAGAGTTCTCTTTATTTGCATTTATCTGATTAATAGTGATTTAGAACATCTTTTCTTATGATTAGAAATGGTATTAATTTCTTCATCTGAAAATTGTTCATATCCTTTGACCATTTATCAGTTGGAGATTGGCTTGAATTCTTAATAAATTTGAGTCAGTTTATTTTAGAAATGAGGCCTTTATCATAACTCTTAAATGTAAAAATACTTTCCTAATTTATTGCTTCCCTTCTAATCTTGTCTGCATTAGTTTTGTTTGTACAAAAACTTTTTAACTTAATATAATCAAAATTATCAATTTTATGATCAATAATGATCTCTAGGTCTTCTTTGGTCACATTCCTTCCTCCTTCACAAATCTGAGAGGTAAACTATCCTATATTCTTCTAATTTGTTTATAGTATCATTCTTATGTCTAGAGCATGAACCCATTTCAACCTAATCTTGGTATATGGTATTAGGTGTGAGTCTATGCCTATTTTCTGCCATACTAGTTTCCAATTTTCCCAGCCGTTTTTGTCAAATTGAATTCTTATTCCAAAAGGTGGGACATTTGATTTTGTCAAATGTTAGATTGTTATAGTTATGGCTGTTTTGTTCTGTGAACCTAATCTATTCTACTGGTCAATTTTTCTATTTCTTAGCTTTATAATATAATTTTAAATCTGGTACAGCTAGGCCACCTTCATTTGATTTTTCTCTTCATTAATTCCTTTGAAAATTCTTGACTTTGTTCTTCCAGATGAATTTTGTTGTTAATTTTTCTAGTTCAGTAAGATAGTTTCTTGGGACTTTGATTAGAATAGCACTAAATAAATAGTTTAGGGAGAATTGTCATCTTTATTATATTTGCTCGACCTATTCACAGCACTTGATATTTTTCCAGTTGCTTAGATATGACTTCTTGATATTTTTCCAATTGCTTAGATGTGACTTCATTTTTTGTGGAAAATGTTTTGTAGTTTTGCTCATATAGTTCCTAACTTACCTTTGGCAGATAAGTTCCCAAATAATTTATATTATCAGCAGTTATTTTGAATGGAATTTCTCTTTTTATCTCTTGGATCTGGATTTTGTTAGTGATATATAAAAATGCTGATGATTTATGTGGATTTATTTTATATACTGCAACATTGCTAAAGTTTTGGATTATTTCTAATAGCTTTTTAGTTGATTCTCTGGGGTTCTCTAAGTATACCATCATATAATCACAAAGAGTGATAATTTCGTTTCCTCATTACCTACTCTAATTCCTTTAATCTCTTTTTGTTTTATTTCCAAGGCTAGTATTTCTAATATAATATTGAATAGTAATGGTGATAGTGGTTAATCTTGTTTCATCCCTGATCTTACTGGAAATGGTTCTAGTTTATCCCCATTACGTATGATGCTTGCTGATGGTTTTAAAGAGATGATACTGACTATTTGAAGGAAAAGTCCATTTATTCCTATGCTCTCTAGTGTTTTTAATAGGAATGGGTGTTGGATTTTATCAAATGCTTTTTCTGCATCTGTTGAGATAATCATATGGTTTTTGTTAATTTGGTTATTGATATAGTCAATTATGCTAATAGTTTTCCTAATATTGGACCAGCCCTGCATTTCTGGTATAAATCCTACTTGGTGTTGGTGTATTATCCTGCGGATAATTTTCTGTAATCTCTTTGCTAATATTTTGTTTAAGATTTTTGCATCAGTATTCAGTAGGGAGATTGGTCTATAATTTTCTTTCTCTGTTTTTGTCCTACCTGGTTTAGTTATCTATACCATGTCTGTGTCATAAAAGGAATTTGGTAGGAGTCCTTCATTTCCTATTTTTTCAAATAGTTTATATAGCATTAAGAGTTAATTATTCTTTTAATGTTTGGTAGAATTCACATGTAAATCAGTCTGGTCCTGGGGATTTTTTTCTTAGGGAGTTGATTAATAGATTGTTCTAATTCTTTTCCTAAAATGGGACTATTTAAGTAATTTATTTCCTCTTCTGTTAATCTGAGCAATCTACATTTTTGTAGGTATTCTTCTATTTCACTTAGGTTGTCAAATTTATTAGCATAAAGTTGGGCAAAGTAACTCCTGATAATTGCTCTAGTTTCCTCTTCATTGGTAGATAGTTGTCCCTTTTCATTTTTGAGACTAACAATTTGATTTTCTTCTTTCCTTTTTCTAATCAAATTAAAGGTTTATCTATTTTGTTGGTTTTTTCATAAAAACAACTCTTAGTTTTATTTAGTAATCCAGTAGTTTTTTAGTTTCAATTTTATTGATCTGTCCTTTTATTTTTTGAATTTCAAGTTTGGTATTTGATTGGGGGTGGGGCTTTAATTTGTTCTTTTTCTAGCTTTTTTAGTTGTAAGCCCAATTTATTGATTTTCTCTTTCTTTATTTTATGCAAGTTAGCATCTAGAGATATAAAATTTCCCCTTATTACTGCTTTGTCTGAATCCCACAAATTTTGGTACGTAGTCTCATTATTGTCATTCTCTTGGATGAAGTTATTGATTATGGCTGTGATTTGCTGTTTCACCTATTCATTCTTTAGGATGAGATTATTTAGTTTACAATTTTTTTTTTGGCCTATTTTCCACTGACCCTTTATTGAATGTAATTTTTATTGCATCACAATCTGAGAAAATGCATTTACTATTTCTGCCTTGCTGTATTTGATTTTGAGGTCTTTATCTCCTAATATATGGTCAGTTTTTGTATAGGTTTCGTGAATTGCCAAGAAGAAAGCATACTACTTTCTGTCTCTACTCAATTTTCTCCAAAGATCCATGATATCTAATTTTTCTAGTATTCTATTTACCTCTTTAACTTCTTTCTTATTTATTTTGTGATTTAATTTATCTAATTATGAGAGAGCAAGGTTGAGATCAGTCACTATTAGAATTTTCTTGTCTATTTCTTTTTGCAACTTTCTTAACTTCTCCTTTAGGAATTTAGGAATTGGTGCATACATGTTTAATATTGATATTGCTTCATTATCTGTGGTACCCTTTAGCAAGATATAGTTTCCTTCCTTGTCTCTTTTAATTAGATTAGTTTTTCCTTTTGCTTGATCTGATATCAGGATGGTTATCCCTGCCTTTTTTTTTTTTTTTTTTTTTTTTTTTACTTCACCTGAAGCATAATAGATTCTGCTCCAGCCTTTTTTACCTTTACTCTGTATGTATCACTCTCCTTTAAATGTATTTCTTGTAAACAACATATTGTAGCATTCTGACTTTTCTAGTAGGATTCTGCTATCTGCTTACGTTTTATGGGAGAGTTCACCCCATTCACATTTGCATTTAAAACTACTAATTCTGTATTTCCTGACATCTTATTAACCCCAAATTATACTTTTCTCCTTCCTTTTTCCCTTTCCCTCCTCCCCAGTATTTTACTTATAAGCACTACTTGCCTCAAGCAGTCCTTCCTCTTTCTTATACCTTTCCCCTATTATTTCTCTTTTCCCTTCTATTTAGCTTACCTTCTCTTTTCCCCTTTCTCCTCACATTTTTCTGTAGGATGAGAGTTGTTTCTCGGTGATACCAAATATATTTAATATTCTTTCTTTGGGCCAAATCTGATGAGGGTAAGATTCACACAATATTCATCACCTTCCCTTCTTTCCCTCAATTAAAATATGTTTTCTTTGCCTCTTCCTGAGATGTAATTTCCCTCATTTTACCTCTACTTTCCCCTTTTTTTTCCTGTTACAATCCCCTTAACATCTCTAGTTTCTTTTTTATATTATAACAATAAAATCAGATTCTACATCTACTCTCAATGTATACCCATAACAGAAATACAGTTTTCTTTTTTCCCTTTTTATGCTTCTCTTGAGTTCTATATTTAGAGGTCATATTTTTTGTTTAGCTCTGGTCTTTTTGTCAAAAATAAATGGGATTCACCAGTTTCATTGAATGTCCATCTTCTTCCAGAAATTTTAGCAGGATAATTTTTTCTTGGCTGCATTCCAAGTTCCTTCCACCTTTCGGAATATCAGTTTCCAGACCTTTTAATTCTTTAAAGTGGAAGCTGCTAGGTCTTGAGTAATCCTTATTGTGGCTCCTCAGTATTGGAATTGTTTCTTTTTGGCTTCTTATAATATTTGTTCTGTGGTCAGATAGTTCTCAAATTTGGCTATGGTATTCCTTGGGGTTTTAATTTTGGGGTCTCTTTCAGGACATGTTCAGTGAATTCTTTCAATACTTATTTTATCTTCTGGTTCTATGATATCGGGGCAGTTCTCTTTGATAATTTCCTGAAAGTTTTTAGGTGCTTTTTCTCATCATGTATTTCAAGGAATCCAATAATCCTTTGATTGTCTCTTCTACATCTATTTTACAGGTCAGTTGTTTTCCCAGTTAGATATTGTACATTTTTCCTATTTTTTTGGTTTTGCTTGACTGATTCTTGTCTCATTGAGTCATTCATTTCCACTTGTTCAGTTCTGAATTTTAGTGAATTATTTTCTTCATTTACTTTTTTTACTTTTTTGTATTTGTTCAGTTGAATTTTTAAATGAGTTATTTTGTTCTATGCAATTTTTTTCTATTTCACAAATTCTGTTTTTTAAGGAGCTATTTTCTTTTTCTGTTTCACAAATTCTGTTTTTCTGAGAGTTGCTTTCTTTTTCCATTCTATTAAATTTGTCTTTTAATGAGTTTATATGCCTTTTCCAAATCCTCTTGCATTTCCTTTCCCCATTTTTCTTCTAGCTCTCTTTTAAGGTTCTTTTTAATTTATTCTAGGAGAGTCTTGTGTGATGGGGACCAGGTTATATCGCCTTTTGGGGCTTCATCTGGAGATAATCTGCTTTTAATTGCCTCAGGATTTGAAATCTGTTCTTCTCTTTCACCATAGAAGCTGTCCATTGTTATAGTCCTCTTTACTTTTTTATTCATTTTTTTTAAAGTTAGGGGAGGGGAGGTTTTTCAAGTGGCTGCAGTTGAGCTGACTTAGTGCTAATTCACTTTCGATGTTGGGCAAGCATGGCCAGGTCCTATGAGCTTTTGGCATTTTGGGGTGGAATCTGAATTGGACCTTAAAGGAAGAAAAGAATTTTAACAATCATAGCCACAAAAGGATTTTGTTTCAAGAATAAAGGTTAACCTGTGCAAGGGCATACCTGGATAAGATTAGATAGCAATTAGCAGTCCCAGTTTGGATGAATGAGTGCACAGAGGGAAGTACTGTGAAACAAAGTTAGAAGGGTGTTTTAGAGAATGCCAGCCTAAGAAATTATTATTTTATGTTTATCTATGTTTGAGCCAGGTTATATGATCTCATGATATCTGTGCATTGGGAAGATTGCTTTAGTAGTGATGTAGGGGATTATTGGGAAAGGGGAAAACAAGAAGAACTATTCTGAAACTATTATAATAGTGTATATGTGAATTAATGAGAGCCAGAACTCTGATAATTGCCTTTAATTATGTAATGCTTTAAGGCTTAAAAAACTGTTCTTTGTAATAATTATCCCGTGAGGAAGAGTAATAGAAATGCAATATTCCATTTTACAAGCGGAGAAACAAGTTTTAAGATCGCAAGTAATTTTTCCCAAAAGAAACAACTATTCAGGTAATTGAACTTAGATTTTAATTGAGGTCTCCTCACTCCCAACTCCAGTGCTTCTTAACACTGTGAGGCATTGTCATTTAAAAGGTGTATAAGTAGAAAAGAGGAAAAGATCCAAGTGACATTATGAATAACTTTAATGAATAGACCTGACCATGTCACTAAGATTCATAAAATTAGCTTATTAGAATTTGTAGAGGCTGACTTATACCCAACTAATGTTCCCCTCTACAACATACCCAGCAAGAGGTGATCTCCCTTGCTTAAAGAACTCTAGTGAGATACATCTTTTACAAATCTTCAGTGGCTCCTTATTGCTTAATTGATAAAAGTCAATTCTTTTTTCAGAATTGGTAGCTCTATGTAGTCCATAACCCTTTCCAGCTTTATATAGTTATCCCTCCCACATTGCAACATTCCTCATCAATGGTTTTGATATATTATAGATTAAGAAATTAAATGGGAATTTTTAGGTAGTTTTGTGGAAACTGCAGGATGACACAGAAAAAATTTGAAAACTCAGAAATACATAAAATATGTGTTGTATCAATATCAACATAGTTCATCTTTTGATACCAAAATCAAAATAAAATTGTATCTTTTAATATCAAAATAAAATAATTCTCTGCTATGAAGGGAGAGTCAAAAAATTTTACTTGGATTTTCTGGATCTTGGGGGATGCTGTGCCTCTTAACCCCTTAATGTGGAAGGAATAACTATATATTATATCCCTCCACATACTGTTTGCTATAAATTGGACTATTCATTGCTCCTGTGAAAGTGATCATCTGGCATAACCTCTCAATTTGCAGATAAAAAACTGACTGACTTGGAGAGATTAAAGCCTTGCCAAAAGTAGCAACTAGCAGAACTGCATTTGAACCCACTCCCTTTGACTCCAGTTCTTTTATTTATTTTTTTTTTTCTTTTGTACCTACTGGCTATTTCCCTCCATTTTTCACCATTTAATTCTTAGCCATCTTTTAAAGTTATTCTTAAGATCATAGGATTTAGAACTGGGAAAGGACCTTAAAAATCATTTAGTCCAGAACTGCCCTTTTACAAATGAAGGTAACTGAAAGTATAGTTGAGTCTTTGAGAAGAAAGAAGTTTCAGAACAGCCTCAGTAGAGAGATGAGATAATGAGTTAAGAATTGCCTTTTAGCTGGGACAACCCAGTTGAGTTAGGGGGTATGAATCTGTACTATGTGCATTCTTTTCCTTTCATGTTTTCAGTGTTCTGACTACCCTGTTGAAATCTCCATCACCTGCTTTTCAGTTTTCTTACTTAACCACTGCAAAGGGAGCACACAGTTTTATATAGGCATCAGTGTATCCTTTCATTCTTTGCTGCTTTCCTTACAGTTTCCTCCTCTTTCCCACAATTTTCTTGCACCCACTTTCTTCTCCACACAAAAGGCATACAAATTTTTGTATTGGGACAGATTTATCTTCATATTTTTCTAAACTTATTTAAGAAAAGCACTCATTTTATAGTTGCCATTTCAATTTACTTGAGGAAATGAAAATATTTTCAAAGAATCTTCAAAATTAAACCTTGTCAAAATTTCACTTTGTAAAGTACGATTTCCATATAACCCCACTTTAAGATTGAACATGTACTTACAAATTTCTGATGGCAATTTGAATTAAGAACAATTTCTGTCCTTTTGCACTTCAAGCTAATTAAAAATCAACCTTGTCCTTTATTTGACACCTAGAATTTTATTAGACATTGTCATAAATTACATTCTTTCTGTTCTCTGTTTTTGTATGTGAACTTGATGTTTCTGCTTCTTGATTCTGTTCTCTAAACCTTCAGTGAACAAATAAGGTATCATTAAAGGGATCAGACACATATGTCATTTTATTCGTTCAGCTATAATGGAGGCAACTATGTCTTGGTTTCAATGATCTTAAATGTAAATGTTTCTATCTGTAGATTAACTGAAATTAATTCATTTCATACCTTTTAGATAATGATTTACCTAATTTTTTAAAGTTCTATCCATTCTTAATAACCAACAATGTCATCATGTTGCATTTTTCATATATATATTAGTAGAAGGAATTATATTCACGAATGTCTATTTTTTCTTTACTTCCTTGTAAATTGTTCTTTTGTTCTCTACTATATGCCTTATTTACTTTATTCTTTTTCCTCCTTTCATCCCTCCTTACCCCCAAGCAAACTACAGTTAAGAAAAGATATATTTATGTATACTTATATAGATATATACATACATACACACACCCACACACACCCCATATATACACATGTCTTTCCTGTTTCTATATTAAATTCTGCTTGCTATTACTTAACTTCGCCCTATCCAAAAATCCTTTCCTTGCCTTCTTCTCTCACCCTTTCCTGACTCATCCATCTGTTTCTCCCCTCTTATTTCTTTACAGACTTGGGAGGGTCTATATGCTTCATGGTATATATAAAGTGTTGCCTATTGAACCCATTCCCAATGTGAGTAGGTTTTCAGAACTTCAAGCCCTGCCCCCCCCCACACACACACCAATGCCTCTGTCTTTTCTTCCTCTGCATCTCATTTGTATAACCTGATTACTATTTTTACCTCAAATCTGCCCATCTTTCTTTTGAGCTACCTACTATTGTTAATGTAATAGTATACATTTTCATATGTTAAAAAAAAAAAAATCTGAACAATCTGTCTGTGTTTAAATAGTTCATGTTAAGTTCCTTAAAACTGATCTTTCATATTGACTCATATTAAATATTCTGTTAAGTTCAGGTTTGGTTGATTAAGTCCTGAAAAATCTGCAAGTTCATAGAATATCCTTTTTTTCTCATTTAAAGTTATATGTAATTTTGCTAGATATAATACTTTTGGACACAGTTCTTTTGATTGTCAGTAGATATGATCCCAGGATCTGCGGTCTTTAATTGTAGCTGCTGATAAGTCTTATATAATTCTAATTGTAGCTCCACCATGTTCGAATTGATTTTTTTTGTTTGTTTGTTCTTTACAAAATTTTCTCTTTGATCTGAGGGGTTTGAAATTTGACAATAATATTCCTGTATGTTTTCCACAAAGGATCTTTTGATTGGTGAATTTTTTCTATTTCTACTTTCCCTTCATGTGCTATCACTCCAGGATAATTTTTTGGGATTATTTCCTGCATTATTGTGCTAAGGGTCTCTTTTTGGTTGCAACTTTCTGGCAGTCCAATTATTCTTATGTTTTCTTGATCTGTTCTCCACATCTGTTGCTTTTCTTATAATATGTTTCACATTCTGTATAATCTGTTTTGTTATTTCTTGGTCTCATAGCTTCACTGGCTTCCCCTTGCCCTATTCTAATTTTCAAAGAATTATTTTCATCTTTGAGACTGCACCTCTTTTTCTAGTTGGTTAACTTTTTTTTCCATAACCTTGTTTTTCTTGGATGGTGTTTTTTGGTTTGGGTTTTGGGTTTTTTTGTTTGTTTTTTTAGTTTTTCCTCAGTGTGTCTCCTTTGATTTTTGAATTCTTTTTTCAATTTTTCTATAATTCCTCTCTGGGCAGGGAACCATTTCATGTTACTCTTGGTGTTTGTTTGTTTTTTTTTTTTTGTTTGTTTTGTTTTGTTTTGTTTTGTTTTTTTAACTAAAGTGTCCTCTGAAGATGAACCCCTGTCTTCCCTGTTTCCATAATATGTTTCAATTCTGGGATTCTTTTTTCTTTGCTGGCTCTTTTTTTTTTTTTTTTTAATAAAAGATATTAGTGTAAGCACCTCTAATCGTTGGGTGGAGGGGATGGTTCCTCAAGCTTTCCTTCAGCTCTCATCAGGAACCCCAAGTCAAGTACTCTACCTTCCTGCAAGTGCCCCAGCAGAGCCCCTGCCCCACTGCTTCTGCACTGCTTCTGGTACTGGTTCCTTTTCATCCAGGATCCTTCTTGTCCAGGATCCAGTCTCAGCAGCACAGCTGGGCCTGGCATTCTTGATCAGCCCGGGTTCACCTTGTCTTCCCTGACTTAACAGACAGGGAGGTGAAAGTCTCTGTGGCTCCTGCTGAGGCTTCAGCCTCACCCAGCTAGCCAGATGGATCCCCACCTGGTGTTTCTGTGGAGCCAACCCAGAGGTGTTTGTATTTCAGACAGGTTAGTTTCTAGCCTGGGATCTTTCTTCAGAACTTCTTGGGATGTATCCGAAGGACCCTTGTTCTGCCTTAGGTCTTTTTTTTTTTTTTTTTTTTTTTTAAACTAGTCTGTTTTAGCCCTGAGGCATAAATTTGTTCTATTTGTGGGAGAAATCGGTAGAGTTTGAAATTTACCAACCTACTCTGTCATCTTTCCAGAAGCCTCCCTAGCATTTTTATTTTCTGTATGTCATTTATTTAATTGTAATTGTTGTAGTTTGTGTGGATGATTTATTATTGTTTTATTAAATTTTGTTTTCTTCTTAGCGTGATTTTTAATTTATTGTACAGAAAATGACCTCTTATAGAATGGACCAGTGCTTTTCTTATATACATTTTATACAGCTTACTAGGCCATGTTGAGTATTTAGAATTAAAGTACAACTGCAATAATGAATAAAATGTTCATTGTAACTTAATCTTGGAGGATATTGAAGTTAAGCTATTTCTTTTTTCTCCCTTCTTTGTCACTATAATGCCCCTTCTTAAGAGGACAAATGTTCCTGAGGAGTACAAATGTAGTGTTCCTTTTCAGGTAGGAGCCATGGAGAGGTTGCATTATAAAATTTAAAAGAATAAGAAAAGGTTTTAAGTCAGCAAATGTTCTTTGTCAAAAGAACACTTAAAGAGATTGACATTTTATTGTACCACTCTGCAAATGTCAGGGTCTAGAAAACTGTATTTCACAATTCCCATTATAAACAAATACTACTTACTGCTTCTTTCTATAGCTTTGGTGTTGCTTACTGGCAATCCACATTGTTATATTGCTATAAAAATGACCAAATTCTGACAGTTTCCCATTTTGTATGGGTAAATCACTGTTGTAGAAATAAGCAAATATCCTAACCAATTGACTACAATTAACCTTTTGTGGGCTGGAATAGGAACAGAATATTGATAAACATTTAACTTAGGGTCAGAATTTAAAAAAAAAAAAAATCTTGAAGTTCCCATAGCTGTTTTCTACCCATAACCTCTCAACACTTAACCAAGAATATTTTGAGATCCATGGATTGAAGTGGTTTGGATTTTTCTCCTATCATAGGATTTTTTTTTTTTTAATTGTCATTTTGTCTGAGTAAGGTAGCTTGTTTTATTTTGTTTTTCTTATATAATAAAGGTTTGTTTTAGTATATGTTCTTTGGTCATCTTAACGTGTAATCAATTACCTGCTTTTGATTTTAAACATTAAAATAATAGGAGAGAAGTTAAGTAGTATAGTGGATAACTCTCTAGACCTAAGTCAAGAAGAGTTTAAATTCTGCTTGAAGAAACTTAATAGGCATATGACCCTGGGCAGATCTTTTACTTCATTGCACTTCAGATTTTTCATCTGTAAAATGAAGATAATGGTAATATTTACTTCATGGTATTGTTGTAATCATAGGATCAAATTGGTAACATATACAAAGCATTTTAAAGCAAATCTTAAAACACTATGTAAATATGTTAACTATTATTAATTTATTATTAATATTTATCTTTAAGAGAAGATTATTTTTCTAAAGTTGCTAAATATTTATGAGAAAAAAATTGTTTCTTCCAGATCCTTACTTTTTAAGGGACATCATTTTTGTGTAATTAAACTGAAGAAAGAACTAGAAAATTGTGTTACTTGGCATTTCAAGTATCATTATTACTTGGTAAATGTATAAGTATACTTGTTAAAAGAAAACCAGTCATTTTTTGAAAGGAAAGCTGTCTTCTGTTTAATATATATTGCTTTGAATTAAAAGATTTCTATATATGTGATTTTTTTAAAGTTTTTTTTTTTTTTAAATGGTGATTATGTATAGGCAAGCTCTGTAAAGTTTATTTAGGTCATTGTGCTCATGAACAAACAGAAAATAATCTACTGCACATTAGGATATAGATCACAGAGATTCATTTGCATATAATAAACTGTTGAAAATAAATGCCAGAGCATGTAACTTGGGGAAAAAACACAAAAGACTAAGGATTTAAAACCTGCTCTTTTGGAAGGGAAAAAAGTTGGGTTGTTTTTTTTTGTTTGTTTGTTTTTGGAAATCTCAGGGATTGAAGATAGGTTTAAAAAAAGTGATATATTTATTAATATCTGATATAAATCATCCAACTCTTTTAGTTTCCCTATTTCAAAGAAAAGAAACAATACTTTCTCCAACTTAACTTTAAATAAATGAGGAAATAAACAAGAAATTGGCTTCACCAACTCAGGAACTTTTAAATAATTGTCTGAATTTAATACTACTATTTTTTTTCACTGTGACATTTAAAGTAATAACTAGTTAATATTTTTACAGTTAGATGCATGAATTTCTGGCTTCTTTTTGGTAATTCCAGCTCTTTAATGTTTGTGGTGAAGAATTTGGTGCAGCTGATTTCAGATATATTGTGAAAAAATTTTCTTGTGTCCATACTCAAAAGAGTTTCCTACTGTATCTGTGATTTTGTTGAATTGGTTGATCCAAGCCTACACATCCTGTGACATTCTGTCTCCTATAAGTTTGCCACAGCTGACTTCATGGGAACCTACCTTCAACTTTCTTATTATCCTGAGCATATCATATCACTGGAACACTTTGACTAGCTGTTAGCTGTTCCTCACAACCATTCTTGCCTATCCCATTTCTTTAGCTTTTTTTTTTGTTGTTGTTGCTCTTCAGTTGTTTCTTTTCCTTTTGCCATTTAAAAGTTTTATTATCTCAATTTTCACCTTATAACAAATGCATATAATTCAGTAAAACACACCATCACACTATTATTTCTGAGAATATGATATTGGCCATACCATAGTCTACATTTCTTGTCCAGTATCTTTCTCTCAATAAGTACAAGTTCAATCTTTTTATCTCACTTTTGTTTACTGCTTTGATCAGAGTTCTGAAATCTCTCAAAGCCCTCTTCCTTCACTATTTTAATCTTTTTATCTTTACATTTTTCTTTTACCATTGTTGTCATCGAAAAAACTGTTTTCTTGGTTCTACCCATTACCCTCTGCATTTGTTTATACAAATTTCTCGTTTCATCTGAATCTATCATTTGTCATTTCTAATAATAAAATAAATTTCCATTATGTTTATATATCATATTTTGTTCAACCATTCTATAGTTGATGGACTCACCTATTTTGTCTCCAAGTCTGTACCATCACAAGTCTATACCATTACACATCTACAACATGTGTAATTTAGCAGAATATTTATTATGTTTATAATATTTATTCTTCTACATATTTTTGTTTATTCTTTATATCTTTTATTTATCCACGTACATATTAATCCTTTCTCTAATTCCTAATGATTTTGATCATTTTTATGTGGTTTGAATTTCTTCATTTGAGAATTCTTTATTCACACCCTTTGGTCACTTTAACTAGCAAGCAAGGAAATAACAAACATTTATTTACTTAAAGTTTATTGGTATAGTTTGTTTTTAATTTTACAAACATTTACAGTTTACTCCCACTTTGTCAGAGATCTCTTGTAATATAATAAATTTAATAATATAGGGACTTCATTCTGAAGGTGAAAGCAGTATGTCATATCTGTAGTGCTTTTTAAACTATTTTGAAATTTTAATAGAATTCTATTTCTTCTTCCCCAGATCTCTCTTACTCTATTGATGAGAGAGAGGGGGAAAGGGGGAAGGAAGGATGGGGAAGGAGAGGAAGGGGGGAAGGAGGGAGGCAGGCAGGCAAATTTCTTGTAACCAATCTACATACTCAAGCAACACAAATTTCTTAAGTGGCTATGCACTGAAATCCATATATTTTATTTTATACTGTAAATATATCACTTTTCTGTAAAAGATAGTATATTTTATAATAGGTTCTCCAGAATCATGAATGGTCATTGGTATTCAACAGAGTTCTTACAGGTTTTATACTTGTTTGTTTGTTTTGTACAGTGTTGCTATTATATATGTGGTCCTCTGGTTCTGCTCATTTCATTCTTCATTAGTATATTAAAGCTTTCAAAAATTTTTTATTTTTATAATATTGATATTTTAAATTCTTCATCTTATTACTTCACTCTCTATTAGCTTGCAAGTCATCTATTTCATTATTTCTTATAACCCAATAGTATTTCAATGAGATACATGAAAAGTCCTAGAGACAGTTTCTGAGTAGCCAAAAATCGATTTATTATTTAGT
Source organism: Sarcophilus harrisii (assembly GCF_902635505.1). Classification (NCBI taxonomy): domain Eukaryota; kingdom Metazoa; phylum Chordata; class Mammalia; order Dasyuromorphia; family Dasyuridae; genus Sarcophilus; species Sarcophilus harrisii. The sequence goes on from NC_045429.1 coordinate 197,037,213, forward strand.
CTAGTATATAATAAGTTGAGGCCGATTGCTTTCTAGGAAACCAAAAACCCAACTTGAAGATCACTCAAATGTTTAAATACTTTTGGAAAAGGGGTTTCCCTGATGTGTGAAAATCAATTTTGATTGGTAAACAATTAAACAATGTTATAATGAGATATGGACTTATTCTAATGAGGAACTTTTCAGTCCTCTCCCAACATTCTGCCTCCAGCAGTCTATATATACAAAGGAGTCCATCTCTATTCACTGTTCCTTGAGTTAGATAATACAGGAAGAATTCGACTTAAATAAGGTAGTCTGGGTAGGGTGAATTTTCCAGCAATGTCAGAAATGTCCATGAGAGACAGGCTTTGAATATCCAAGCAAAAAGAAGGAAGGATCTTTCAGTCCTTCTTGTATAAAAAATTGTTTATTAATATAAAAAAAGGAAAATCATTTTTCTTACTATCCCATTCACATACCACCATTCATTAATTATTGGACAACCTCTAAGTTTCTAGTTTTTTGTTACCTCAAAGAAAAGCTGCTGTAAATATTTTTGTACATGAAGGAGTTTCTTCTTAGAATGTAAGTCCCTTGAAGCTAAGGATTGTTTTTCATTTTACTATTTGTATCCCCAGTACTTAGCACACTGCGCCTAGAATGTAATAAGTATTAACAATTGCTTATTCAAATTAATTATAAATATAAGCAATATAAATTTTTATTTTTTTAATAATAGTTTTTTTGTTTTCAAAATATATGCAGTAGTTTTCAGGATTCACCCTTGCAAAATGTTTGTTCCAGATTTTTTCTTCCTCCCATCTTCCCTTCCCCAGACAGCAAGTAATCCAGTATATGTTAAATATGTACATTTCCTCTATAAATATTTCCATAATTATCATGCTGCACAAACAAAATCACATCAAAAAGGGAAAAAAGTGATAAAACAAAAAGCAAGTAAACAACAACCAAAAAAAAGTGAAAATACTATGTTATGTTCTACATTCAGTCCCCATAGTCCTCTTTGGGGATGCAAATGGCTCTCCCCCTCACAAGTCTTTTGGAATTGGCCTGAATTACCTCATTGTTGAAATGAGCTATGTCCATCAGAATTGATCGTTGAATATTATTCTTATTGCTATCTTGATATTTGGTTCTACTCACTTCACTTAGCACTTAAAATTAGTTCATGCAAGTCACTTCAGGCCTTTCTGAAATCATCCTGCTGATCATTTCTTATACAACAATAATATTTCATAACATTCATATACCATAACTTATTTAGCCATTCTCCAACTGATGGGCATGCAGTCTTAAGTTTCCATTTCCTTGCCATTACAAAAAGAGCTGCTACAAACATTTTAAGTGTTATAAATTTAAAAGAAAAATTCAATACAGATTCATTAGAGAAAAGAGTAATTCCCAAATTGGTAAATGATCTAAAGATTGGGCAGTTCTTAAGGGAAGACACTTATTGATAAAGAAAAATTAATGTGATTCTGAGATTTTACCTCAAAAATATCAGAATGGCAAAAATGACCCAAAACAAGGCAAAATAAATGTTAGGGGGGCTCTGGGAAAACAAACACACTGATAGACCTGGGAATGTGTAAAATCATTCTAGAAAGCAATTTGGATTTACTATATATATATACAGAAAGTTACTGAATATTACATGACCTTTGATCCAGCCATACTACTGTTTGGCAGGAAAAAATATGTGGGCATACTGGAAGCTAACTTTCACTGCTTGTGAGGTGTTTGTTAAATGTTCATTGCAATCATTTTTACTCAGAAATTGGCAAATGTTACAAAGCAGAGCTTGATTTAGTGGGTTTTTTGGTTGTCTAGAAATAAGAAAGCGATAAAGAAAATGCTAATATTGCAAATTCAGCTTTAAAATGTGTGTCTTGTAGATATTTTCCTTTTTCTAAAGAGCTGTTCGTTAAACTTTTACCAGCACACACATCTACCCTTGAGTAATTCACCAATGGGAGAAAGTGAGAGAGGCAAAAGAGCAGGAAGAGTCCAAGTATTAAGGGTTAGAGAGAAGCTTAGGCATAATGGCCAAATCCTGAGAGTCCAAATTAGTTGGGAGAGGAATCTTATTTACTGTGGATGATTCTTGTTCTTATCCTCCTTCCAGTTCTTGGCTTGGATACTTGACCTTTATTATAGAAAATTTAATAGCTGAAATAGGCCGATTTTAGAGATGTTTGGGGTTAAAATCATATCATTGTAACACGGAAGTTCTGGTAAGAATACATCCCACTACCATTGGAAATTAAGCAGTATACAGTACCTTGGGACATATAGCCATTGTGTCTCAGCAGCAGGATTTGAGTTCAGCTACAAGTCTCTGAAGTCTTTTAGGCATTGTAGTAAATGTATTTTAAGTCTTTAGTCATGACCATATCTTAATGCTCTTTAGGGTAGGTTATTCATTACCACTTGACTCCAGCTCTAGTTTCTCTGAAGGACCATATCTTGTACATTCTAAAGTAGTAGTTCTCTGACTTTTCTTTAAACTCCTTTAAAGAATATACACAATGTATCTCTAAATGTCTTATAACTCTTGCTATCTAGTTTTTCTAGATGTTCACATTGTATTGTAATTTATAAAGTGATGCTCCCTTGCTAACCCTCCCAGCTCACCTGAACCTTGTAATGTTTTAATATTGGAGAATTGACAGGATTGATGTGTCTTTCTTTTAGGGGAAAAAGATATCTTTTGTTTTTATTACCTTCATTTCCTAATATATCTTGGGTTCCCAGTGAGTCCTTCTTTTTAAGAGAGGATAAAGTGGAAAAGATGTAGGATATGGGAATATGGAATTTAGCAAAGCTAATCCATTGATCTTTCTTATTAGGAATTTTGAATTGGGTGAAGCTGATAGACAACTTTGATGGAGAATATGATTATGTGACAAATGAGGGGACAGTTTTCACCTTCAAGACAAATCTTCACTCTCCTAACTACCGGCTAATCAATATTGACTTCAAGGATCCAGATGAATCCAAGTGGAAAGTGCTTGTTCCTGAACATGAAAAAGATGTTCTTGGTAAGAACACTCATTTCTAAAACAATATCCTTTATTTTTGTTGAAATCCAACAGCATTTATTACCTCACCATTCACTGACTGCTTAAAAGGTTACAAAGGTAATTTTTTTCAACTTCTAAACATTGATTGAAAGGGTAAGAGGAGAGTTGGAGGAAGAAGTGAGTGTGAGAGAGAATAAAAAATTATAAAATTAACTGTATGCGAGTTTAGGCAAAGGAAAATGTGCCAAAAACCCACTATTATTTCTGAAGGTACAAATAAAAAATGAATAAATGAAAATAATAAAACTTGATAAAATTGGAATTATTCATCCCAAAATTTTTATCAGTGTGGTCAAGAGAAGTTACTTTACATCTGTGCCATATTGCTTTTGAAAACATGAAATTAAAACAAAAAGGAGCTATATCTTTTTGGAAAAGTAATAAATAAATTTTATTTCACTTGTTAAAAAGAAAAACTGCATATATCAATTTTCAAATCTTATTGACTTTTCTCTAATTGGCTAGGGATTTGACAAATTGTAATCACTAATATATTTTTAAAATATTTTAGGTTCTTAGGACCTAAACTTTCAACATTTTTGAACTTTAAGATATTTTTTGCATTATTTATTGTGAAAGAGCATGAATTTATATTATTTTATATTTCTATTATAGTTAATAAAAAAGACATTAAGATATTCTAAATTTTGGATGAGGCCATTGAAAAATACTCTTTGCATTGAAATTTGTTTAATTTCTTAGAATAATAATTTTTCTATATGAGGAATTTTTTAACGTGCAATTGAATGCCATTTTTTATTTCTTCAACATTCTGAAAATTTTAGAATTCTTTTTTGTTGGAATCTTTACAAAGTGTTAAGCCATTAGAGTTGATAGAGACAATAATTATCTAATTTAGCATGGTTCAATATGATTGATTTGATCTTAGAAGGAGATATTTTGGGCCAGAACTTGAAACAAGATACTAAGTACAACTGATAGAAACGATGCTTGTGTTCACACCTTTAGAGAGGTGTGAAGTATCTAAGTACTCAAGGGAGTTCACACATTTGGGAGATTTCAGGGCTTAGTATGGCTTAGTATGAGATATCCAAATTCACACCTCCCTTAGGGCCAGAGAGCACTCTGGGAGATAACCCAGAATCCCTCTCTCTCCAGAAGGAGGAGTAGATCATATATATACAGGAAGCTCTTAAAGCTTGGGACAGTTTTCTTGGGAACATTGACTGGGGTCGGAGAGGAGCACTCTGGGAGGAAGCCCACAAGCCCTATCTTCGAGGCAAGAGATTCATTGCATCTTCTAACTTGGTGCTGGCTGGAGGCTGAAGAAAGCAGAGGCAGAAGCCAAGGACAAAGCTGCAAGAGCTCTTGGAACCAAGCAGAGAGATAGGCCTGAGCTAACCGGGCTATATTGAAGGACACAATAAAAGATCTGAACTCTTTTATCACCTGGCTGTGTTTTGGAAAAAAAAATACCAACACTTTTTTTTAAATTTCAAAATGCAGAAATCACTTAATTGGTTTTAGATTGTTAACAAAAAAGAATTTAGATCTTCAGATAAGTAAACTACAAATAATAATGGTTATCTTTTTTTTCTGCAAAAAGTCTCACATTCTCTCTTGTTTTGGCTTTTCAAACTGAGAACAGATAATTTTACTTTATTTTACTGATATTTAAGTGAACAGTCTTACAGGTAATTTTGATCATATATTACATTTCATAGGGAACAATAATTAAAGATACTTATGCTTTACCTTAGCCCTTTGGGCTGATAGATATTTCCTTTTGATTATAAAATCCTTCCTTACAAATCAGGTAATCTTTTAAAAGAATTTAGATTTTGTAGGCAAGAGATGTGGATTTATTTCATGCATGTTTGTAAAAATTGTAAACACTTTTTGTGGTCGCCCTTAGCTTCTTTTATAAGGTTTTAGCTACTGTCATATTTGAGTGAGTGCATAAGGAAAAATTGACATTTTTATTAGGAACCAGTAAGAAGCATTATGTTGGATCAAAATAATTAACTTAACTTTTTCCTGATACAAACATTTTTAAAAATGTATATCCCCATGTTTTGAACACTATCTTCATTTATAATTCTTTATCATTAAAACTATAAGTAATATTTAACTAAATTCCTGAAGATACTTTTAGTCACCATAACAGAAGAAAAGTAGGAGTAGGAAAATTTGGTTGATTGTAGAATCAGGTGATTATTAACTATTGAAAAGATTGAAGTTTTTTTTTTGTTTTTTTTTTTTGTTTTGTTTTGTTTTTTTTATGAAGACTGAGAATCAGAGTTCCTCAAAAATCAAGGAATACTAGAACTAAGGAGAAAAGATAAATGTTAGGTAGTTATAGTAAGTTATAAAGTTATAGAGCTCTCTCACACATATGACTTACCAAATATAAGCTAAAAATATGAATGGGTTCAAAATAAAAGTACTTTTATTTCATCATTATTCAGGAAGAATAGAATGTTTGAGGGGTATATCTCCATTTTTTGAGTTGGGTGTCAATTAGAATAACTATGGCTTCTTATAAAAATATCCTATGATGCCTTTGACAAAAACAAAAGTGTATAGTCATTTTTCTTATTTCCACCCTATAACATCATTCAGGAAATATTCTTTTGGATTAGAAGGATATTTTCTCATGGATTCCTGTAAAACTGATAGTGGGAACCAAATAGCCAAGAATGGTGCTAATCACATCAAGATTAAATTCTAAATACTGTGGAGCTCTGTTTGACTCCAAAATTGTCTTTTCCTTATTAGCTAGCTGCATATTCTAATAATGATGGTAAAAACAGAAACATTTACATAGCATTTTAAGGTTTATAGAGAACTTAATATATCCTCTCATTTGACCATCACAGTAACCTTCTGAAGAAGGTGTTACTATTTTCTTCATTTTACTGATGAGGAGGCTGAGGCAGACAGAAATGAAATGACTTGCTGAGAGTCACATAGCTGGTATGTGTCTGAGGCTAGGTTTGAACTCAGCCATAAAGTTGAACTCCAGGCCCAGTGCTCCATTCAATGCCCCAACCAGCTGCTGAATTTTACAAATGAGAGTTGCTCAAAGTATTAGAACAGAGGAATAGAAGACCATCATCAAAGCAGTTCAGAAGTTTTATCAGGTCAGAATGGGCTAAAATTGATGATAGTTTTAAATGGAGTGGAATTTTCTAGCCATTTTAGTTCTTAGATGTATGCCTGTTATTGTAATGACAATAATTTCTCTTGAAGAGATGGCCACATTTATTTTTGTATGTGTGTTATCACTTATTTTCATGACTGCTTTTCTTACAACCTAATTGTATTCTGTATAATTGTATTCCATAATTTCACTTCAGTCTTTGTAGACTGTAATACATACTTATTTGATTTATGTGACTTTTAAAACAGGAGAGAATTGACTTTAGAAAACCATTATTCAAACACACACACACACACACACACACACACACACTCTTTTAGCAATTCTTTTATCTATTCATAGACCACTTTTGTCCCTATTTAAATAGTCATTGATTCATGAAATTATGAGGAATGGATATTGTTTTTAAAATATTACATCTTGCACATAAACTGCATAGTTCATTGGACTATTTGACAGTCATTCATATTTTTACCATTAATGATTAGTGCTGAGTTTGATATACTTAAATTTTTTGATCATCTAATGGTTGGGTATGCAGGCTATTGAAATGGGGCAGGAGATGCAAGAAATTTCAGAATTGATATCACATAATATATATTGGATATAGGAGTACTATGTGTGTAGAATGGGTTACCAAAGGTAAAAAAGTAATCATGGAAGGACAGAAAAAAATTTTATACCTCTATATCATAAATAGTATCTTTAAGAAGAGAAAGTTGGAAGAACTTCTAGATAACAAACATTTGATATAATCACCAAAAAATGAAATTGGCAGTATCCCAGCTGAGGAAACAATATACAAGAATCCTGTTCAAATCAATTGTCTTTGATATCAGACCACAGAGTAGACATAGATAGAGCAAAGATCAAAGTAAATACCAAATTGAAAGAAAAGATAAAGGTGAGGACAGTAATAGCAAATAATTATTTCGACTTTATACTGACCTATTTAAATAATACCTTGATGCTGAAAAATGGGAAACAGATAAAAAGAATAGACATCACATTTCCAAAATAAATTAAGTTGTCCTAGTAGGTAGATCAAAATAGTTTGGAAATTGCCTCTGCCAGTTGTCCTAGCCAGAGAAAGAAGAAATTCAAGGCAATGCTAGTTTAGAATATGAACTCTCTTGTAAAATTTTCTGGAGGAAGATGGTGTAAATTTTGAAGCCCATCTTGTAATAGTGAAGAAACACAAATTTTTTCTGAAAGCTAGATTCTTCCAAGAATTTAAGAAGAAAACTGAATTTTCCATAGGTAGCAGCTGGTCTCTACCAATAGTCTTGAATTTATTTAAGTGACAATAAAGTAATCAAAATTGGAAACAAAACAGATAAGCTTCTGATCTAAAACAAATAAATTTCAAAGGAGTTCTGTGTACTCTTTAACAGTTTTGAAAACATTGAGGGATAATGTGTCAAATGAAGGATTTCCTATATATGATGAGTCTTTCAAATGCTTCTCTTTGCAGATGACATTATGATTGCATCAAATCTTAGATCATTGCATAACTTTCTAAATGATATCTCTAATCACTCAAAATTCATTAAGAATCAAAATCGGTCATTATGGCCAACACATGAAAAAATAAGCAAATGAAGATGAGCCATCATCCAGATTATATTATGAAGTTGAAGAGACTATTGAACCAGTCCCTCAATATATGTATCTTTCATGGACACTAAAAATTAAGAGTGAATTGGTTTCATCATTGAATTAGAATATGGTGAACTGGACAGTACAGTGTTTCTAAGGATCCTCTAGTTTCTTTTTGAAACAGGTTCATCTTTTTGAACAGTAGCATTCTTAATAGGATTGTGGATTAGAGAGATATCTGACTAGTAAAGAATGTGGGCTGATCATGTAATAAGAGAGTGAACTTGTAAACAATCGGTGTGGTCCACAATGTTGAGATTTAGAGCAAGGCCTGGGTAAATTTGCAAGACCCATTATGGAACATTGAGACAAAATTTGCCCAAGGCAAGAAATCCTGAAGGGTTTGTAATTTACACTGTTGGAAAAAAAAATTCAAATTAGCAAGGGTGGTAGAGATATAAGTAATGTAATTATTTATTGTAATAAAATATCTAACATTTATACAGTGCTTTTATCTCATTTTGCCTTCACAATAAAAGTTTGGTACTAATAATCCTATTTTTGCAAATGAGGAAATTGAGGCAAAGATATCAAGTGAATTTTCCAGGATCACACAGGTATTAAGTGTCAGAGTTTGGATTTCAACTCAGGTCTTTCTAAGTCAAAGTCCAATGCTTTATCATCTGAGATATGAGACTATCTATAGATGCATTTAAAGGTCCTCATTTTTGCAGTATGATGTATGCAGCAGTTCTCAAGAGTGTGATTTGTGGATCCCTGGGAGTCTGAGCCCCATCAGGTTAAAACTATTTTCATACTGAGATGGTATTTACTTATTAAAACATTCTTTCTTTCCCTATTAATTACATGTTTGTATAAGGCAAGATTTCCTTTGTATGCATCACCTAAATTTAACAGTACAAAATAAAAGTAGTTATGTGAACCCAGCCCTTCTCCATTAAGCTAGACTTTTAAGAGTTTTATAAAAATATGTTGAAGCAGTACCACTGTTTTCATTAAATTTTTGTGCTTTGGAAAGTTTTTTATTAAAATTAGTTATTTATAATATTACTTGAGTTACTGTTATTTTTTTAATGGATTAGTATTTTTGAAATGTATATTTTAATTTCTATATACAGTAAATATCAGTATATATAACTCACGCAAACCAATATCAGGAGTCATAAGTAATTTTTAAGAGTATAAAGGGGTCCTGAGATCAAAATATTTGAGAACTACTGGTATAGTGGATGGAGAGCTATCCTTGAAGCCAGAAGATCTGAGTTCAAACATGCCTCTTCCTTTTCTCCCAACATGTTGTCTGTGATTCCTTGGCAAGTCACTTAATCTCTCAGTGTCCCAGGAAGCTCTCCTAGACAGTTGCAGAAAAGCTGTAAACTTTCATTGACCAAGGGTGTTTCCTTATCTAGGAGTTCCCCATATAAGGAATAGACTCAATGTAATGTACCAAATAATTCTCAGATTGTGCTCCTTACCTGTCAACTCTCTAATGAATTCTCTGAGAAATGGATGCTAAACAGATAGTATTCCAATATCTAGCCCAAAGTAAATAACAGTTATCACAGATGGGATTGCCAATCCCAAGTGAAACTTACTCCCTTGTTCTATCTCTTTTAAGTATGGATCCCAGAGAATTTTCTCTGTGGCTCTTGTGTCATATATCTGAATGAAAAATGTTTTTCCTCATTTGATCCCAAATATTCTTCCCTCAACCTTACTAACCCTACTCTTCCCATAACATCTGACCTATTATATTTTATTTTCTTGGAATTTGTTCCCTAGATAGCTAAGGGTATTCTATCTTTCATAAAATTATAGATGTTTGTATTATAAATTAGGAAACTGAGGCCAGAAGATTGAGTGACTAGTCACATTGTTAAGAGAAGCAGGATTTGAAATTAAGTTCTCTGGTTTCAAATCCAGTGCAATTTCCTGGTACCTACCTATCAGTGAATCTTTTGTTCTTAAAAAAAAAATTAAGTTCTGGACCTCTTTTTGTTAGCAGCTATGTGACTTCGGTATTGATTGCCATCTTTCGGAGAAACATAGAATTACAACTTAGAAGGGAATTGTGTCTTTGACTTCTTTAGATTCTCTCTTATAACTCTTCACTGACAGAATCACAAAAATTTAGAGACAGAAAGTTTTTTCCTTGCATCGAGCTTAAATTTGTCACTTTACAACTTCTACCTGATTCTGCTCTGTGGAGCCATGTAAAATTGGTTAAATCTTTTTTCTGCATCATAGCTTTTCAGCTGTTAGGTTCCACTGTAAGCCATTTTTTTCCCTTCAGACTCAATATCCCTAATTCTTTCAGTTGATTCTTACATGGCATGACACTATCGTAATGCCTTCCCTTCAGCTGCTCCTCTGTTTATTACTGTCTGTCTTAAACTATGATACCCAGAACTGAACTCAGTACCCCAGATATGTTTTGACCAGAGCACAGTTTGGAAGAACAGTCACCTTCTTATTCTGGAAATGCCTTAATGCCTTCCCTTGAGGGTAATGCCTCTTACCTTCAAGAGCTTGGTAAAATTTTTGACTGCCATACTTATTATTTGACTCATATCACATTCATGTCCAGTTAAACCTCCTGGGCTTTTTCAGGCAAACTGCTGCTACTCTTGCTTGCCTTAAAACTTTTACTTGTAACTTCAAGTTTAATACTTTAGATTTATCCCTATTCAATTCAGTCATATTGGATTCAGCTCGATTTTTTAATTTGCTTTTGGGGAAAAAACTGTTGAGTCATGACTTACCATAGATTAAGTTAAAAAATGTTTTATGTAAATTGATTTAGCGATAAAGACTCACACAGTTAAAAATTATGAATATTAATCTAAAATGATGTCTTAAGAGGTAAAGAAAATAGAACCCGATTTTCATTAATTATTGAAACCATTATAGCATTTGTAGTCATTTCTGTAATTAAACTCTTTATTCCATAGTTCCTTCTTGCTGCAAATATGAATAACATTCATACCTGACTTTTAGCATAGAGATCATATTTTAAACAGTGTATACTGAATCCATTTTTATATGTCTCTAGTAAAATTAAATTAATTTTTGAATTACATAAGATATCATATTAGTTGTTGGAGCTTTTGTTTTTTCATCTTATGTTTCTGTAGAACATCCATTCTCAAACATGAAATAGTAATTCTATCTGGAGACGATATAAAATTAAGGGTGTGATGTATTTTCCCAAGCATGCAGGAATGGCATTGACTTGTATATTAAAAAATAGCATTGTCCAATTGTAGTTGTGGAAAAGGGACAAGTCACATAAATTTTCTGATTTTCCTTATTTATAGTGGAGATATTCCACTGTTTTGAGAATCAACTGAGATAATATATGTAAAGTAAGGAAGTGATACATAAATGTGAACTACCAATGAAACGTGACTAAAATATCACAGTCTGTTTTGGTGATTTAGGGATATTCACAAAAGTCAACTGAATCAGTGATACTCAGTTTTGCTGTATCAGGCGAGGACTTGAGACTTAAAAGCACAAAGAAGTCAAGGATGAAGCCAGAATGTGTTGATAGCAGAATAATCATGATGATCTTATGGAGAGGCTGACTTTCATTGGGGTTAAGAGCTAACACTGAGCTGCTATATCAGAGCTGCAAACCAATCTCCAGTGCTACAACCATTCCATGTATTAATGTAGCCTATTACATCCTCTAGTTGGAGCCACAAAGCATCAATAAGACTAGGGATTTGTGGGGGAGGATTTATGTCTTTATCATCTGAATCTTGATTGATTTTCTCCTCTGTAATGTCATGGATAGGAAAGTACTCGTTTGAGAGGTTGCATGGAATGGTGAAAGTTTCTTACATGGTATTTTCTAGTCATGGATTGTGTTAGAAAAGAGAACAGGTCCCTGTAGGAGTTGGAGACATGCATAGAATAATCAGCTGAACCCTTCCTAGCCTATCAAAGTAATAACGGATTTTTCAGAAATGGTGTCCTATTTGCTGAAAAAGAATAATAATATCATAGAATTGGGAGCAACCTCATAGATGTATCTACTTTAACCTTTTTATTTTATAAATTGGGAAAACTCAAAGCCAATAAGTTTAAGTGACTTGACCAAGATCACTCCAGTAGTGTCAGAATGGGGATTTGCATCTATGTCCTCTGAGTGGAAGACAGATCTTTCATTATACTATCCTGTCCTTATCTTTAGGTAAAGGGTGAGAGTTGCAGTTTTCAAGAATTTAAATACAAGTACAGTTAATTTAATTATATATCATTAGCTATAAAACACATTTTAAATTTTTCTTTAAAGATTGAAAAGAAACCACAAAGGACAGATAGAAAAAGAATTCTTATTAATGATAGTGTCCAAAGTAGGTTATTTTCTTATCCTTATGACTTTTAGAACCTGCCTTTGATTTTATCTAGCTTTTATGATCTTTTGATTCCTGATGAAATAGCACTGATGATGATTCTTTGACAGAAATATTTTATCTGAAGAAATATCCATATTCATTATATATTATAAAATTTTCTTTTATTCCTACCGTGACATTCAGAGACCAAAATTGAAGTAATCATGAGGAAAGAACTACTTAATACAACTTTCATCAAAGTTTACTTAGTATTCACTCCTTTGGGGGGAAAAATTTAAATTATAGCAGTTGAAAAAATAGCTTTGGGTGAGATTCAAATTTTAAATATGTTTAGATAATAAGAACAGCTGAGAATTACTTTGGGCTATGAAAATTCTCAGAGTTCATTCCTATTGAAGGAGATGATAACTCAAAATAGGTTAATTTTGGGATACAACTGTGATTTATCAAAAGGTTTTCCAAGCAGTTCCCATACTAGTCTGTTGTTCAATTAATTAATCTCATTAATAATGAAATGTTATTTTTGCTAAGATAAAGTTTATCCTATCAAATCTGATTAAGGTGTTTTGGTTTTTTTGTTTGTTTGTTTTTATGATGGCAATATCTTACTTCCCTCTCCTTCCAAGATCAGCTATCTCACTTTTAATGTATGATGTCCAAAGTTGAGTTCTTTATCTTTTTTCCTATTTCCAAATTAGCTTCTCAACTTTCTGATTTTTTTTCAACAAAACCATCATTAGTTAGATTAGAAATTTTGGTCTCATAATGGACTCACTTTGTTCTTTACATTTTCTCTTGCCATCTCCCAAATGCTGTGAGTTCTCTGACTTATTCTTTCTTATATCTTTCCTTCCTTCTCTATTCCTACTACCCTGGATTAACTCCCCCTGTTCCTCAGGACCTAAATGACACTGACAGCTTCTTTATTCTGCCTTTTTGTAACAGTCCCTTCCCTACCCCATCTCCCCCTCTTCATTTCCCACCTTCATCTCATTCTGTACATATCTATCAGATTAAGCTTATTAAAGCTTGTCTTTGAATCCCTAGAACCCCAAATAGTGTATAAAATACATTTTTTTCCTTTTTCTTTTCTTGTGGGGAGGGAGAAGGGGCAGGAAACTTCATTTGTTATTTCATTAGTATAGGGAATTAATTCCATTGGGAAAAAAGTCTCTGAATGCAAATCTGTACCTTCTCTCTAAATTACTGTCTTAAAGAATTGACTGGGACATTGAATGGTTAAGTGACTTATCCAGGTACAAGCAGTTCTTTATCAGAAATCAGATCTTTCTGATGCTTTACTTTCTTGCCACTGAGCCATATTGCCCATTTTATATAAGTATATTGAATTGAATGTTTGTGTTTTTTTTGTTTTGTTTTGTTTTGTTTTGTTTTGCGCCTGATCAGGAATCTATAATGGTACCTCTTTATGATTTATCAAATTAAAATTCCTTATCACTATACTCAAAATCCAGAATTCTTTTTCATCAACAAAGTTCACTAGTTTTCATAACCAAACTTTGCTACTTACTCTATGACACTGGGCAAATAATTTAACCTCTGAGCATTAGTTTCCTCATCTATAAAATAGGAACAATTAATAATAATAATACTTGTTCTTCCTGTTTAAGTGGGTGGTATTAAGCATCAAATGAGAAAGCATGTAAAGGTATTTAGAACCATAAATCACTACTGAGGTTTGCTGTATATAGATAGGAGGTGGTAAATTTTTGTTATTTTCTTACTATTTTTTGCTAGCGTCTAATTGTTGCCTCTTTTCACCATTATACCACATTAATTTCTGTCTCTGGGACTTTGTTCGTGCTTTTCCATCTCCCCAGCCACTGCTTGAAATGTCCTTTTCCTTTCTCCCTAGCAGGAGCTCTCTTACCTTTCAAAACCCAAAAGCAAATTTTTTCTTTGTGAAGCTTTTCTCTATTGCTTCTCTCTCAATTTCCATCTCCTGCTACTTTTGCCACAAACCTCTTTATTTGGTTATGTCCTCTGCTTTCCAATTGTTATATATATACTGTTCTTGTTGCTTCCATTAAAATGTCAGTATCAGATAGACCAGAGAACCCAATCTTTGATTTCGGTTTTCCCTCCAACATTCTGGGTATGTTGCTGATATCCTCTAATATTTTGCCATGCAGAAATAGTTCATAGGTCCAAATATTTGACAATCACTTTCCTGAGTTTGAACTCATTTCCTTTTGGTTTGTTAGCCTTAACATTGCTTTCTAAAGAATTAAAAATGGAGAACTAGTGATAAAGTATAAAATTACATACTGAGTAATTATTCCTTGTGTTTTTTTCAGCCTTTTCTAATTTAATTGGAATTTCTTTCTCCCTTTTATCTTTTCAGAATGGGTGTCTTGTGTCAGGTCCAACTTTCTGGTATTATCCTACCTCCATGATGTCAAAAACATTCTACAGCTGCATGATCTTACCACTGGTTCACTCCTCAAAACATTTCCACTAGAGGTCGGCAGTATCGTGGGATATAGTGGCCAAAAGAAAGACACTGAAATCTTTTATCAGTTTACTTCCTTCTTATCTCCAGGTGAGTTTGTTTGGTTTTTCCCCCCTCACATTTGCTGAGGGACTGTTTGGGTCTCTCTTTTCCCAGAAGGAATTAGAATTCAGTAATGCATACTTCTTTTTTTAAAAAAATTGATGAGCTCTAGATAAAAATAAATTATGATAATAGAATTAAAAACTCAGAATGAAAGAAAATATAAAAGGATAATGATTGTGCTCTTGTTAACCTTTCATTTTAAACTCCTGTTTCTTTAGAAATAGAAATACTTTCCTAGATCTGTATAGAAATTTTAATTAATGGACAAACATATTAAATCATGAGAGAGAAAGAGATAGTGTGTGTGCGTGTGTGCGTGTGTGTGTGTGTGTGTGTGTGTGTGTGTGTTTATACATTAGGAAATTAGATAATAGAATCAAAAGACCTGAGTTAAAAGTTTAACTCTGCTACTTAGGTCTCTGCCATCTTTCTCTTATGATTTTATGATCCTGTGTGTATATGTGCCTAGGTCTGAGCTTTCATCAGTCTTTAGAACTCCCATTGATTCCCATAGTTTTCTTTTAAAGATTCTTTAATAAAATGACATAGATAAGACATACCTGAAGATAGGGGCAGGAAGAAACTGCCTTGTGATAGAAGTCATGTCTATGGGGAAAGGGAGAGGTGATTTGGAAAGTACAATGACATCCCTGAGAGAGCTGGTTGGTACAGCAGGAAAACACTGATTTTTGAGTCCAGAAGGTTTGGATTCAATTCTAGTTCTGATGTTGATAACTCTGCAAACTTAGGCAAGTAAGCCAGTTAAATTCTTGGTCTTGTTTCCTTATCTGTAAAATGAGGGGTTTCTGAGACCCCAGTCAGTTGTTAGTTCCGTGGGACCAAGATCCTGCAAACTTGTAGGCTTAAGAGATTTGACTAGAGTTTTAAGAGGTTTGCCTCTAGTCACACAGATAGTATATATTAGGTAAGATTAAACCAAAATCTTTCTGATTGTAAGACCTGAAGCATACATGTGAAATTGAAAAACATTGTTGGTTAATTTTTTAAAAAACAAACCACAACCTGGAATGAGATTAATGTTTCTAAAGTGTAATTAACCCATTCTTTTGATGTGTCCTTTTGTTCCTTTGAAATTAAAATTTATATAATTTTCAGAATGTTCAATTTTATATGATTTGGAATAGTGTCTCTTCTGGCTTTGAGCAGTATGAAGTTATCAGATCAAATTACATCCTAAGGAGGCCAAAGCTTCTTAGCATTTTAGTTTTAATGCAATACTTTGGTTTCTGGAAAATGAAGTGAAATCTTAAGGGAAAAGTAAATAAGTATAGAGCTGATCTTTAGTGCAGCATGAGATTTAATCAGATGACTGATGCTTAGGCTGCTGTATTTTCTGAGATTGTATTTTCTTTCCCCCTGTGACTGAATCAGCAATCCGGTTAGAATCTCCAGTCTCTTGGGAGGTTTTTGAAATTTAAAAAAAAAAAAAAATGATTGAGTTCATTGAAGTGACAAGAATGATCTAGATACTATTTTGTATGCTAGAAAAGTCCAGAACATTTTCCTTTCTAGAATCCTTTCAGAGCAATTTAGAACGATCAGAGACTGAAGTTGCTAGACACACTTGAGTCACAGAATCCCTTTGCTACCTGAAGTTGCTTCTATGCAAAAGATTGTTCTTTCTATGACTACATGACTCCTACAGTAAGCAATTGGTAGTGGCCAAAGTTTACTTCAACTTCAACCCCATTGGGAGATGTTTTTCTTTTGTAAAATCTCAAGACTTTTTTTCTTTCTTTCTTTTTTTCTTTACCACTGTTTGCAGGACACACACATACACACCCTTTGCATACACATATATCTGCAGCTGCAAACCTATTTGTGAGCCTCACTATGTACTGTTAAATGAGGGAAGCTACTTGGTAGAACAGAGACTTCATCACTTGAAATAAAAAGCTTTTAGCACAGGGAATTAATTGTTTTACTAGCTTTTGAAATGCAAAGCTGTACCTGAACACTTGCCTGTCTTTACCAGATAAGTTGGAGAAAGGACAATGCAAAACATAGACTGGGCATGACTCACCTGCTCTTGATGGAACTCAGAATCCCAAAAGGCTTGTAAGCCTCTGTGAAATGATACTACGTGACCAGTTATTTCAGGAACACACTCATCATTACTTCTTGAAGAAAGGGTTGATTGTCCTAATGCAAAGTGAAAGGTTGGGTACCCAGCACTGAAGAATTTTTCATGTCTAGCTTTAAAGACTAAAAACAGGAGTGCAGTTCCTAGTTTCTTTAGTTCTGAAATTAGTTGATGATACAACACTCCTAAAGCCTGTGCATCTCTCCTTTTGGTTGACCTTGATTGCCTTCTCATCTTTTTTCCTAACATAATCTGATGTCTCCAAGCAGGGAGAAAAAATGTTTTAAATTACAAAGTTTCATCTCAGAATTTAAAAATAACATTCAATTAAAGTATATCAAATAGAAGTAACAAGTATCAGGCGCTTTAAATGTTGATGAAACTCTGATTTGGAAATCCTTTTGGTATAAGACCCTAGAAGTTCTCAGCCTAGAGAATTATATCCCAGGGCACCCAGAATCATAATGAAGGCTCCTCCCTCCACAGAAAACATTCCACTGTCCCCACTTCCTGTTAAGAAACTTGGGGAGCTATTGGCAAAGTTATTTCGGTTCTGATTTGTTGTGACACAACTTGGAGAGACTTGAAGAGATTACTGCTGAAAGCATGACTTCTGTTCAAAACCTAGCTCAAGTACTTTGAGACACAAAAACAAAACTATTCTGGTTTCAAGAAGCTTATGTTCTTTTGGGGTTCTGGAACTGCCAGGGCCCTTTAAGTCCAGTCTTTCTCCTTTTACAAATGAGAAGACTGAGGACCAAGGAAGCAAGATGCCTGACCAAAAGTTATACAGCTAATACAGTTAACAAAAGTTACTCAGCAGAATTGATATTAAAATACACGTTTCCAGATTAATGCACTAATATCATGCTGCACTATGAATAAAATAAAGGATCTGGAAAGTGATGAGCACTGGCACATTTATACCCTGTGTTTCAAACCACTTAGTAGTTCATCTACCACAACTTCGAGGAGATTTTCAAGATTATCTGTAGAAGATCCAACACATTCTTACTGTCCAGTCCAATAGGCACAAGCACTTTGATGTTAGTGACACAGTAGTGGTGAAAGAAGCTGCCACAATCCTTATGTTAAACACATGTTTTTTAGAAGACATTTATCTTTTTGATAACATGAGAACAAATTTTTCTGCCAACCAATAATTAAAACAGAATCCAAATAGATGTCATCTTTGGGGTTTCTTCTTTACCAGTCTATCATTAAGGTCTATTAGCTATTTGTAGTAGCTCTCAGACATCACTGTAATCCAGTTTTTTATTATTTCCTATCTAGATTTCCACTTTTTTCTGTTGTGCATACCTCTGCTTCTTCCTTCTCCTTCCCTCTCCCTTTCCTTCTCTCCCTTTCCCCACTCCCCCACACAGAAATTTTATATATGTAGTTGTTCATTCATTTGAGTTGTGTCTGACTCTCTGTGATCCCATTTGTGGTTTTCTTCACAAAGATATTGTAGGGATTTGCTATTTCCTTTTATACATGAGGAAACTAAAGGATAAAGTGACTTGCTCAGCTAGGAAGTAGCTGAGGCTGGAAGATGAGTCTCCCTAACTCCAGGTTCACCTTCTATCCACTCCACCACCTAGCTACTGGATGTCAAGCTTTAAGCCAGCTTTCACGCTCTTTACTTTTATTGTCCATGGATTTTCTTTTGTTTTGTTTTGGCAAGGATACTGCAGAGGTTTGCCATTTTCTTTTCTAGTAGATTAAGGCAAACAGAAATTAAATGATTTAATCAAGGTCACATTTGAACTCATAGCTTCCTGACTTTAGACCCAACACTCTAGTCACTGTGCCATTTAGCTACCCTTATATTTGAGAGAGAAAGCAAATACATATCTGTATATATGTGTGTGTTTATGTACATATAGCTCTGTGTGTGTGTGTGTGTGTGTACAAACCATACCTAGCTTTCAAAGCCATCCTCCTTAATCTGACCATATCTTAACTATCTAAATTTTCTATCATAAACCTTCTAATTTAGACAAGCCATTTTCTGTATTCTCCAACACAAATGCTATGCAAATTTCCTTTGGTAATGCTACATACCACTCTGTCCCAAGTACTTTCTCTGTTATGTTTTTTATTTTATTGTTATTTTCATGATTGTTCTTGACACTTAATATCTTTTCTATAAATCTTGGCATTTGGCTACATTCAGTTTATTGCTCTTGACCCAATGCAGATTATCCCTTTGCCTTGAGTCACTTTCTCCTTGCTGTACATTGTTTTCTTTTTGTTTTGAGTTACTAAATACTTTTTAAATATAGTCTATAATACTTAGGTTTGTTGTTCTCGTGTTTTTTTCCAATCTAAATTCTTTTTCTTACAGAAATGATTACTCTCTCTTAACTAAACTATTGAAATAATTAATTAAAAGACTTTAAATTTTCCCAGCATTATGGCTTGGCAGCTGGATAGCACCCTGATTAGAGTACTAAATCTGTAGTTAGAAGACCTGAGTTCACATGCAGCCTCAGACATTTAGGAGTTGTATGACTTTGGGCAAATCACTTAAAAATTCTGCTCGATACAATTTCCTTAACTGTGAATGGGGATTATAATAGCATCTATCTCTCAGAGTTGTGAAGATCAACTGAAATACTTGTAAAGTGCTTAGTACTGTGCCTGGCACATAGTGGGTACTTTCCTATTATTATTGTTGTTGTTATTAGTCAATTAGTCAACAAGCATATATTTAAGTACCTAAGTGAAAGAAAGAAAAATACTCCCTGCCTTTAAGAGTTTTACATTCTACTGGAAGACTGCCCAAGGTTGGAGAGGAAGAATGAGATGAAGATATCTGGCTAAGTTCAGAATATATCATTAAAAGGAATGAAACCTGACTGATTTGATCACTCTTCTTACAGGGAGGTTCTGAAAAGAGCCAGGGAAAGGTTTACAGGACCAGCACATTTCCAAAAAACTAGAAGTCATTTTCAGGATGAAAAAGACTCTGAAGCATAAGAAAGAAAGTTTCTTATATAGTCTGGAGAGGAAGAATATTAAGGGTATTCTTACATATATGTCTGATTTCATCCCATTTTGTCAGAATAACATGTACCCAAAAAACAGAAATTTGGCCCAAGGTCACAAAACAAGTAGCAATAGAGACAGAACAAACACTTAAGGCATTCTTACTATCACTTCTTTTATTTTTACATCTTTACAGTGTTTTATAGAACATTGATTTTCAACTCAGTATGCATTTGTCAACAAGACAGCAAACAGTTATTAAGGCTTACTATGTACCAAGTTCCGTGGTAAGTGCTGGGGATACAAATGCAAGCCAAAAAAAAAAAAAAAAAAAAAAGACAGTACATGATGCAAAGGAGCTTACATTTTAACAGAGGAAGAACTTAAAGAGCTGAAAAGCAAGAGAATAGAGATGAAGTTTCCCATGTAGGGGAATGGTAAAGAAAATCCAGAGAGTCAAAAGCAGAGCATAGAGAAGTGAAAGATAACTGGCCTTGGGGTTCTTATTCAAGATGGAGATTCTGGGAACAATTTGCCAGTAGGAGAAAGAGGCTCCCCAATTTGATTGAGGCATACTAGTTGTCCATGTGTGGAGAGAGATTTTTTTAGATAACTACTCAGCAGAACTTCTCAACTAGGTATTTCTGTCTCTTAAGAAAAGAAGATTCTGATTGCAAGTTGATAAGGAAATTGTCCTAAGATTCCCTTTAAAATGTTGATCAGTGGCATTTCTCCACCCAGGACATGTTGAATCCTTATTATCTTCTGCTTATACAAATTTCCCCACTTTGCCTTCTTAGATCACCTGAATAAATCTTGTAAAAATGCCTTCCTCTTTTTCTGCCCTAAACCTTTCAGGCTCTTATTAACTTAGGACAGTTAGGTGATGCAGTGGAAAGAATGCTGGATCTGAAATCAGGCAGACACATCTTTGTGATTTCAAATCTGGCCTTAGCCACTTACCAACTGTTTGACCTGTGCAAATCACTTTAACCCTGTTTCCTCAGTTTCCTCATCTGTAAAATAAGCAAGAGAAGGAAACTGTAAAACAAAAACAAAAAACAAATGGGGTCATGAAAAGTCAGATATTAGTGAAAACAACTGAACAACAAATCATTAAAATAATTCATACTCAAGTGCCTATGACTGATAGGCTTGACACTTTCAGAGATTATTTCTATTTTAAAAGAGACTTGGCAGTACAAGATGCATGAAAGAAAATGTGTAAAGGATATTCTCCCTATCCTACTTAAAGTTATATTCTCAAATTATACTACAAAAAGATAGAGATTAAAAACTGTATAGTGTATTACTTAAGGTAGCTAACCTTTGGTATGTGATAACTATCCTCTTAATGAAAACATTCGATTAATTGGGAAGGGTTGGGCTTTATTTCCAACATTTTTATTAAAAGTAAATTTTCTTGTTTATTTGTTGTCTTTTGTCAGGAAAACATGCAGAAATGAAAACAGCATAGGAAACGAAATATAGAATGCCTGAAAGAAGCAAGCATTTGCTTTTTTTTTTTTTTTTTTAATTTCAGTAGTAGTATTTATTTTTCCCATACATGTAAAGATAGTTTTCAGTACTTGTTTTTTTTGTTTGTTTGTTTGTTTGTTTTTAAGATTTTGAATGCCAGATTTTTTTTTCTCCTTTCCTTATTTCCCTTCCTCTCCCCCAAGACAGCAAGCAATCTGATAAGGTGCAATCATTTTAAACATATTTACTTATTAGTTATGTTGTGAAAGAAAAATCAGAACAAAAAGGAAAAACTATGAGGGGGAAAAAAAGCAAACCAAAAAAGTGATGAAAATAGCATACTTCGATTCACATTCAGCCTGCATAGTTCTTTCTCTGGATTTGAATGGCATTTTCTATCCCAAGTCTTTTGGAATTGTCTTGGATTAGTGCATTGCTGAGAGGAGTTAGGTCTGTCACAGGTAATCAACATATAATCTTGCTATTACTAAGTTCAGTGTTTTCCTGGTTCTGCTTACTTCACCCAGCATCATCAGTTCATGTAAGTCTTTCCAGGCTTTTCAGAAATCACTCTGCTCATCATTTCTTATAGAACAATAATATTCCATTACATTCGTATATCATAACTTATTCAGTCATTCCCCAGTTGGGCATCCATTCAATTTCCAATTCTTTGCCATCACAAAAAGAGCTGCTATACATTTTGTCACATGTGGATCCTTTTCCTTCTCTTATGATCTTTTTAGGATACAGACCCAGTAGTGGCACTGCTGGATCACAGGTATGCAAAAAAAATCTTTAAGATTTTTAAAGAGATCTATGCAAATATATATTCAAGCTAATAATCTAAGAAGTTTAATTTATTAAGCATAAATTCAGGTGCCTTATATTTTTCCCACTAAAGAGTTGACCAATTATTCTAATGCATTGATGGTAAGAATGAAAACTTGATATAAAATTAATAGAGAAATCTATACATCTTTTTCTCCTTTCAAATTATATCCTGAAAGGTACATTTTCATTTCATAACCTCTCCTTTTACTAATTTTGTTTAGTGTTTATTTTAAAGACTGCAGATGAACTTTTTAGGCCCGTTTGTGTATAGCCTGAGGTTTCACTCATCCCCCATCTGCTAGATAAGGAACTGGAACTTTCTTAGCCTTTTAACATAGATATATATGTGTTTATTTGTGTATATATGAACAGTCATATGTATATGTGCACATATATGCATAAAGAAGGGAGAACTTTTGTTTTAATACTTAATGAGTCCATCTAAATGTGTCCCGTGGGTATAATTCATTTGTGGCTTTCCAACTTGTATTGGGAATGCTAAATTGATTTTAGTGTGCTTGGTAGCATAGGTCAAGAAGAAAATGGATAGATTTTGTTTCTGTGCCAGTCATTCTGCAGATTACTAAGTCTTATTTCATAAACCCCAGCAGCATAATTGTTTTCAAACATTAAAAACCTAGACTTACTTATTGTTTATTCTTATTGAATTCATTTTTACTTCTTGGATTGTAAAATATAGTTGCATTAGATTCAGGGACTGGAATTTTAATTTTTAATATTATTTAAACAAGTCATAGTATAAAATGTTGTATAAGGCTAGGATAACAAGATGTTTCCAGAATAGTTACTTTTAGTGACTTATAACTTCCTATGAGACTTTCCCCATTAGAATATTAGCTTCTTAAGAACATGGACTGTTTCAGATTTTTATTTTTGTATTCCCACCCACTTAGCAGAGTCATTGGCAATAGTATGTGGTAATAGATGCTTATTTGAGTGATTTATTAATTCTGGTGTGTGTATACACATATATACATTTTTGTATATGTGTGTATGTGGGTATATATATATGTCTGTGTGTATCTAGCTTGAAGGAAACCAATAACTGTATAGATGATTTTGTATAAGGTACTTGATCTTTTCTGTTTCTTGATTTTTCGCAAGCATAAAATGGTAATAATCCTTTTTCTTCTAGCAAAGGGTTGATTTGAAGCCAGCAGATTTTGTGACATAATGAAGTTTAAAAAAAAGTCTCTATTGATGAAAAGTATTGTTGTTCTACTTAACAAACAGTACTTTATATATGTATAGCACTTCATCTTATACAAAATGCTTTGTGAATATTTCTTTGAAGTATGTGGGGCCTAGTTATTAATAGATCTCATTTTTTTATAAATGAGAAAACAGGTTCAGAAAGTTTGAGACTTGTCCAAGATCATATAGCCAGTAGAATGGCTGACCAGGGACTAGAATCTATTATTTCTGGCTTTAAATATATACACATGCACATATATATAAGAATATGTGTTTATTGCATATACATTTCCATATATATGTCAAATTTTATTTTTATCTTTTGTTATAATCACACATTTTGAACTAATTTTAATTTTTCTATTGCTTTATCTGCTTTTCTTCTTCTATGGTCTGGTTGAAAAATGTCAAAACAATTGGAGTTAAACATAAATGAAATAAAATGTGTACATTGTTAAGTCCAACTGAGAATATGTTCAATGCATTACTCTTTCCTTTGCCATCCCAGTATTATTCCTTTAATGAGTTCCTTTTACTCATCTGTGACTTAAACTCTGTTTCAGGTATTATTTATCACTGTGATCTTACCAGAGAGGAATTGGAGCCCAGAGTTTTCCGAGAGGTGACTGTGAAAGGAATTGATGCTTCTGATTACCAAACTGTCCAGGTAACACAGATGTTCCTCTTCCAATAAATAGCTTTTTATTCACTTCTCTAGCTAGTACAGCTGTTTGGTGAACATGGAATCAGGACTGAAGACTTTGGAATGGCCCCCATTAACATTCTGGCTTTGTCAGGAGCTGCCAGGCTGGTGTGTGCAGAGCACATGAAGCACAAGCTTTCCATTATCAAGGTCTTATCTTGTCAAAGCCACAAGGGCAGATACAATTAATTCCACATGAATTGATCTGCTTGAAAAGAAGTTCAACATTCTATCTCATGTTGTAGTTGAAATTGTTAGACACTACAATCTTGTTGGAGGCTGTTTCTTGAGGAGATTTTACCCTTACTTAGGGTTTGATTAAAAACCTTATTTGCCTAAGAGTAATCTCACCCTGGGAGGATAAGCCTCACCAACAAAACTCAGAAGAGGGGCTGTTTTTAGGAACAAAATGTACAGGTAATGATTTACTATTTTAAGAGACATACCCAACAAGAAAACGACACTGGTACCAGTCATTCCCACCAGGTAGGTAGGTAAGTTAATTTAGGAAACTAAATTACAGATTACAAGGCTGTTTGATGTTCGGAGAATTAGAGAGTAATAAGTATCACTTTTTATGGGATGACTCTTCCAACCATGAATTACTTAGCTTAATGATAATAAACTTCTCTGCCCTAAAAATATTTGTGTTTTGCTACCATTTCTAGAGAGAGCAGGGGGTGAAATACTGGAGAAAAAGCTACCTTCAATATCAGGGAGCCCTCTGTTAAAATTCCTTGCCTAATACAAATGAGCTGGGTCTCTTAAACTCTTTCAGTGTCCTCAGCAACACTAAGACTAAAAATCACTGTTCTGTATTGCTTGAAGAAGTTTTTCTCATTAGCAGTTCACTACGCCAATGAAGTCACAGATCCAGCCAAAAAAATAAAGAAAACTAAATAACAACAACAACAAAATTGTTATCAATACATCTTTTACCCAGGACAGTATTAGAGATATTCTAACAAGTAGCTTGCAACCCATATCTCTTTTTTCAATAATTCTTATCTTTTACCAGTTCATGAGTGTTATATCACAATAAATTCAATTTCAGGATACTTAGTATGTTTCTGAAGTTTCAGGGAGTTTCCCAGTGTTCTTTGATGAAATATAGGAAATGTCCCAGTCTCTTTTTTATAGAGTATCTCTTAGGGTGGCTTATTAGCAGGTTGTATCATCTCTTTTATGTTTACTGTTGTCAGCTCTAACTTTAGAGAATAATCTTGTCTACTTTTGCCCCAGATTCTAAAGGATGTAGCCTCTTCACTCTTGTTTGGCCCCTTAGGCACTACTGATACATTTATCTGACTCCTCTGATGTGGAGTGTATTGAATAGTTTCACCTTCCACCTTTTCCTATTTTCAATAGATTCCACCATCACTACTCTCGACCCCAATAGGACTTATTTTTTCTGTCTAAACCTAGTAGCATACTTTGCAGATGCAAAACTCTCAGCTACCATCTAGAAAAGTAATGGATTTTTAACAATGACATCATAGGTAAATTTTTATACCTATGGAATTATTTATAATGCCAAGTGCAAATCCATCAAGTTTGTAAACATGGACTCTTGTTATGGAATCAGACTTGGAAAGAAATAGTCCAGTGTTCCATTATTGACTTTGCCATGTCATTCAGGAAATTCCTTAACCTTTCCTTATCTCCCAGAGTTATTATGTTTAACATTGAGCTTTTAAAACATCTATAGTTTTTTTGTGCTACCAAAACAGAAAATTTTAGGTAAATATTTGAAAGTTGCTGGGCAAAACTTTATTGGTTTTAGACTCTTAATGGGTTTCTGCAATGTGATGGAAAATTTTGTTTTACATATGGGAAATTAGCCTTTAAAGTGTATAAATTTTAATACGAATGTATTTTTAAGTTGTTTAAAATTTACATAACTATAGACTGTGGCTTAAATATCTTCTTGGCCATATTATTAATTTAGAGCTCTGGTAATTTAGGATGGACAGGGATTTTGGAAAACACTTTACTCATTGTAAGATTTGAACTTAATTTGGGGGGATGAAATCTAATTTTCTGTTGTTCTTCATTTTCTCTGTGGAATAAAGCATGGCCTAAGCAGTGGACTTAAGAGTCAGTAAGACATGGATTCAAGTTCCATTATAGATATTATATGACTATGGACAGTTTATTTAATGACCCTACACTTTAGTTTCTTCATATATAAATTGAATGACTAAAAGGTCCCTTATAGCTCTAATCTAATCTAATCAAATCTATGACACTAGGAGGGTGGAAAGTGTTCTCATATCTTCATGATGTTATTCACAGTGATGTTAATAAATATCATTTAAAAAAAAAGAAATAAAGAATGGCATAGGAATTATTGGAAAGTATTCTAAAAATATGTCATAGAAAGCTATGCTCTGGGGAGAGAGGAGAAAGGCAAAGTCAGAGTAATTTATAAAAGTTGCTCCTTTTTTTTCTTTCAATTACTCTAATGCTATTGTTGGTGGTTCTTAAGCCTAGTATTTTTATATCTTATGTTTAGTATTTGAAAAGAATATTCCTTTGTTCTAATTATTGTTCCCGCTCCCTTTCTCTGCATTTATTTTAAACCAAACAATAGAGTTCCATTTACTAGTGAGTACTTAAAAGACACCAATTAATGGCAGTCCTTCTCATTCAGGTTTATCATTATAATAACATTGTTTATCTAGAACTGCAAATCGAGGACAGAAAAAACAAGTGTGTTTGAAGAAGCAAGCAAAATGATTAAAACCCATAAGAGGTCTTTCTGCTCCTTGTGTAAGCTGCTGTTCTCCAGAGACCTTCAGACCTTCTGAATGGAAGGAGTTACAGGTTATTGCACAACATTTCAGTTTGACAAACTTGGTTTAAAAGCTATAAAATATAGAAGGTACTTGTATCAGCACAAAGGGCTTTCCATCCCTGATTACATCTCTAGATGGAAAACTGAACTATATAGGGGATATAATTTTTAAAATGAGATCCTGGGGAAATGTACTTTTTTTTTTTTAACATAGCAATAGCTACGTGCAGAGAATACAATTCCCTACTCTAAAAATATATGATTTCTTAAAGTGTAAGCTCCATGGAAGTAAGAGCCTTATCTTAAAGTGTTAGGTGCCACTCATGACTCACTTTTTAGCCAATATAGTATATATTCTTTTTCCAAACAGCAAGGTGGCAGAAATGAATCTAGAAGGCAAAAAACATTAAGGTATGACGAGGCTAGGCTTTTTTCTTTGAAAAGGGCTCTCATTCTTGTTCAGTTCCTAAAAGATATCCTGGCCTGAAAGAAAACTATTCATTTAGTTCATATCATTCTTGGCTTCATGAAGTTTTATAGGATGGAGATGATTAAAGTGAGTTAAGATACAATGCAGGTTACATGAGAAAAAACAAGCTTCAGTGTATATGTGTGAGGAAAGCCCAGAAATCATGGGATTCAGGTGAGCTTTTCCTCCATAATAATTTGTATCCCTGTTTTCTTACATTTAAATATTTCTTTTTCTAAGGAATACCTGCAGAAATTTAGAGAATAGCCTTTTTTTTTTTTTTAAATAATTATTAGTATTATCAAGCATCAGGAGAAGGTTTGCTTTGACTTAAGGAAAATCTGGTTTCAATTCCTACCTTTGACACATATAAACTAGTTATATGACCATGGACAAATCACTTAATTTCTCAGTGTTCTGGACAGTTTTCTCAGATAATAAATAATATACAAAATCATCTATTTGAGTAGGTAGGAGTTTCCAGTCAGAGTTTTCTGCAAAATTAAAACCCAGGGCTTCCCTTCCAAATTAATAATAGTAGTTACTATTTAAAAGCATTAGTGCTGAAGAATCCTTTAATTATTATCAGTGATTTTTTTCCTTTGACCTAAGTAAAATTAAGTTCACAAGCAAGGAGCCATGATAAACTAATTGCTGTATTCTCGCTCAGAAAGATTACATAACTTGCCCTTGGTCTCAAGATTAGTAAGTGCCAGAGTTAGTATTTGAATTTAGGTCTTCCAAACCCTCCATCTTTAACCCCAGACCCCACTGGTCCAACCCATTGCTATATTCTCTCTAAATAAGCTTCAATTTCTCCACATTGATTTTCAGTTCAACTCAACAGACATTTGCTAATTTTTTTTACTTGTGCAAGATCCAAGGCAGCAGTTTATACTCCATCATGGCAGAGCCTCTTAATTTTCTGAATCACAGGAAGTGCTCTAAAATTTAAGTGGCATATTTCTGATCTATGTGAGTAGCGGGAGCTCCCACTCTGACAAAATCAAAACATGATGATGGTTCTTTTGTATTAAAAGAGTTCCAGCTTTGCCATTGATAAAGCACATTCTCTGAGTGTTAGCTGCTGTTTTTAATAATCATTAAAGAAGCACGTGGCAGAAATGCAGCACCTGAACTATTGATTTGTCAGCATCCTTGTTAAATCCTCTATTAACTGATGTTGTGCATCATTCTAGATTCTAGAATCTAGAGGGTGAAGATTCTGAAAGAAATATTCCTTTGAGAAACATTTAGTATGTGAAAATCATTAGGAATTAATCAACAGAAAGTTGCCGAACATTACCAGAATTATCATTTTCGTTGTATAAATTGTTTGACAACAGCTTTAGAGGGAACAACTTATGCATATATAAGCTTGAACTTTGAGGTTCTTCTTGATGTTTATGTTTATGATAATCCCATCTTGGTTAAACAGGTTCATGTCCTGCTTCATAATTCACTTTATTATGCTGACATTCAAGATTGTTGTGTTGCATTTGTAATCAGCAAGTACATTGTTTGGATCCTTTTTTCATTCTTCAGTTTATCAGTTGGGTTAAAATAGTTCAAGACCACAGATGATAATAGAAAATGTCCTTTGTTTTGTTGCTATCTTATAACAGAGAAATAAATTATGTGCCACAGGCTTGTAGCTGATAGTCTGTTAACTGGCAACAAGAAAACCAATTCCATTATTTTCACCAGTAAAACTTTCACCTTATTTATTCTATTTTCATCCTACCTCCTTATAATATAGGTACTCATCCAAAGCTCTGTGCTCAGCCCTGAATATCTAATTCACTGCAGTAATTCTCAAGACAATGTCAAAAACATATTATACCCCTGCTCAGGAAATTCCAATGGCTTCTTGTTTCCTAAGGAATAAAATCAAAACATATGACATTCAAGGCCCTTTGGTCTTAATTTACATTTACAGTGTGCTTTATTTCCCATCTTTTTCTTTACACGTTCCCCCCACTCCCTTCCATTCCCCAGCTAGAACACCCACTCTCTGTATCTTTGCTTATTGAAATTGTACTTAACCATCAAAGACCACCTCTTCCTTGAAGCCTATTTTAGGTCATCCTTTTCTTTCCTCCCAATTCCAGCCTGAAGTAATTGCTTCTTTGTCTGCTACCACAGCATTCTGTTTGTACCTTTCCTGAAGTATTTACTTATTCCTTTGTATTCTGTTTGTATTTTATGCTCTTTGCAGGCATTGCATATATCTGTAACAAAACTTGTAACATATCTGACTCTCTCAAAGTGCCTAGCAGTGCTTATATACGTGCTACTATGAGTTCGATAAATGTTTCAGAAATTTCTTTAGTCCATTGCTAAAAAAGACTTTTTTTTTTTTTTTTTTTTAAATTCTGGGATTGTGGTATTGAATAGTGAAAGCCAAGGTGTATTATCCAAATCTATAATTCATATGTTTGGTATTCCCTTCCCTCTTCTGCTATGATTTGTTGTTTTGCATATATCATTGAAATATTTAATGTGTCTTTTCTCTTCAACAGTGTTGTTGTTGGTTTAGTTGTTTCAGTGATGTCTGACTCTTCATGAGTCTCTATTTGAGGTTTTCTTGACCAATACTAGAGTGGTGTGCCATTTCTTTCTCCAGCTCATTTTGTAGATAAAGAAACTAGACACAGGGTTAAATGACTTGCCCAGAATCACACAGGTAATAACCCTCTGGTTATTATATATTTGGTTCTACATGATTTTTGTCTAGATTCACCCATAAATTCTTCATGGCACTCCATCTAGTGTTTTGGAGTTTTTCTTCTAAAACTCTTGACATTTCAGGGAGACATATAAAGCATCCGAGCCATTTACAAGTTTTCCCCCCCTACTTAGCTATAGTATCAGCAGTCTACCTTTCAGTGACATTCTTTGTACCATTTCTCCCACATAGTTCTTTATAACTTACCATATATCTATCTCTTCATTGATCTTTATATTTAACTTACAACTTTAGTTCTTAAGAGAATATGGTATTCTATGGCTATAGCTCTATCCCTTGAAAAATATTAATAAATGGGCCCTTGTTTTGGATAGGAAGGGGAGAGAAGGAGAGAACTTCAGACAGGCCAATTGACTTTCTTCCTCCTGATTAATCCTAAGCATTGTCTGTCCAATATAGAGGTACAGTTGTATCTAATTTTATAGGTTACTCTTACCCTTATAACAGAATATTATTTTCCGGGCAATTGGTTTTTACCATTTTCTTGGTAACTTTACAGTGTGGATTGTTAGATTGAACTCTTGAGTAATTATAGATCTCATTTTGGAAGTTCTGGAATTTAACTCAATAAGCACAATATCATCTACCTTACTAGATATAATAAATATTATTTATATCAAGTAGTTGTTGGGCAAAGGGCAATTCTTCCAATTAGATGTTCTTTTTTTGAGTCATCAGTCAGCTTGATAAGTAATCAATAAATAAATCAGTCAATAAGCAAAGGTATAGATTAACAAAAGTAGTATTAGCCCTTTATTATTAGAACCATTTTTTCCTTATTGTATATAAAACAGATATGATAGATAAGATAAATACACACAAATTCATAAATAAATCCTTTGTATTATTAAATGAGCCAGTATAGAATCCACTTCTCATTACTTTTCTACTTTGCATAATGGTTCTTCTCTTTATCACTAATTTTTTTTTCTCCTTCAGATTATTATGAAATGTTTGAAGAACTTTATTTTTTTCCTCTTTTTATTTTAGCATTTTTTTATTAAAGCTTTCTATTTATAAAACATATGCATGAGTAATTTTTCAACATTGACCCTTGCAAAACTTTCTCTTTCCTAATTTTTCCCTCTTTCCCCCCACTCCCTCCTCTAGATGGCAGGTAGTCTAATACATGTTAAATATGTTAAATCCAATATACATGTATACATATTTATACATAAAGAATTTTATTTTAAGCCATTTAATACCAGCCACAGTGTGGCAGCCTCAGCCCTCACCCTCCAGTTTTAATCTCTGTGTAGAAGGAAAGGAACGTAATCATTTAAATTTCCCAGCTTCTGCTAGACCTCCAAGGAAAGGCCCCAAAGCTTCCATTTTGGATTTCTTTCAGGATTTTGGCTTTAATTCCAGTACTGGCACCAGGACAACTAGCAAACCAGCTTCTGCAAGATATCAGCAGATTGACTTAGACAACTCTGGCATGAAGCCCTTGCTACTTGTAAAATGGATCCAAACATTAACTTCTGTGCTCAAAGCATGTGACCCCTTCTCTAATTATATGTTCTCAAAGGGGTGTGTCTATTCCAGGTTGTCTTTTTATATCACAGTGTTTTTAATCACTGGATGTTTCTGTCTTCTTAACATAGAATTTTTTTTTTTTTTAATTATAGTAACTTTTTATTGACAGAATCCATGCCAGGGTAATTTTTTTTTACAACATTATCCCTTGCACTCACTTCTGTGCCGATTTTTCCCTCCCACCTTCCACCCCCTCCCCTAGATGGCAAGCAGTCCTATATATGTTGAATATGGTCCTAGTATATCCTAGATACAATGTATGTGTGCAGATCCAAACAGTTTTCTTGTTGCACAGGGAGAATTGGATTCAGAAGGTAAAAATAACCCGGGAAGAAAAACAAAAATGCAAACAGTTTACATTCATTTCCCAGTGTTTTTTTCTTTGGATGTAGCTGCTTCTGTCCATCATTGATCAATTGAAACTGAATTAGGTCTCTTTGTCAAAGAAATCCACTTCCATCAGATTACATCTTCATACAGTATCGTTGTTGACGTATATAATGATCTCTTGGTTCTGCTCATTTCACTTAGCATCAGTTCATGTAATTCTCTCCAAGCTTCTCTGTATTCATCTTGCTGGTCATCTCTTACAGAACAATAATATTCCATAACATTCATATACAACAATTTACCCAACCATTCTCCAATTGATGGGCATCCACTCAGTTTCCAGCTTCTAGCCACTACAAACAGGGCTGCCACAAACATTTTGGCACATACTGGTCCCTTTCCCTTCTTTAGTATCTCCTTGGGGTATAAGCCCAGTAGAAACACTGCTAGGTCAAAGGGTATGCACAGTTTGATAACTTTCTGGGCATAATTCCAGATTGCTCTCCAGAATGGTTGGATTCGTTCACAGCTCCACCAACAATGTATCAGTGTCCCAGTTTTCCCACATCCCCTTCAACACTCATCATTATTTTTTCCTGTCATCTTAGCCAGTGTGTGTAGTGGTATCTCAGAGTTGTCTTAATTTGCATTTCTCTGATTAATAATGATTTGGAACACTCTTTCATATGAGTGGTAATGATTTCAATTTCATCATCTGAAAATTGTCTGTTCATATCCTTTGACCATTTATCAATTGGAGAATGGCTTGGTTTCTTATAAATTAGAGTCATCTCTCTATATATTTTGGAAATGAGGCCTTTATCAGAACCTTTAACTGTGAAGATGTTTTCCCAGTTTGTTGCTTCCCTTCTAATCTTGTTTGCATTAGTTTTGTTTGTACAGAAGCTTTTTAATTTGATGTAATCAAAATTTTCTATTTTGTGATCAATAATGGTCTCTAGTTTGTCTTGTCACAAATTTCTTCCTCTTCCACAAGTCTGAGAGATAAACTATCCTATGTTCCTCCAATTTGTTTATAATCTCGTTCTTTATGTCTAAATTATGGACCCATTTTGATCTTATCTTGGTATACGGTGTTAAGTGTGGGTCCAACATAGAATTCTTGAAAAATGAGGTAACTACTTAGATTTCCTTTATGTGACAAGATAGAGGGGATCAATAGGAATGGAAATTGCCATAGGACAGTTTTGCCATTCTGTCCCTTCTCTGAAAGTTTCATTCCTTAGCTCCACTGAAATATTTTATAATGACTTCAAGCATCCAACTATTTTCTAGTTTCTTACTTTTCTCTGTCTTTTGTGGCAAAGAGAGATGAGACAAACTCATCAGGCCTATCAGCTTACTAAGCATTTTTCTTCTCCTTGTTCTGGAGTTTCATTGATGATCAACTGCAGATAATTCAGCAGCATAAGTAAAGATAGATCAACTGAAAAGATTTTATTGTCCCCAGAAGAAAAATAGTATAACCATTGTTAGAGCCATAAAGATTTGAGTAGGGGAGATCTTTTTTTTTTCTATTTCCACAAATTATCTTTTAGTAGAGGATTAACATATCTTCTTAGTTTAATGAAGTGGACTTGGACATTTCTGCCATCATTGTTATGTGCTGATTTCAATTCTTTAGTGATAAAAGAGGGCCATATTTTCTTATCTGCTTTTCAGGCTCAGGTTACAGTCTGCTTTAAAGAATAAAATATGATTGTAAAACTAATGACAAACAATGTAATATATATTTGCCAAACAAAGACTTATAATAAATTCCAGTTATCATCCATTACTCAAACCTAAGCACTGTCTTGGCCTGCAAATCCCTTCATATTAGCACCCTTTCAACCTCTAAACCTGTTGTCATTCATAATTCCTACTGTTCAACTAACAAAATTCTCCTCCCTCAGTCAGGAAAGTTATTTCCTTGTCACTGATATACAACATGCTATGTCTGGAACTTTCTTGTGTTTGGAATACCTTGTTGCTGTCCTTCAATCTTTCAGAATCTTTTTAATCTTGAAAGGCCCTAAAATAAAACTTTAGAAGATGGCAGGGACCTCAGAAATAATTTAGTTCAGCTTGTATTTAACTAAGAATTGGTTTCAATCTATGCCTTCCTTAAGGTGATCCATTCCTGTTTTGAACAATGCCAATCAGTAGGGAATTTTTCCTCTTATTGAATCTAAATTTGCCTCTTTGTACCTTCTACCTGTTGTTTCTGGTTCTGCCCTCTGGGACCAAGCAAAAGAAGTCTGATTCCCTTTCTTCCATCGTAGGTCATCAAATACATGAAGACAACTATCACGCTCTTATTCTCTCCCCAAATACTTGCATAGTATGCAAAAAAAAAAAAATGCAGTATAGAATCTTAATGATTCACTATCATAATTGCCCTCCTATTCATGCTCTCTAGCAATGCAGTCCCCTTTCTAAAATGTAGTACCCAATATTGAATGCAGCAGTCTAGCAATGTTTCTCCTAATTCAGTTGAATATTTCATTAGATTTTAAACTATCATTTCACAGTTTAGATTTATATTGAGCACATAATTTCTTAAAACTTCCAAGTCTTTTCTGGAGGGGCTAATGCCTAATGAAGTTGTCTTTAAAGCCAAGATTAATACTTTATGGTTATTCCTATCCAGATTTACATATTTCATTTCAATCCATTGTTTTGAGTCTCTTTGAAATCTTTAGAGATATTGACTAGAACTGACTTTCAAATTTTCATTCATTTACAAATCTGATAAGCATGTCATCTAGATCATTATTTGAATCACTGATAAAAATATTAAAAAGTCAGCTAGCATTTAATAAGGCCTACCACCAAGCACTGTAGTAAGTGTTGAGGATACAAAGAAAGACAAAAGGTCCAGAGTCAACCATAGGGTGGGGTGTTCTGTTGGAGATCTGACTCCAAGCTAGCCATTTAGTCAGTTCCAAATCCATTTAACTAGACTGTTGCCTAATACAGTAGTTCTAAACTTTTTTTGATTATGCTATCAGTAGAAAATCTGAGCATCTCCATTTATTTATCCACAAATTAAATATACATACTGCTGTAATAATAATAACAATATTCACTTTGAAAGGATGAGAGAAATGAAATAATAGGGAACCACTAGAGTTTATCAAGTAGGAGAAAAATATATTCAAATTTGTTTGTGTAAAAATCACTTTGGCAGCTATGTGGAGGTGAATTGTAGAGGAGAGAGACTTAGAGTAAGGAGACTAAATAGAAAACTTTTTCAGTGGTCCAGGTAAGAAGTGATGTTGAGGGCCTGAACTTGAATGGTGGCCAGGTAAAAAGAGAAAGAAATTAATGTAAGAATTATGGAGGTTAAAGCAAAAAAGATTTGGCAGTTGGTTAGATGTTTTAGGTGAGAGAAAGTGAAAAGTTGAAGATGAAACTGGGATTGTGAGAACCTGGGAGAAAGAAAGAATGCTGCTGCCCTAGACAAATTTGGAAGAAGTTAATGAGTAGGATAGGAAATTTAAGATAAAGAAAGCTGTTTGCCATGCAGTTTTTTTTCCTCTCATCCATTGTTTAACTACTCTTTCCCAACCTAAATGAAAAGGGAAGAACTAGAGCTCTTACCAATTTGATAATGAACCTATCTTCTGAGGAGACATGGAAATGAAAAGGGTAAAGGGGAAATTAGCTCAGGAGTACTTGTGCTTCTGCTATCCTGAGTATCTGTGGGCCCTGAAAAGCCAAGGATGTGGCCAGAAGTGGGAGAGAAGAGCTATCTTGTGCCTCTTTGCCAGACTTATGATCTGTAACCAAACTCCTCCTTCTCCATTTCTCCTTTTCTTCCCTAATGTATTTTGAATTCAAAATCATTTGTTTCTTAATTAAGATTATAGGATTGTTGATTTCAAATTGTTGGAGATTTTAGAGGCAATCTAATCCAACCTCCTTATTTTAAAGATGAGGAAACTGAAGTCCAGAGGGGTTATGTTACTTATTCAAGGTTATATAAGAATTGTTGTAGGTAGGATAACAAATCGAGGCCTTCTGATTTCAAAGCTTGTGCTTTCTCCCACATACTGCATTGTCTCTGTTTTGCTTCTTTATTAATCCATCTACTGACTCTCAGTAATACTTTTGATTTCTTATTTGTTTCCTTCCATTATAATGTCTAGTTCATCTTGCTTTGTGTTTTTTTTTTTTTTAATTATTCTATACTTAATACATTTACATAAGCAAATTTGGGCCCATGAGATTTTAACAGCTAGCTGTTTTTGTTTTGTTTTTTTATCTTTTTCTGTCAAGTTATTGTTGTTTCAGCTGCTATTTCTACAGTTAAGCTCTACTTTCTGAAATATTAACTTGTTGGATATT
Organism: Sarcophilus harrisii; assembly: GCF_902635505.1. Lineage (NCBI taxonomy): Eukaryota > Metazoa > Chordata > Mammalia > Dasyuromorphia > Dasyuridae > Sarcophilus > Sarcophilus harrisii. The sequence goes on from NC_045429.1 coordinate 197,073,548, forward strand.
ATGAGGGTATGTGTGTAGGTGTCTGCCCTTTTCATTTTAAAGCTTTTTTTGATTGGGTTTGTAAGATTCCAGGCAGTTATATTTCTAACAATTCCTGTTAGATATACTCCATTCTACATTAGTTTTGTGCCATTCGATATTTTTAGCTAATGGTCAGAAATCTAAATGTCAGTCTTAATGTGTTTTTAAGATAGTTGTTCACTTCTCAATCTGCACTCTCTTTTGTACTGCTTGTAATCCCTGGATAGTATTCTTGCTGAGACTACCAAAACTTCCTAGATTTTTTTGTGTTTGTGCCCATAGGACTCACCAGAACAAAGTGCAGTGGCCACCATTTTTAAAAACTTGCACAGTTCTGTTTCCTCTTGAAATATGATCTGGTTAGACAGCAGATCTCTTTAGTGACAGCATGAGATCAACAAGTAAGAGCCTCAGTATCCCTCAGCAGGGACTCATCAACTATTGTTGTTCCTTTCATTTCTGTGACCCATACTAAGTAATCTCTCACCTGAAGTACCTGTAAATCTACTTTATCATGCTGCTTATCTCATTCAATTCTAACAAATTTTAGTATGATTTACCTGCCATTATATAGTCTCATGCCGTTTCTGTTCCTCTCATGATTTGTCATTTAAATCTTGTCCCTCTGGACAGATAACACTTGTACTACTTAATTTATAGGAAGAATAAAACAAGATAATGATCTATTTTCTTTGATTTGTGTGTATGTATACATACAACCTACATATATATTTTGTGTATGTGCTCTGGAAATCTTAAAATACAGCAGGCTTTGTTATTTTATTACTTGGTTTGTTTGTTTTTCAGCTAGTATTAATAGATAAGAATATAATCTATTAGAAACTAATCACTGAGAACCATTAAAAAAATCTTATTTTAAATTTGGAAAATGTATTAACTTAAGCTAGATGTTTGAACACTTAAGAGTTTCCTAGACATGGTTGCTTGAATTTCTTTAACAGCACTTTAATGGAGGGTTTTAATACTAGAGACTCTGAGCACTCCAATTTGTAAAGTTCTGTACTGTTTGCTCTATCTTTCTACCTAAGGATGAAATTTATCCATCTTAAAATTTTTATTATTCATTGTTTTCCCTTTCATATGCTATGGTGCCACTTGCTTATAATTAGTAATATAGATGAAAATATGACCACCCAACCCCATGAAAACTTAAAGCTAATAGGTATTTAGAAAATAGAACAATTTTAAAAAGACTGATTTATATCTTGTAACTTATGACTTTTGACTAGTGATATTCTTCATAGTAAATAAATTCTCTTTTAAACCTTTCACACAGCAAAGTGCACTATGGTAATCAAGAACAATTTGTTCTTTATGTTCCCAGTGGGATTTCTGAATGTTTTGATTTGTCTTCATTTTTTTTTTTTATTTTCTTTCTCCTAACCCACAGTGAGCTACTTCTCAATAACTTTTTGCAGTGCTGCTTCTAAGCTTATCACAAGATGCCTTCTAATTGACCATTTCTTTGGAGTTGGCCTTCCCCAGCGTGAGCCCACTGCTGACCCTAAGTTTCCTAGTGGGTGGTAGTGAACTGCACTGTGGTACTCATACATGTCTTAATGATTGTACTTTAAGCAATTTGCAATTATCTGTAAAAGGTTTCCTTTTTGTCCCAAGCTTGCATGAAGGATTTATTGTATGGTATTTATATTTGTAGTTTTTCAGGAAATCCATGAGCATGATAACTCCTGGGAGTAAGAATTTTGTTGCAGTGTTAGTTTTGACTAAGGAGAATACAATTAAATAAATATTTTGGCAAAGAGTTTTGCTGCTGGGAGCTTTTAAATATTTTAGTTGTGTTTTAGGTGATAATTTGTTTGCTTATCTTTTTCTTATTGTTATCTCAGTTTCCTTCCATATATTACTCATATTAGGCATTTAATAGACATTTGTTGAAAGGATAGGTCAATGAAGAAGTCAAATGAAAAGTTGTAATTGAGTTGTGGCATTGTTTTTCTGGTCCCAGAGCTTTTATCAGTGCTTTCTGTCACCAGTACAAAGCAACTGGGATTTGTTCTTTGCTTTGCTAGAGCTATGTAGAGATTGATTACTACACAATACTATCCAATCTACAATGATTGCTTTCATTTCTCTTAGCTAGTATCTGTTTCTACTTAATGTTGTACCCTCAAACAGTGAATGGCTATCAATTTCAAGTTTCAAACAAATCATTCTCTTCTTTTTTATTAATAAAGTTTGTGTTTGGACTTAATTTTTTTTTAAGAATATTGGTTACTAATTATCTTTTTATGATGCAATAAAACCAAATAGTTGTATAGTACATGGTATTTCTGAGTCTGCATTTTTAAAAATGAATTTAAAGAAGTTGTATTCTGGATTTTATTAAAAAGGTACGTTTTATACATCAAACTGCAACTATGAAAATGACAGTGTTTAGGATGGATTGAGAAGAGGGAAAGATTATGGGGCAGGGAATCTAATTATGAGATTCTGGTGATGGGTCACATATGAAATGATAAGGGCCAGAGTTGATATGTAGAAACAGTAAAAAAGAGATGGACTGAAGTACCATGGTATAAGAGAAAGAGGAGCAGGAAATAGATTCTTATTCCATTTCTGTCTCTAACTAGCTTCTTGTTGTTTATCTTTCATTCTCAAAGTGGACCATTATATTAGAGAGGTGATAATGTGACTTGCATTTGAATTAGATTTAAGTGAGGGAGGGCTGTTCAAAGTCTCCAGCCTTATTAGTTTCTCTGAAGCCATCTTCATGCAGTGGCAAGATAAAGATCAGGATGACTAAAGATGGCCTCACTCTTAAGGAACAGAGTGATTTTTGTATAAGTCTTATTAGCTCAGAATTTACTCACATGTACCCTAAGTTTGAATTAAGTGATTTCATGGGTCATATCTAACTCTAACATGGTATGAGTTACATGTGACAATAGCATTAAGATTATTGACTAGGTTCTGTAACTAGTAATGATGAGAGGATAGAAAGCACATATAGTACTACTTGTTGGCTAATCATGCCATTTTTGTACATGAAAGATTTCATGTAAATATATGAATTCAAATTATTTTATATGTATACGCTGTGTCTTCCCAGTTGAATTATCTCTAGAACTTATCAAAGTGGTTTGTACATAGTAGACACAGGATAAATGTTTGTAATGTTTAACGGAATTGTCAATGAAATGAGAAAGAGGAGAATTTGACTGGTTCTACTTTTAGTATAATCTTTTATATTTATTTTCTTTATTATTATCAAGTAATAGCAATTGCTCTACAATTTTCTGTTGCATATAGCCAAGGCCATCTAAACTCCAAACACTCACTCAAATAATATGGCCAAGGTTATAGATTATATAGAACAGGCCTCTCTCCTCTTAATATATTTGTAAAACTTTGTTGTTTTCTTATTTTCTAAATCACAATATATCATCTTCATCTCTATCTTCTAATACATTCAAAGAACATAACTTCTACCAATGTACCTCTTAGGACAAAATTCCAGAGCAATAAAAAAATATACAAGTTCTATAAAATTTGTCATATTGATGTTTTTTACCTAACTATATATTGAACATATAAATATGTTCTTCCTAAAAACATTATAATATTAGTTCTAATTTGGATAGTTGTTTTTTTTTAATGTTTATGAATAAATGTATGAAAAATAATTTGAGTTTCAAAATTCCCAAGGTCCAAAGAATTACACAATGTCCCTCCCCTCACCTCTTAAAAAAATCAGTTTTGCAATGTTATAAAAGAATTTTTAGAATAGTGTGAAGTCACTGGTTGCTTTAATCCTCTTAACACACCTGTTCTATGCAAAATGAATCCATTACTTTAGGGAAATGAATTGGAAAAAGATTCATAATTGTTTCCCATGGAAATTATTCAGCAGGTGATGTTTTGTTCATAATTGTTTCCTTTTACTTTATTTATTTATTTTTGAATGAGTGGTCACTTAATCTGTCTCTTCATTTCTTGATTTGAAAAGTAAAAGTACTATAATTAGAATTTTGTTCATTCCTGTAGATGTAAGAGGCTTTGAAAATTATCTGCCTCCTTAGGAAAGACCTGCCTTAGAAGTGTCAGGCCATCTTCAGATCCAATCCCGCAAGAATCTCAGTGCCTATAATATGCCAGTGCCAGGAATACAAAGAAAAACAACCCCGACCTTAATGAGCTTACTTTCTGTTAGGACACAAAGAGGAACAAAATGAGTTACATTGTTAATCCCATATCCTTTTGTCTGAATTTATCCATCACAAGGAAGAATGGGTTATGATTGATAGAATTAAATTTTTTTCCTTTTACTTTAACTTTTGCTAGAATTAAATTTTTTTCCTTTTACTTTAACTTTTGCTGCAGTCACACCTAATTTCAGTAAAACATTAAGTTACTCTGTTAAATCACATTAGATTCTAGGCTAAATTAAATTTGGGCCAATTAAAAAACTGAGATAAAATATTTTCCTTCTTTTTGGTTGTTCATTTATTTCACACTTGTCTGTTCTTTTTTTTTTTTTTATGTACAAAATTCAGTTCATGTTAACTTTTTTACAACATTATCCCTTGCACTCAGTTCTGTTCCGATTTTTCCCCTCCCTCCCCTAGATGGCAAGCAGTCCTATAAATGTTGAATATGTCCCAGTATATCCTAGATACAATATATGTGTGCAGACCCAAACAGTTCTCTTGTTGCACAGGGAGAATTGGATTCAGAAGGTAAAAATAACCCGGGAAGAAAAACAAAAATGCAAACAGTTTACATTCATTTCCGAGTGTTCTTTCTTTGGGTGTAGCTGCTTCTGTCCATCATTGATCAATTGAAACTGAATTAGGTCTCTTTGTCAAAGAAATCCACTTCCATCAGAATACATCTTCATACAGTATCGTTGTTGAAGTATATAATGATCTCCTGTTTCTGCTCATTTCACTTAGCATCAGTTCATGTAAGTCTCTCCAAGCCTCTCTGTATTCATCCTGCTGGTCATTTCTTATTATTATATGGAATATATAATATTCCATAACATTCATATACCACAATTTACCCAACCATTCTCCAATTGATGAGCATCCATTCGTTTTGCAGTTTCTAGCCACTACAAACAAGGCTGCCACAAACATTTTGGCACATACAGGGCCCTTTCCCTTCTTTAGTATCTCCTTGGGGTATAAGCTCAGTAGTAACACTTGCTGGGTCAAAGGGTATGCACAGTTTGATAACTTTTTGGGCATAATTCCAGATTACTCTCCAGAATGGTTGGATTCGTTCACAACACCACCAACAATGCATCAGTGTCCCAGTTTTCCCTCATTCCCTCCAACATTTATCATTATTTTTTCCTGTCATCTTAGCCAGTGTGTGTAGTGGTATCTCAGAGTTGTCTTAATTTGCATTTCTCTGATTAATAATGATTTGGAACACTTTCATATGAGTGGTAATAGTTTCAATTTCATCATCTGAAAATTGTCTGTTCATATCCTTTGACCATTTATCAATTGGAGAAAGGTTTGGTTTCTTATAAATTAGAGTCAATTCTCTATATATTTTGGAAATGAGGTCTTATCAGAACTTTTAACTGTGAAGATGTTTTCCCAGTTTGTTGCTTCCCTTCTAATCTTGTTTGCATTAGTTTTGTTTGTACAAAGGCTTTTTATTTTGATATAATCAAAAATTTCTATTTTGTGATCAGTAATGGTCTGTAGTTCATCTTTGGTCACAAATTTCTTCCTCCTTCACAAGTCTGAGAGATAAATTATCCTATGTTCCTTTAATTTATTTATAATCTCTTTCTTTATGCCTAAATCATGGACCTATTTTGATCTTATCTTGGTATACACTGTTAAGTGTGGGTCCATGCCTAATTTCTACTATACTGATTTCCAGTTATCCCAGCAGTTTTTGTCAAATAATGAATTCTTATCCCAAATCTTTGGGTTTGTCAAATACTAGATTGCTATAGTTGACTATTCTGTCTTGTGAACCTAACCTATTCCACTGATCAACTAATCTATTTCTTAGCCAATATCAAATGGTTTTGGTGACTGCTGCTTTATAATATAGTTTTAGATCAGGTATGGCTAGGCCACCTTCACAACAAACTAATTTTTATGTGTGGGCTCATAAGTCTTTTCAGCTGAGATGTTTTTGGACAGCGGCTTTCTGGAGAGTTATCCTCATGTTTGTGGTTCAGACTGTAATGGTGGAAAATAAAGGAAAGTTTCTATGGTAATCTAGTGAGAAAACCCAATACTTCATGGCATTCTTCAAATCATACTGTGTAGTTAATTGTCTTCTTTGCTTAAGCCTAATGTTGTCCCTTCCTCCCTGACATAGAGAAAATCATGAGAATTGTCTCACATAGAATGGTTACCCTAGTCCCAATCTTCTAATAGAAACATTTCTTTGTTCTCTGAACATAGCATCCCATATGTATGTGTGTGTATGTATATGTGTATGTATGTATGTATATATATCAAATACTTGAGCAAGGGAGAGGTTACTTTGGAATGTGACAGGATTGGAAGAAGAATACTGTTGATTTTTAGAACCAGTGGAACATTTTCAACAATTAAAACTCAATTACAGTGGGACAGAGCTGCTTCATTAATAAATTAAGTCTTAAATTTGTCACTAAAGGTGATTATAATAGTAAGAATTATAGATTAAAGACTCCTTTATGGATGAGAAAACTGACTAAGACCCAGAGAAGTTAAATCACTTCTCCACAGTCAGACTGATAGTAAATGGAAAACCAAGAGTCAAACCCAGCTCCTCTGATATTTGGTTCAGCATGTATTCCACTGAAGATGTTCAGAGGGAGGCTGGATGACCATCTTTCAGGCATGATAAAATAAAAAATTCCAACACTGAGTGAGAAGCCGTATTCTATGAGCTATCTAAAGTCACTCCCAGTTAAGATGTCCTTGAGCAGAGGACAAGAGACATAAAATATTGAGTGAGAAAAGATTCTAAGTCTCTCAAGTAGTCCATATCACATTATTCAATATCATGTTCCCTTTAAGGAATCTGACTTTTTGATCAATACTTCTCACTCCTTATTTTTCACCTTATCCATTGATTTCTCAAATGTTTCTCAACCTGCTCTTATCTCCCCCATCCTTGGGGGGAAAAATCTCCATTCACTTCTACCATCTTTTCAAGCTATTAGCCTCTGTCACTTTTGTCTTATACAACTAAACTCCTGATAATAGGTCATTGTTTCTGCTTTCTGTTATCTCCTCATTTCCATAAACCCTTACAATATGACCTGCAGCCTCTTCACTCAAATGAAGTTGTTCCCCCAAAATTACCATTGACTTCATTGACAAACCAAGAATCTTTCTCATTCCTAATTCTTGACATCTCTGCAACATTTTACAACATTGATCCATCCCCTTAGAAAGGTATATATGTTGTGGAGATTTAGGCCCTGGACTTAAGTAATGTGAATTCAAATCTCACTTTAGGAACATATTAATTATAAGTTACCAGGACAGGTCACTTAATCTTTTAGCCTCTACTTTCTCATCTGTAAAATGAGGGAGATTGAATTCAAAGTTCAGACAAGTCCCTTCTAGCTCTGAATCTGTGATCTTATGGTCTCTCCTAGACACTCTTGATTGGGTTTATGGCTTTTAGGAACCTCAAGAAGATATAACAACACTGGAATTTAACCCTGACCATCTCCTATTTTCTTAAAGAAAATTAATTTGTGTTCCTAAAGTGATCATATGAAGAAGGATCTGTGATTTTGTCGGCATGGGGAACTTCTTCCACTAATTGTATTATTTGTTGAAAAGTAAAATATTAGTGATGTTAATATTAAAAAAGGTAAATTAATAAAAATGCCTGATTCATAAGATTGTTTCATGATAACATAAATGTCCTTTAAAGTATCAACTTGTAAAGTAAGAACAATTATTTTCAAGTAAAGTTCATATTTATATGAAAATTGTTTATGTGCTTTAACTTTTACTGATTTTTTAAAAACTTATTTGCTTATATTTTTGAAAAATAATGCAGAGATCATTGTGTCTTGAGGTTTTGTGGATATAGTGGAATTTTAATTCATTCAATTTCTTATAGATTTATTAAGCAAAACAAATAACATAGTAACAAATAATAAGCAGCACCAGTATATCTCTTTCATATAAAAAGAGAAGCAGCAAAACCCCAACTTTCCAGTAAAACCTGTCGCAGTCTAAAATTAGGTCGAATTGGTATCACAGACATTCTTTTCTCCCTAAGGCTTGCCCTTTGCAGTTTACCTTAATCTCTCAAATAGAAGCATTTCCCATTATTGATGAGCATGAATAAACCATGGTATTTACATAACACCAAATCTGAACCAGATTGAATCATCTCTTAAAAATTGTTTGAAAAGTAGCTTTTTATATTGCAGTCTCAACTGAATTGATTTTATTTGCAGATTTAATCATCTCAGGAAGAGTAATCATTTATTTTAGTGAAGACAGCAGGAGTGCAAGAATTCTACTTTATTTGTTATTTGTTATTGTTATCTCTTAAAAAAGGGAAGGCGATTTTAATTGTTGGTTGTTTAAATAAAACTTAATTTTATAATAATTTATCATAATTTTAATAGTTTCCATTCATTGCTAAAAGTGGTGCTAGGACCTAAGTTATTTTAGATTAGTTAGTGCTTTTGTAAAATTGTTGTTGTTAGTGGAAATATTTATTGCATATCTAAACCATGTGTCCTTTAGGCCCCTTCCCTTCCTCCTTTCTCCTACTTTTTAGGAAATTGTTTCTTATTTTAGTTATTGGAGTGAGCTCTTGGATATGTGTGCTATCTTTGACTTTCAGAATATTCTAGTTTGAAATGGGCAGAAATAATAAGAATCTCTTAATTTTACTTACATCTGTGACTTAGAATGTTAAAAATAGCACTTGTAAATCTTATAGAACTTCTATTTTTCGTTTTTTGAGGTGATTTGCATATTCCAGACTTTATTTAAATATTATTAAAATAGAGTTTTGAAAGCTAAGTGCCCAAGCAGCTTGTAGTGTTTTATTTTACAACTGTCACTTACCATTAACATGTGTTAGAGACAATCATATTTCTAAACAGACTTGTACCTTAGTTACTGGAGTAGCTCCTGTCTAGCATGGTTTTTCTGACTACTATGAGTCTACTTTCCAAAAGGGTAAAGAAGACAAAAAAGAAATGGGGTTCAGAAAATGAACTATTTTTCAAATTTTTTTTGTTTATTCCTAATTATTTTTTCTATATATTTTTTATTCTGTATAATGTCAAAATGGTGATTTTTTTTATCTTGCTTAAAAAAAAAGGTAATGAAATGACAGATGTAATTTGATGCAGTTGTATCTACTAATTTAAAAGAAAAGATCCAAGCTTTTTAGCTTTTTTTTCAGCCATGACCTTCCTCTCTCTAACCATCCAATACTTACTCCTTTCTAAACTAGTTGTTTCTGCTTCTTGGAAATTCTCCACAGTAGTTTTGGTATGGTAAAATCTTTAGCTGAATTGGATACAGAAGGATAAGCAGGAGGTTGCATATCTGATTCCACAACTCACAATTTAGAAGACTATAATCACTGACCATAGTTTTTAAAATTGAGAAGCAGTGTGGTATGATTTAAAAAAAAAACAAAAAAAAACCTTAATGCATCACAAACCAAGGTTCAAATCCTAATTGTGTCATTTCTTCCTGTACCTGTTACCTATATAATCCTATGTAAGTCATTTAACCTCTCCAGGCCTCCATACACTTATTTAATTTGGGGTTTGGGGGGTGGGTGGCTATGTGGAAGAGGTTTACACTAGGCTAGATGCCCTTTAAGATCCCTTCTACCTCTAAACCTATGACCTTAAATCACTCTCTGAGCCTCAATTTCTTCATGTGTAAAATGGAAGGTGATAATAGCACCTGTCTCACAGGGCTGATGAGAAAACTAAATGAGAAAATAGGAATTCTAGCACTTGGCAAACCTTAAAGAGCACGAGCATTATTGCTTAGTCCTCTAAAATGTTCCCATGTTTTAATGTGATTTTCAAGTTGTCCTCAGACAACAGACTTGAATGCTCCAAGTTAGGTCCAAACATGTAATCATCCTACAGGGTTCTTGTTGCAACTCGGTTTGACTTCTGCCTCTGGTACTTACTCTCTTTGTGAACTCTCAGAACCTCAGTTTCCAGATATTTGGTGCTAAAAGAGAACTTAAAAGTCTAGTCAGACCCTTTAGTTTTAAAAATGAGGAAGCTTAAGAGTCAATGAAGTTAAATGTCTTGCTCAGAGTCAGACAGAAGGTCTTCTGATCATTTCATTCCAGCCTGCTGCTGAAAACCTAGCAAGGGAGCATTCCAAGCTGGGAAGGTGGTCTTAGGTGTAGGGTGGAGTGGGAGTGATGAATGGAGAGGTTCGGTCTCCCCAGAGAGCAGATTTACACATCCTCTTGTGGTTATGGAGAATAGATCCGGTGTTTTCTTTCCTTTCATTCCTTTACTTGCATTTAATATCTCTTTCTTCTGATAACTTTCTCCTTTGAGTCATTGAGGAATCTGGAAATGTTACTTAGGACTATTAAGGGATATATCACCCAGGTTCAAGACAGTCCTAACAGCTGTCATTCCTAGTTGAAAGTATCTAGCTCTAACCAAAGAGCTCCTATTTGCTCCTATTTGAAAGTCTTAGTTCTTAGTAACTTCCAAATTAATGGTGATAACATGGTAACTCCAAACTGCATTTAGATTTAGAATGTCAAGATTCAAATCATGAAAACATTTTTTAAAGGAAAAAGACTTGCTGATTTATGTCTGTTGAATTTCTGTCCCAGAAATGACAATTAGGGCCACACTTGCTTTTAAAAAGTGAAACGTTTCACATTTTCTAATAGGTGTTTTGGTAGACACTATAGCATAATGCTACATACCACTTTGAAGGGAAAATCTAACTCTTAGTTATAAATTCAAGAGAGTCCATAGGAATGATGTGTGGGGAAAGACCCTATCGGGCAGAGGGAAGAGGTTTCTTTCTTTTCCTCCATCAACCATGATATGTAACAGTAGAGAAGGATATAGCCCATTTATCAGTTTAAGGCATAATTGATAGAAGAGAGACAGATACTGAAAAGCATAGGATGTTGGGGATGTTTGGATCATTTGATTTGACTCCATTTTACAGATGAGGAATCTGGAGATTACAGAAGTAAAATTATTTGTAATGACACTGCTACATAGTGGCAAAGTATGGATTGAAACCATAATAATAATAAGGAGCATTTTATATATATACTTTAAAGTTTACAAGATGTAGAGGTCTGAAACTCTTGAGTCATTGGACTGAGGTAGGTTCAAGCCCTTAGGGCTAATTATTGATTGGACAATACTCTATGGGCATGTGCTTCGAAAATAGTCCTTCCCACTATCCTTTGCTGGCTCAGTGATTGGTGTATACAGAGGATTGTAGGAGGGACTAGGGGGTGGAGTAAGACTGGCCAGAGTCACTTTGGCCAGAGAAGAGGGAGAAGGTGGTCACGGAGAAGAACACAGAAGTGCTTACATGACATATAAAGTATTATACTGAGTCTAAACTTATCCTTTCTCTTCTCCTAGGTGTTCTACCCCAGCAGAGATGGCACGAAGATCCCAATGTTCATTGTGCATAAGAAAGGAATTAAATTAGATGGCTCTCATCCTGCTTTCTTATATGGCTATGGGGGCTTCAATATATCTATTACACCAAGCTACAGGTAAATGTGGAATACTCTTGAGACTCAAGAGTCTTATGTCTTATCCCATTTTATAGATCTCCATAGAAAGACCATCACACAGTGTTAGATTTGATAACATTTAAAGATAAGTAAAATATATTTTCATTTGGGGACTTTTCAAGGTCATTTTATTCAGATGTTCTAAATATTACCTATGAATTTAATAATCATGTTAGATAATTGTTTCCTTTCCCTGGTAAAAATTAAGCATTTCCTTTTGACTTAGAAGTGTTTTTAATGAGTTTTCTAATGTTTTGCTTTGGTTTTTTTGAACACTATCATTTTTGACATGTAAAGAACAATAGAAATACTTTTAATGGAAGGATTTATTCTGTAGAAAATTGAAAGCTGAATATTTTTTTATAGAAATCTAATTTGTGTCCTCTTGTTTTGTTCCAATATGATTGCATCATGGGATCATAGATTGAGAGCTGAAAGGGACCTAGTTCTTTGCTAGTTCTTCCCTCTTAATTTATAGATAGAAAATCTGGATTTAAACCCAGGTCCTATGACTCCTTTCAGTGTTCTTTTCATTGTACCACTTAACATTTGAGGGAAAAAGTCATAACCCAGATTATTGATAATAGCATGATTACAAACTTTAGAGTGAATGGAAACAACCACTTTAATGCCCATTTATTAAAGTGTACCTTGAAGGAAATAGTAAGCAGGGACATACATTGCCTTATTTCTATCCATTTCACATCTTCAACTTGCAACTTGTTTAAGAAAGAATATCTTTACTGTATTCCCATTTGTTAAACTCAGGAAATGAAAAATCTTTACTTTGTTACTTTACTCTTACTCATTTGGACTCATAATATTTAGGAAGACCTTAAGAAAAGAGTTTTATTCTGAAGACTTTAAAATAGGCAGAACTGCAAATGTTTTTATGATTTTGGAAGAGAATTATTTGGGAATAGGTTTTCACTTGGTGTCGTGATGGACAGTTTTTGGTTTCATGTGCTGTGAGCATAAGTATTTTATGACCAGTCCAAGGCTTTGTAACCTTTTTTGTGTGATTGACCCTATTAGTAGTCTGATGAAGTTAAGGGATTCCCTTTTCAGAATAATGTTCAATACCATTAGTTAAATATGTAGGATGACAAAGGAAATGCAATTTTATTCAAACATAGTTATTAAAATATTTTTCAAACAAGTTCCCAAACCCTAGGTTAAAACCCCCTCGATAAGAGTATATTCTGATAGACTCCCTAGAATGACCATCTGGGCTTCTGGATAAACAACATTTCATTACCTTGAAGATAATGAACCTCTCATTATGTGTTCTTTACACTAATGGTGATCTTTCATGGTTTTCTGCCACCTAACCCAGTGCTCAGTAAATAATTGTTGACTGAATTCAATTAGTGAACATTGCCAACTTAAAATAAATTTTTTACTTTGCTTTTCAAATTTTTTCTCACTTATTTTATACATAGATGCTTTTATGTATGTATACATACACATACATATATGTATATATAGAAAACATTTATACTCCTAATGTGAATCTGATTCCACAACTCACAATTTAGCTGTCTTAAAAAAAACAACAACAAAAAAAAAAAAAACTAGAATATTCTGATTGTATCAGATAACCGTTTATTAAAGCCTTCTGTCTTCCCAAAAATTTTTATAGGCAACAACAAAAAAGTCATAGAACCTGTCAGTGATGAGAATTATTTGCTTTGTTCAAATACTCCTAATTTATTGACTCCAGAAGTTTTTACCATTTCAAGATATGTGGGACTTTAGAAATCTTCTAACTTAAAAAAAACAAACTTGGCATTATTTATCTCTCTAACTGTCCAAGTCATAGGCACTAAATTGCTAGTCTAGAATCTTCAAAGCTTATATAATTGGGCTTCTAGTTTGGGTACAGGCTCTAGATTATCTGCTTGATGATAAGGCTGTGTCCTCCTTGTAGTACAACCTTAATGTAGTAGTTCTCTGATATTTTTCTATCATTGGGTTCTGAGGAACACCATTCACTGTTGGGATGCCCCTGCAGAGAAAATGATGTTTCACATAATAGTTATACACTTAAGCAACACTAAGAATCTTTTATTAAACCCTTCTGATCTTCACTTCTAATATTTAAGTACATTTTCTATGCAGAGTATTACCATTTTCTATTTAAATTTTCAGATAACATGGAATTCATTATTTTATGATTCTTCTCCCATTATTTCTGTGAATATTTTCCAGTATTTCTTTTAAAAATTCACATTATTCAAGTTTGAATCATTTTATGTAAGAGACAATTACAGCCTTTTTCTTTTCTCTGCAAACTTGACTTTAATTTCCTGTTTCTTGTAAAAAACAGAATATGTGCCTTAAACAGGTGGTTTGCTTTTTTGTTCTTAAATAAAAGACCTTTACACTCAATTATTTGGAATTCAGTTTTTTAAAAAGTAATTTCCTATCTTTTTTTCCTCTCTTAAAACATGAATTTCAGTTCCTCGGTTTTTCCACTCTCAAGGACTGACCTTTGGCTAGATTAAAGGATATTTTTTGAAATCTGTACAACATCCTTGCAATCTATGTCCCCTTCTATGATTGGTGTTGTAAATTCTATGACTACCATATTGTGAATTTAGGTTAGACCATCCATTCCAGCATAGACTATGAAGCCAAATTCAAGTAATTACTATAAAGTAGCACTACCATTTATTCATAACTTTATATTGAGTATCTGATATTATGCTATTTGTTGGGATGTAATGATTAAAGAAGTTGTTTTGCAGTTTCTTGAGGGTGATCCAGTCTACTAACAGGTCATCTATTCTGCTCAGTGTTTGTCCCTCCAAGTAGTCTCTTATATCACTCCCTGGACCTTAGAATCTAATAATATAGTCACTGTCTATGTGATAGAACCATAGTCCACTTTTGATGGGATATTGTGTCTATGAAATGAGATTCAGTTTGTGATAGATTGCATAATCTGAGATGAATTTCAGATGAAATATAGTATTTGGATTTTGTGTAATAGGTATGTAGGACCTACTTTTTGAATGAAGAGCAATGTCCTAACATAAAATTTCAGACAGGAGAATTCTAAGTAAAGATGTCTAGCAAGTAGTTGGAATTATGAGACTGGAGTTATAACCTAAAAAGGAGAAACACCATGTGTCTTAACTCTCTAAAGTGCCTATTTTAAATATATGCTTACTAAATATTTGATAAATTCCCTAAAGTAATGAAGTATATTAGGAGCAAGATACATAAAACTTCTGGAAAAAATATTAATAATGATCTAATGAATGCTAAGGAAATCTTTGCTAAGACTTCTGACTGCTAGCATTATTTAATACATCCAGTTATAAATACATAAAAAAAAATACTTTGTTTGATCCAGTAGTCCCTGTGTCATATTCATACCTGATACTTTATGAAGTATTCATTACAATTCTGCATAGTGATATATTTTTCAAATATAGAGAAATGGCAACATTTGCCTCAAATGGAAATTCGTGACTGTGCTTTATAAAAGTCAGATATCACTCAGGAACAATTGGATAATCTGATCAAATTGTATTTCATACAATCATTGAGTTCCACATTTAAATAATGCCACATGCAACAAAGTTTTTGTTGTCGTTGCTGTCATTTAGATATGGTTTATATTTTTGAGAGGAAAGGAAGTAACACCAGCAGCTAGAAAAATAACTAAGATAATTATTTTTATTGTTTGTTTGTTTCACAGTGTATCCAGGCTTATTTTTGTGAGGCACATGGGTGGTGTGCTAGCAGTAGCTAACATTAGAGGAGGGGGTGAATATGGAGAGACATGGCATAAAGGTAAGATGCTTCCCCTGCCAAAAGAGAATGGTATTACAAACAAAAATGACATTTTGATTTTTTACTTTTTATTTTTCTACTCCTACCCCTTCTTCAACTTAATTCAGCTTGACAAAGAAAATATATGCATCTCATCTATCAATACTTGCCTCTTTTTATTAAATTAACTTTTCCTACATATCCTTTTATAGTGGGACTGTACAATAACTAAGTTTCAGAGTTATTTCTTCAAAAAGTAACTAAAATGGTTTTCATTGTTGCTTTTTTAAAAACTTAAAAAATCATATAAAGTAGACTGGTAAGCTAGAACTTGGCTTTAGAAACTTTCCCTAGAATAAACTGAGATTTGATGGTAGGGCTAGAAATGGCCCAGTGGTTGTTCATTATATGATGATCATGTCTGTAGTTTGATAAATTTGAAGCAAATCTTTTTTTTTTTTTTTGAAAGTTGATTGATAATTGAGTTAAAAATGGAGTCACTTTAAAATATTTATTTCTGTACTGGAAATGAATTTACTTCTATACTGTAAATGATATATCTTAAAGCTAAGTAATCACAGCTGATTCATTTTTTCCCCATGATTTCTTATGAAAATCTTAACATTTATGTTAATATATTTTTAAAAAATGTCTTATTTCTGTTGCTTTATTTTTAATTGAATTGCAATTAATTGGATTGAAGTGATGCATCTTAGATGCATAATTAGGTAGGTATCTACTTTTTGTTCATTTCATAGGTGACTTTGATGTTCTTTTGAGAATATGCCTGTGAATTTTGAACTTTGCCCAAAACAGAATATCCAGAGTAATGCAGTAAACTTTTTTCCTTTTCATTTATTATTTTCTCTGATCTTATTCTTAAGGGAAATGGCTTGAAAAATGAAAAAGTCCCAAATCTCAGAAGAGGCATATTATTAGCCCTCTTTATTCATTTGCAGTAATAAAAATATTTGAAGTAGTTGCCTTTTCCCCCTAAGGACCTGAGAGGTTACAGAACTTGAAAGTGATGTTGAAAAATTATGTTCTTCACTCAAGTATATCAATCCCTATATATAAAACAGCTTCTACTACATCTTCATTTAAATGTTATTCCATCACCCCAGATTTATCAGGTCTTAAATCAAATTCCCCATTCTTCCTCTATCTCCAACTCAAAGACATCACTCCCTCTCTCATGTTGGAGAAGAGGGCAAAAAATCCTGGGGCACACTGAAACAGAAATGAGGGAGGATGTTAACTTGTCTGAAACTACAAAAGCAACATGGAGAAATGTAGTCATAGGAATCCTATTAATTAATATTGGTGTAAATTTGTGACTAGATTTATGAATGGCCTAACCTTGAAATTATATAAATAAGTATTTAAGTAAAAAGATACTGATAGAATTACAGCCTCATTATTATATGTAGTACTAAAAGCCTTTAACATAAAGTAGTGATGGGAGTTGAATGTGGCTAGAGAAAATTTCCATAAGAGATTTTTCAAGACTATATAGATTATCAGAGTTTCTGGATAAAGAGATGTTTGAAATTTTTGTCCATACTATTCCAATTCCCTGAAGAAATGAGGGGATGGGAGCTAATAACAGGAATGACTCATACTCAGATATGATATAAGTGATTTACAAAAAATTTCCATCCAGAACATTTCTTTGGGTTAAGTAATACACAGTTCCAAACTTAGACAATTCATTAAATAAACACAATTTACACTGATCTTACTCTCGAAGGAGAGATCATAGACAAACTATACTTCCCAAATTATGGTGTTAATTTTACTAAATAAGAAATGTGTGAATCCAGGATTTTTGAACTTTACATGCTTGAATTTTTGTTTTTATCATTTGAGTTTGGATTCTGCAAAGTAGTAATATTTTTCTTTTTTCTTTCTTTCTTTTTTTTTTTTTTTTAAGTAGTAATGTTTTTCTTTGAAAACTGCATCCTCTCATTTATCCTTCTAAGTATCCTGATAGCGAGTAGATTACTAAGCTTGGAGCCAGACAACTTGAGTTGGAATCCTGCCTCAAATATTAGCTTAATACTCATAGACAAACCACAACCTTCCTTTAGTGTCTTCAATGTACACAATAAGGAAAATAATATTGACACTACCTTTATTTTGCTTGTATTCTTTCAGACATTAATCTTGCGTGTGAATTAAAAATGATTAGATGTGAAAGATATGATACAATCATGGATTTAATCAGTCAGTCAACAGGCATTTCTTAAGTACAAGCAGTGTGAAATTTTTCAGTCATGTGTTTTATTGCTCATTTAGCCTCTTTCTAAATGTAATGTTTGTTGTAAAAACAAATAGCTACAAAAAACTTTAGAACTCTAATGCAATGGATAAACACAATTTCAGAGGTCTGATGAAGCATGTTACCCATCAAAGTTATGGAAGAATGGTGGACTCAGAGATGCAGAATTAGACATTGATTTTCAGATAACCATTGTGGGCATTGATTGATTGTGTATTTGTTACCTAGGTTTTATTTATTTTTTTCAATTAAGGAGGGCACAAAAGATAAGACAGGATTGCCCTCTCCCACTCCTCACCCCCTCAAAAAAAAGAAAGAAAAAGGCAAGAGTATCCAGCATTGAAGCATTTTTTAAAATGCACAGAAGGTGTTGCAGACAAGTAGGATAGTATCAAAAACTACATGCTGAACTAACATTGTATTTAAAATGAAAAGCAAGCTACAAATAATAGAAATAATATTTTATGTACAATTTTTTGTTGTTGTTCTGTTTATATGGAAATTTTCATTTTAATTCACATTCTTTTTAAAAGAATTTATAATATTACTCTTTTTAAATTATAATTAAATATTATAATAAATTGTTAAAAAGGTCATAATAAAATATTGCACTTTGAAAAGTTTTTCTATATGTTTTTAAGTGATGATGTTAATTTTTGGGTAGGGTCATTTCAAAAACCTGTGTAGCAGAATCTGAGGTGCAATCATGTTAGTGGTATTTGCAACCCATTTTTTCCGTAATGCAAACATTTTATTATTTAGGACTCAAGAAATCTTTGGGAGAGAAGGGTACCAAATTATTTCATCATTTCCTTGAGCTAAATTTTTTTTCTACTTTTTTTTTTTTTTTTTTTTTGAGTTTCTTTTGACTACATGGTATT
This sequence comes from Sarcophilus harrisii, assembly GCF_902635505.1. Lineage (NCBI taxonomy): Eukaryota > Metazoa > Chordata > Mammalia > Dasyuromorphia > Dasyuridae > Sarcophilus > Sarcophilus harrisii. The sequence goes on from NC_045429.1 coordinate 197,092,265, forward strand.
ATGAATTCTGTGGAATTAACTTTCAATATTTTCCCCTTACTTCTCTGCTTTTGATATATTGTAGGTGGTATCCTGGGCAAAAAGCAAAACTCTTTTGATGATTTTCAGTGTGCTGCAGAATATCTTATTAAGGAAGGTTACACTTCACCAAAGAGATTAACAATTAATGGAGGCTCAAATGGAGGACTTTTAGTGGGTAAGATTTATATTTCTTATTTATTGTAAGTTTTCAGAGAATCTTATTTGAGGGCACTCTACAAATTATCCTAGTCAGTGGAGAGCAGAAATACAAATAATCTAAGATGACAAGCAATTAAAAAATTGTTTACAATATTTTAGATTTTATATATTGGCATAGATAAAATCATTTCATATTCATTTATGTAACACCTACTGTGTGCAGGTAATATTCAGGGCACTGGGGATACAAAGAAAGGCAAGTCCAATATTCATTCATTAAATTATACCATACTACCTTTCCTAAAATTAGCATGTATAGAATTTGAATATGATCTTTAATTGATGTTACTTTCCAATATATGCTAAAAATCTACAGAATGCAAGAGCTGAAAAAAAGGTACCTTATAAATAATATAGCCAAATTGTTCTTATAAGTTGGGAATAGAGGCAATGCTATAGGAGCTAGCTTGATTTTACAGAAGGATTGACACAGAATAAATCATATAAAATGTTAAAAACTGAAAGGGGACGTTGAAATCATTTTGTTTTACCTACCCTCACTCCCCACTCCCTATTCCACCTCAGCTTTTTTTTTTTTCTTTTTTCTTTTCTTTCTTTCTTTTTTTTTTTTTTTTTTTTTTTTTTTTTTGGTAAGTACAGAGAGACCCAGAAAGGTAAAACCTAAGGGCACACAGTTATTTTAATGGGCCAGCAGCCCCTACTCCAGCTATAGCAAATGTCAAATGCTCCATTTCCTTACTTCCATCTTAAATATGCTCCATTCTCCTAAAAACGGTTTGTTTTTTTTAAATGCATGCTGTAACTTAAACTTTTTGATACTAGTATAAAAAAAAGTTAATTTATTTTATTTACTCTTTTTTAATAATAGCTTTTTCAAAATACATGCAAAGATAGTTTTCAACATTCACCCTTGCAAAATCTTACGTTTCAAATTTTTTCCCTCCCTTCTTCCTGTCCTCCTCCCCAAGACAGCAAGTAATCCAATGTAGATTAAATATATGTACTTCTTCTATATATTTCCACATTTATCATACTGCACGAGAAGAATAGGATCAAAAAGGAAAAGAAAATAAAAAAAGAGCAAGTAAACAACAACAAAAGTGAAAATACATGTTGTCTGTCCGAAGTCTGTTAGAATTTCTGAATCTCCTCATTGTTGAAAAGAGCCAAGTCTATCAGAGTTGATCATCACATAATCTTGTTGTTGTATACAATGTTCTCTTGGTTCTATTTCCTTCACTTAGCATCAGTTCATGTAAATCTCTCCAAGCCTTTCTGAAATCATCCTGGTGATCAAATAAGTTTTTTTTAGAATTGCTTTAAGTATAACCTATTTTCAGATCAGTAGGATTTATAAAAATACAAATGACACAAGACAGATAACTATGATAAAGATAACAGTAGGTAGCTTGTCTCCTGATCATGAGTACCACAGTTTGCCATGCATCTATTTGAGAGGCAGCTGATCTGGGAGCCAGGAAGACCTGGGTTACCTCTAATATATACTTGCTATATGACCCTGGGCAACCTTTCTAGTTATAGGGGATATACATTAGCAGGAGAAATATCCTTATTCAGGTATTCCCTGTAGTAGTGGAATTGCAGTTTCATTCCCTTTCCCTATCATAATATAATATGTAAGTAATCATCCGTAAATAAATCCGATATTTAAATAAGTTGTACTTCATTTTTTAAGAGAAAAACTTATGAATAATTTTACATATAGCCATCATATAAATTATCCTGTTTTAAGAATCTTGCCCCGATTTATTCTCAATTCATCTATGAATTTTCTTATATTAGTTTCTCTTAATATTATGCCATATGCTTAATTGATTCATTACAATGTATTTTTCAGCTTTCTATAGCTTTTTTAATCCTAAAACAGTTTGGACACTTTAGAAAAATAATCAGCATTTTATATGTAACTTTATTGGTTTTCAGTATTACACATATTATGTCAGTCTCTTTAAGATCATGGAATAATTACATATGCAAAATACTTAAAATTTCTTTGTTCAACTTTGATCGTTTGAGATTGTTCATAATAGAAATATCTTATGTATCTTATTGATGTCCATGTATATATTTTTTTTTTTTATCGCTCTGGCTAACAGGTCTTTTGGAAGGTGAATGTAAATAAAGACTAGTAGGTAGTTTTGTGGTTTGTGGGATTTTTAGAAGATAAATTGGGAAGTTTTAGGAAGAACATTTAGAGAACAAATCAGACAAGTTCAGATAGTTTGAATAGGAACTACAGATTTTCACATATCTGGATTGGTCTTAAGTAACCCACATGTAAGACATGGATTTAAATGGCATATATAAATTTTAAGTGCACAAAGGTTGAGCACAAGTCTTTAAATTTCTTAACTTTAAAAGCATGCCAATTTTTGAAGGTTATCCTTCATTCCATTTTCTAAATTAATAGAAAATTTTAATTCCTCCTGCCAAAATAAATTTATGAATCTTATCCATTTCCTCCCATTCTACTTCCCCATATTCTAATAAAAGTAAAAATGTATATTTCCATAGTAATTTAAAGTTAAAGTTGTACAAAAACTTTATAAGTATCATTCTTTTTAACAATTAATAAAAATGTATTCTTCTCTTTAATAAAAATGTATTCTTCTCTAAATTTGATGTCATAGATCTGAAAAATTAAGTGATTTCAGCAAAGGCATAATTTTTCTTGTGGTATCCACTATTTCTTTAAATACCTATGACCTGTCTCTCCTTGAAATTTTTAAACAGTAACAGTGTTTGGTATGGAGAATGCCAAAAAATCAAATCTGTGTGTACCTAGCGTAACAAGTTTCATGTTTAGTCCAACCTTTCCCTCCTGATTATTTCTTTTCTGAATCCCATACCCCCTCCATTGTTACTGACCTTCACACAATCCTCTTTCTCATTGTCAAGGATGAACTAAAGATCACTCTGTCTCCTTAGTCAACTCTTCCAGAGCCTTTAGCTCTTTTCCCATGTGGCCAGCTTCCTTTTTAAAAGAAAGATCTTTCTGGGTGGATAGAATACAGAAGAAAGAACAATAACTGGAAGAATGAAAGAGGAGAGAAAAAGATAATACAGGGAGAACTCTATAACAAAAGGATGACTGGCAAAGAGGAAATTGGGAGGAGTTGCATTAAGGTCAGAGTCATTATGAGAGATAACAATGGCTAGACTAGATGAGAGTAAAAGAATCAATCACTAAGTATTAATTGAGTGTTCTTAGCACTGTTCTAGGAACTGGGAATATAGTATACAAATGTACCTACATTGTAGGTACAAAGAAAGGAACATCATAGGTAAGGAACAAAGGAGAGGAAAAAATAGCAGTATCAAAGGATAAACTACATGGATTGATCCACTGGAAAAACAATAATGAAAAGGTATTAGGAGATCTGAGGTTAAAATTTAGCTTGTTCTCTAGCTACCTGATTGAGCTTGGTTAAATGGTGTAATCCCCTGGCTTCAGTTATCTAATTTATAAAATGACTGGATTAGATCAAATAATTGGAGATTTCTTTCAGCCTGAAGTTCTGTGATCTGCCAAAAATGGTCATAGTCACAGCCATTGGCCTCTGAATCGTGTTTTATTGTTTTGTGATAATTGTTGGGTAACTTGAGACTCAGTTGGTCTGCCTTTCTTTCTTTTAGCTGCTTGTGCTAATCAACGCCCTGACCTCTTTGGTTGTGTCATCGCCCAAGTTGGAGTAATGGACATGCTAAAGTTCCATAAGTATACCATTGGCCATGCCTGGACTACTGACTATGGTTGTTCCGACAAAAAAGAACATTTTGAATGGCTTAGCAAGTAAGATTCTTAAGTTTCATTTTTTATCCTACAGTTAATTTTTAACTTACGGTTTTGAAGTGAGTTTTTTCTCTAATAATCTTTTTTTAAAATATTTATGCTTTTTAAAATACCGCCTTCACTTCTCAATAGCTACTCTCTCTCTCTCCTGTTACACTTTTTCCACCAACAGAGTACTCTTCCTCCTTTGATGGTTTTGCCTGACAAAATAGGCTTACTTCTTTACAGTCAATCCCCTGCCATTTTGCCAAGAAATCTGATAACAGTTTCCTCATTTATCTTTGGAGTCAAGATTAGCCACAACATTTATTAGATTTTTCATACAATGGGTACACAGTTTATTGCATTCACTTTTCTTAACCTTCAGTATTGAGGAGGAAATCCATCTCTAGATTTTAAGGAGAGTAGATCTTTTAGTGCTAAAAAAAAGAGCAAAGGCAGGGCACGATTTTCTGGGTAGATCTCAGGAGGTTCTGATATTCGTTTCCCTAACAATCTTGTCTAGACTTATAATAGACATTGCTAAGATTCATTTTTTCTTCCCATGCTGCAACTTTAAAGAGAAAATAGAAGAAATAAATTCCCAATAAAAGTATAAAGATGCATACACATACCAATATCACTTCCCAAAAGCCTGCAGAAAAACAGAAAGGTTAGCCAGCTCCTTATAAAGAAAACCCACCATACATTGTACTAGGTATATACACACATACTTATATCAGTCAAACATTCACTAAGCATCTACTGTATGCGAGGCACCATGCTTAAGCTCTGGGATACAAAAAGAGATCCCTCAAAAAGACAGTCCCTACCTTCAAAAGGCACACGTTCTAATGGGGGAGAAAACAAGCAAATGGGTATGTTCAACAAGCAGTACAAGAAAAATAGGAAATAATGAACAGAGAAAAGATGTTAAAAAGAGAGGTTGAGAAAAGTTTACTGTAGAAGGTGAGATTTTAGTTGGGTCTTAAAGGAAGCTAAAAAGTAGAAATGAGGAAGAATAGCATTCCAGGCATGGATGACAGCCAGAAAAACTGCCTGAAGTCCAGAGTTGGAATATTTTATTCATGGAACAGTCAACAGGCCAGTGTCAATGGGTGAAAGAATATGTGGTGGACAATCAGGGGAAGAAGGTAGAAGAAGAGAGCTAGGTAATGAATGTCTTTGAATGCCAAACGAGGATTTTATGATGGGGACCTATGGGAATTTATTGACTAGGAGAGTGACATGGTCTGATCTCTGCTTTAGGAAAATCATTTTGTTGACTGAATGGAAGATGGAGTGGGGAGAGGCAGACTCATAAACAGGCTATTTCAGAGGTCTAGGTATGAGGTAATGGGGACCTACACCAGGATGGTGGCTGAGTGTAAAGCAAAATAGAGTGAAGTAGACCAAGAAAAACAAGAAATTTTATAACAATAATACTAAAAATGGCAACAGTAAGCCAAATGCTATTTAATCACAGTGATTGCTCTTGATCCTAGAGAAGAAATTGCCCCTCTCTTCTCATTAGAAAGGTAGAGAATTATGGTGTAATTTTGGGTATGCACTCTTGGTAGATGTATTTATTGTTTTTGCTTAACTGTTTTTCTTTGTTTCACAGGAAAGCTTCATTTTTGTAAAAAAAAAAAAAAAAAAGGGTAGTATATTAGAGAAGAAAATAAGGAAAAAACGAAAGGAAAATTCACAGATATTTACAAAAAACCTTTGTATACCCCCCCCCCACACACACACACACAGAGTCAATAAATATTTATTAAGCATTTCCTATGTACCAAGTGGCCTCCAAGTGAAACCCTAGGCTTTATTGTGAGAGAGAAAGATCAAAACCAAGCAAACAAACCAAAAATAATCTTTGCCCACAAGAAGTTTACAGTTCACTGTTAATTTTGCCTTGAATTTTAAGTCATTTGTTCTCATGACATTTTCAGAGAACCAGGGGTACAGCATTTGATAGTGAGAGCCTATAGAAGAAGAAATATGGAGGGGGAGAATCTTTAATTTCTTCCTGAATATTGAGGGCTAAGGAAGTACAGAAGAAAGGAATAGACAAGAAATATAGGAAAATTATTTCATTCCTTCCCAAGCCTCTTTCTATATATGTATTAAAAGACAACTTTACCAATGTCATTATTAAAGAGATTAAAAATTTATCTAATTCAACCTCAGTTACATCCATATGCAAAAGAAAAACTGGCAAGCATTCTGTGGAAGCCATCCAAGCTAAGGTGTTTGCCTGCTCATTACTCTTATGTTCAGTCACCTGAAGCATAAGCAGTTTGAGAAAAAGCATGATCTACCTAGGAAATATCTAAATATAAATAAGCGCTCTAAATTCTACTCTCGGTATCATTTAGAAGTTGTATAACCAGGACAAATAGCATTTAATTTCTGTGCCTTAGCTTTCTTTCTCAATGGAGAATAAATTCGCATTAAGTATATTTGATTTTTTAACCCTTCAAACAAAAAAGAATAAAAGAGAAACACGCCTCATTTTTAAATTAGTAGTTTTGCACTACGTTCAGTTGGCATGCTTAATATACAGTAAACAGTCCATTAATGTGACTGGCTTACAATAACATGGTCATTATTTTCATCGACTAAAAATGTTTCATTAATATGCCACAATTGCACAGTTCTCCAGTAGAAAACTATTCATTTCCTTTTTTCTATCTGTACACATTTACTTTTATAACTACACGTAGCTTTTCTAGATACAAGTAATAGGAACAGTATTTTGCATATTCAGTTTAGCTTCCAGGTTCCATGGTGTAAGAGAGAAAGAGAAACTTTAAAAGCTCTTAAAATTTTGAACTTATTAAGTATATATCACAAATTGAATAATAATAGAAGAAAGAAATTATAAGAAATAGAAACTATGTCAGCTTCTGGGAGCACAGTGAGATCAACCCAAAAATTGACTTGCTTGCTTCATGAGATTCTAATCAGATATCATTGGTTTCTTACACCTGATATTTATCAACATTTCTTTATTTTCCTCAGTTTTTAAATTTTGCTTTTAAGAGGCTATTTATTTTCTCCTAATGCTTAGGAGGCAAGAACCTCCTCGGCTAAATTACCTAATTAGGCTAAATTGAGCAAAATAAGGGAAAGAGTGTTATACAGAATTTGAAAATTGGAAGAGTTCCATCAGCCATCTAGTTTCAGCCATGCACAAAAGGAATCTCCCCTAGGAACATTAGCTGACACAAGTAGTTCTTCAGCTTCTGTTTAAAGACCTCAAACAAAGGGAAAGCCACCTCTCATGGAAGCCCATTCCAGTTTTGAACAACTGGAAGTTTTTGCTGATATCAAGCTTAAATTTGTCTCTTTACAGCTTTCACCCACTCCTCCTGCTTCAGTCTTCTGGAGTTAAGCAAAACAAATCTACTGCCTCCACCTGACAGCTTTTTAGACCTTCAGATATTTGGAGATGGGCATCTTTTTCCTACTAAGTCTTCTATTTTCTGGAACTCCAGAACTACTTCATCCCTAATAACTTCCCCTCATATAAGGGGTAAGCAAAGAAGAAGAGAATTAGCTTTTATGCTGTGCCTAAAATAGGCCAGGCACTGTGCTAATTACTTTGTAATATCAAATTTTATCCTCATAATTCCTTTTTGAGGTAGATGCTGGTATTATCTGCTTTGTACAGTTAAGGAAAGAGAGGCAAATAAAAGGTTAAGTGACTGATCTAAGATCACACAGCTAATACATGTCTAAGAATGGATTTTATTTTGTTTTTATTTTTTTCATAATTATACCTTTTTATTGACAGAACCCATGCCTGGGTAATTTTTTTACAACATTATCCCTTGCACTCACTTCTGTTCCGATTTTTCCCTTCCTTCCCTCTACCCCCTTCCCTAGATAGCAAGCCATCCTATACATGTTAAATATGTCACAGTATATCCTAGATAACAATATATGTGTACAGAACCAAACAGTTTTCTTGTTGCACAGGAAGAATTGGATTCAGAAGGTAAAAATAACCCAGGAAGAGAAACAAAAATGCAATCAGTTTACATTCATTTCCCAGTGTTCTTTCTTTGGGTGTAGCTGCTTCTGTCCATCATTGATCAGTTGAAACTGAGTTATATCTCTTTGTTGAAGAAATCCACTTCCATCAGAATACATCCTTATACAGTATCGTTGTTGAGATATATAATGATCTCCTGGTTCTGCTCATTTCACTTAGCATCAATTCATGTAAATCTCACCAGGCCTCTCTGTATTCATCCTGCTGGTCATTTCTTACAGAACAATAATATTCCATAACATTCATATACCATAATTTATCCAACCATTCTCCAATTGATGGGCATCCATTCCTTTTCCAGTTTCTAGCCACTACAAACAGGGCTGCCACAAACATTTTGGCACATACAGGTCCCTTTCCCATCTTTAGTATCTCTTTGGGGTATAAGCCCAGTAGTAGCACTGCTGGATCAAAGGGTATACACTGTTTGATATGAGAATGGATTTTAATTCCAGTAGACCTGTGTATGATACATAACACTGTCTTGCCTCTCTGTGAACTCTTTGTAAACTCATCAGTAACATTCTTACAATATGGTGAGCAGAACTGAATACAACACTACAGATATAGTCCTATGAAGGTAGAATACAATGGGATTACCACTCTGTTCATCAGTGCAGCCCAAGACCACATTCACTTTTTTCTCCATCAAATCATACTCCTTCAAATTGCATCTTAAGTTTGATAAAATCCTCAAATATTTTCAGAACAACCTGGCTTTTTACTCCACTGTCTTATATTTGTGAAATGTATTTATATATGGTACCAAAGAATGTTTAACTACTCATAAAGGTAAACTTCTCCTTGTTGAATTTTATCTTATTAGAGTCAACCCAGTGCTCTGACCTGTCAATGTCTGATCTTGCTATGTCTCCCTCCATTTTCCTTTTGAGATTCTTGACTTTTTGTTCTCTAGGATCTAGAAGCAAAATTGGGGTAGGATAGGAAGCAAAAGGTAGGAAGGAAAGGGGCTTACTAATACCTGATTCCAGACTGTACTACAAAGCATTCATTTGCAAAGTTGTTAGAACTGGTTAAGCAGTAGTGAAGTCAATTAATGGATAGACTGAAATGTTGTATATAGGAAGGGAGAATAATATTTATTAATCAATCCCAAAGATGCCAACTACCATGGTAAGAACTCATTATTTGGTAAAATTTTTGGAAAAATTGGAAAGAGTTCTATAATAAATTCGGTTATGGGAAATAGGCTTTGGACAATAATCTTACAACGATATACCATAATAAACTCCAGATAGATATAGGACTGAGATATAAAAGGTAATATAAACAAATTAGAAGAGAATCAAAAGAGATAACTTTTTGTAACCTTGGATAAAGGAAGAATACTAAATAAAATCTTCACAGCAAGTTTCTCTGTGACTCTGGATTCTCTGCTGCTAATACAAACTCTACTCCCCATCCCCAATTGCCCCCTCCCTAAATCCTATTTCCTTCATTTTTTTCTCCTCCCACAGTATCCTATTCCATATTTAACCAACCCTTCCACTATGCTCTCTGAAATGCCTGCTACATGGTTATTAAATTTGCTTTCCTCTCAAATCTTTTCCTTTCTTTTTCTCTCTTCTAGCACTGAGTGAGACATGGCTACTTCTTGAAAACCCTTTTTCATCCCTGAAACCTTTTTATTACTAGGCGTACTTAACTTATTCCCTGGATTCACTGATCATGAGGTTGGGGAAGTTGAAATGCTTTGTGCTCCCTTATTATCTATCCGTTCTAGACTTTCCTATAGAAATCTTTGTTCCTTTGAGATTCACATTATTTAGATTTACCAATCAGTTCTGTTCCTGCTAACTATTATCATTTGACCTTTCTCTCCCTCTTTCCCTTCCTCCCTTGATCTCCCACCGTCCTTCCTGTCCTATATCACCAGCTCCTTTTTGTACATCTCAGTGAACAACTCAAGTTCTGACTTCTTTCTTTACAATTCCTAGCCTCATGTTAAGGGACTTCATCATTCATCTTGATGTTGCCTTAATTATCATAGTTTCTCAGTCTACTTTTCCACTTCACCCCAGCTATACACAAAAGTGGCCATACCCTTCATCTTGCCACTACCCACAAATGTTCCACTTCTGTGTTCATGAGCTCCAAAATTTTCTTGATCTGATCATAACCTTTATCATTCTCTCTTTTCTTATATAACATAATTTCTAAGGGTTCTTTAATCTGTTCATTCCTTAATTGTTTCTCAGATCATCACCCTTGCACTGATTATAATTTTCTGTCTTAACAGCTTCAGTACCTTGGTGAATCAGTTTAGCTCTGTGCTGTCCAATACATAAATCTCTTGCCTCCTCTGTCCATCTTAACTTGACAAACTCCAATCTTGGATAATTCACTACATTTACTTTATTTCTTTCTGAAAGGAGATGAACAAAATTATAAAATTGGCTTGATGGGGCCCACTACAAATTTATATTATGTATTTTCAACTGGACTTTCACTGCAAGCAAGGTGCACTTCAAAAATCCACTCAGTAGTCCACTCATCTTATAGTGTTTATTCCAGACTTTTACATTTCTTTCTTTAAGCCTCTCACAAAATCCCCTCATCTGCCCAGTTTAGGACCTTGCTTTATATAATTCACTGAAAATTTTGAAGGCATTTATTGAGAGTCCTTTTCTGTCCTCCTTTTCATATCACTCATTTATCTTCTCTCAATATTTCCTTCATCCCACTACTCTCCCACAAAGAGGTAGCCTTTAGCCTTGATATCACTTTCCAAATTCTCCAGCAGATTATACCTGCCATCACCATCCCTACCCCCATTTCACTCTTTCTGTATCTACTGACTCATACTTTGCTGTATATAAACATACTTATACTTTCTCCATTCTTTATTTAAAAAAAGAGAAAAAGCCATCACTTGACCTAACCATTCCTGATAGCTACTATCCTTTTTCACTTCCCTACCTTGTGGCCACCTTTCACTGCTTTCTTTGATTTATTATTTAGTATTTTCCCCCTAGATAGGTGTAAAACAATTTTTAAATATTTGTTTTTAAAACTTTGAGTTCCAGATTCTCTCCCTTACTTCTTCCCCATCCCCATTCCCCCATCATTGAGAAAGTGCATGCAAAGTCATGCAAAATATTTCCATAAAAGTATCTCACTTGCATTCTGATATATGTATATATACGTATGTATGTGTGTGTGTGTGTGTGTGTGTGTGTGTGTGTGTGTGTGTGTGTAGAGAGAGACAGACATATATAGTCAAATATGTATGTGAGTCTACATAACCTGATCTCATTATTCAAGGACAGCCAGGTATGCAGTGCATTGAGTGCTGGGCGCGGAGACAGAAAGATTCATCTTCAGTTCATCATCAGTTCAAAATTAGCCTCTGACTTTTAATAACTATGTGACCCTAGCCAAGTCAGTTAACCCTGTTTGTCTCAGTTTCCTCATATGTAAAATGAGCTAGGGAAGGAAATGACAACCAATCCTGTATATCTGCCAAGCAAACCCTAAATAGGGTCACAAAGAATTGGACATGAGAAACAACCAACCAACAAAACTCATTAAACTCAAGCTGTTTTCCCGTCTTGTATCAACTGCCTTTTGTGCATTTCAGATTGGAAATTTCATTGATATCTCAGACTTGCCATATCAGAAACAGAAATCCCCATCTTTCTTCTTAAACCCTCCCTATTTCTCAGCTTTCAAAGCTGTCAAAGGCAATCAAGATCACAACTTCTGTCATTCTTTGTGACTCTGTGACCCCATTTATCCTATCTGTTGTTAAATTTATTGTTTTTATTTTAACAATATGTGTTTTCTTCAGTAATACAGACACCATCCTTATACAGACCCTTATCATCTTTTTGCTAGACTATTCTGATGGCCTTCTAAATTCATCTTCCTTTCTCATCTCTTCCCATCCAGTCTGACCTCTACTCAGCTGCCAAAGTGAGCTTAAAGCATAGGTCTGACCATGTTAGGCCCTACTCAAAAAGCATCTGTTCAGAGTGAAATATAAACTCCTTTCTTTGACATTTAAAACTCTTTATAGCTTGTCTCTGTCTTATACTTTTGTCCCCCACACTCTGTAGTCCAACTATGCTGACCTGCCCGATCTTCCAGACACAAAATACTTAATCTCTCAGTTCCATACATTTGCACTGGCTATATTCCCTGTGACTAGAATGTTCTCCCTCCTCACTTCCCACTCCCTATCTTTCCTGGCTTCCTGCAAGATAAAGCTGAAACTGCACAAAGACTTTCCTGATCTTGCTTGCCACAGTTCCAGTTCCTTCTTTATCTTCCATTTACTCTGTGTATGTCGTATCTCAACATATTTATTTGTGTATTGTCTTTCCCTTTAGGATATGAGTACCTTGAGAGCAAGGACAATGGTAGTTGTGTTGGTTTTTTCCACTCGCTTTCTTGAATTTTCAGTACTTTAAGCATGATATATGGCACACAGAAATGTTGTAATAAATGCTTGATGACTGACTAATAAAGGTCTGCTATCTAAGATAAATAGATAACTATTTCAAAGCTGGAATAGAATAGTTATTCTGCGTCGATAAATAGTGAAAAGTTATTAAAGAATTCCAAACTATCAACAACTATATAAAAATTTTTGCAGGTTACTTATAATAATAAAAGAAATGCAAATTAAAACAATTCTGGATGTTGGTGAAGGGCTATGGTTTTAAAAATAAAACTACTAATGTACCAGGCAACTAAGAGAATTCCTATCATTTAAGTTATGGTATAGGAATAGCATAGAATGTTGTTACTAGAAGAAATAATAAAGGGGGTAGATTTAGAGAACCTGGGAAGATTTGTATGCACTAATGAGGAGTGAAGTGAACTAAACTCAGAACACTTGTTGGATATAATCACTACAACGTTGTAAAGAAAAACATCCTTTAAAGATTAAAGTAGCCACCTAGGAGTACAGAGGACTGATGATGAAGCATGCTACCTACTCTTGGGTAGAACCATAGAGCTGCGAAATGAGACATACATTTTTGTATTTGGTCATTGTCTGCATTCATTTTACTTTATTATGATTATGTTATCCCTCCTTCCTCCCCCCCCCCAAAAAAAAAAAAGATTTTGTGTTAAAGAGTAGTAATGCCAAAAAAAAAAAAAGGAAAAAATAGTCATGTATATTTTTTTTACTTTCTCAAAAGAGAACAGGATAAATTTCAGAAAGAGACAAAAGAGGACAACTTTAAGACTAAAGTGCATTAAATTTGCGTGCGTGTGTGTGTGTGTGTATTTAAACAAGCTATAATAGATATTTGTGATTTCATATAAAAGCCATCGTTTTTTGTTCTCTTCATATGGAATAGTGATGGTTTTAGTGTTTGTCAAGTTCAGAATAACAATGTTTAAAAATTGAAATTAAAAATGTCCTAGAGAAAAATGAATTCAGAACAAAGTTTAAAGGGGAAGAAAAAGTAGATGTAGTTGTATACCTTTTCCACTGGTTGTTTTTTTTGTTTGTTTGTTTGTTTGTTTTTTAAAATTTTCTCCCTCTAAAAATACTTATATTTAATATAGTCTTCAAAATTTGCTTGGGGTACTCCACTGCCAGGCTGCTTCTCCTGGAGTGTTATTTATCTCCAAGCTTAATTGGAACTTTTTTTTCTCTTAATATTTTGGGAACAGTTATCCACGCAGCTTACTTACGGTCAGCAAAAGACTACCTCTGTATTTTGTAGTTAAATACCCAGCAGCTTTTCTGTGATTCAGGCACAGGCAATCTATTTACCTTGATTGACTGTGAGAACTAATTATGGGAACAACCTTGCCATTCTCTCTGCTTCTTGTGTGAATTGAAATTTAAATACTGTTGTTCCTTTAGCAGTGGTTTGTGTCACAAATTTCAGATCCAGAATGCTTTAACTAAGGACTGCCATAAAATTGACTTTCAAAAGAGTTTACATTAAAACAAAATATTTTCAAACCATATTTAATCAGAAGCCTTAAAATCTTGAGCATTTTGTTTAAATCCAGTAGTTATAAAAAGATTGGAACTTTCTGATTTTTATTATTGAAGGAAACTCTTCTACTAGTGAGGTGAGCACTTTTTCTTTAACTTAAGATTTTTAGAACTGAAAACCTACAAAATTATTATTTAATTCTCTAAACCAGTTTTTTAATGTGTTCCTTAGAGTCTCTAAGAGTATCTAGTACTTTCAACTATATGGTTTGAAATAAATGGTTAATGAAATATTAGGCCAAAAAAAAATCAGTCAAACCAACTGATTAAAAAGTTGGTTTTATTTATCTACATAAGGTAATAGACTAGGCTGATGTTCTAGATACATGAAATTCTAAATGAACTCTTATTTCTATTAAAAAATTATCAGTGTACATTTTGAGCTTAACCTGGTGGTGTGGTCTGTAGGGAACAGCATGTTGAAGACATCATTGGACTTAGTCTCTGCCACAATTTTGTATGGCTTTGGCTAAATCAGTTAATTCCTCTAAGGCTCAGTTTCCTCATCTTTGCTGTCTCCTGACAGAGTGGTTATAAGAATTAATGCAACAATACATAAAGCACTTTTTAAAAACTATAAAGCATATATAAAATATGTAACAAATATCAGATTGTTTAAAATTAAATTACTAAAGAAAAACAATGATTTCATTAATAAATATAATAAGATGTATAATTGTTAATAATTTATTGATAATGCCCTTTTTCTACTGTTCAAGAGATGTTCTTGAACCTAAATTCTCTTATATTCAAAAGGACATGTAAATCAAGATATATGACCATCTATCAGGTCAAGTCAATAAGCATTTATGAAGCACCTACACACCTGCCAGGTTCTGTGCAAAGTGCTGAGCATAATAGTCTCTGGTCTCAAGGAACTCATAATTCAACAACTATGTACAAAGATGACAGACAGGATAAATTGAATAAAATTAGGAGAACTAGGGGAGGCTTCTTACAGGAGGTAGGATATGAATTAAAGGAAGCCAAAAGCCAGAGGTAAGCAGGAAGGTAATAACAGGAATGGGGGGGTGAACACGGCTCCTGCCCCTCCGTAGGGTGGGTATGCCATGGAATTCACGGGACAATTCCAGTATTTGGCCAAGGTTTGGCGTGTGCCCAGGCCTGGAGGGGCCAAAGTAAACCAGACTTGTCTTTAAGAGGCCAGAAATAACAGGAATGGGGGGGGGGGGGGGGGGGGAGGGGGCAATCAGTGAAAATGCATAATCAGGAGATGTGTATTTTATTAAAGTGTTTTCAGCTTCAGATTTAGTAACCTTCCCCCCCTTTCCCTCTCTCCCCCCTTCACTTTCCTTCTCCCTCTTAGTAACTTTATGATCTTGGCTGAGTCACTTAACATATTTCAGCCTGTTTTCTTCATATAATTATATCATCTACTTCCCTACTTAATCCTATTTGACATTAAATATTCTCTCAAATGGTTCATTCAGTTGCTTGTATTAACAGTAGTTTCAATTAACAATAGTTTTCCATATGTTATAAGGACTAATTAGGTTAATGTTTCCTCAGTGCCAGAATTTAAACAGGTAAAGAGAATAAGTTGATAAAATAACCCCACCATTTTTAATCATTCTTAAAAATAAACGATGTCTTGCATGTCTTTGTTATTCTCAATACTGAACCACATACAATTATTTGTGTTTTTTTTTTTTTTTTTTTAAGGTATTCTCCATTGCATAACATCAGATTACCTGAAGGGGAGGGTGTCCAGTATCCATCCATGTTACTTCTCACTGCAGATCATGATGACCGCGTGGTACCCCTTCACTCCCTGAAGTTTATTGCAACCCTACAGTACATTGTGGGCCGCAGCGGAAAGCAGACCAACCCTCTGCTCATTCACGTTGATACCAAGGCAGGCCATGGAGCAGGAAAACCCACTGCTAAAGTTATAGAAGAAGTCTCTGATATGTTTGCCTTTGTAGCACGGTGCTTAAATATCGATTGGATTGAATAAGTGGAATTCTCAGCTCCTATTGTATCCCCAAAATAAACCTCAAGGGCTTTTAACCACCATTTACACAGAGAAACCAGTGGGCATAGTACTTGTATTTGAGAACACTGTTCCTCATACCCAAGAACCACAGTTCGTTCTTCCAGTGCCCCAAATTGCTGTGGGAATTTTACCTTTTTTAAAAAAGGCTTCTCCTTTTTATCATTCCCTGGGAGTGGCTTTTTCTGCCATATTCAGACATATGTTTAAAAAAAGAAAAAAGCATGTTTAGACAAAGAGCTAAATTGCAGCAAATGCTGATGTGAACACTTAGATTTCCAGAGTTTTAAAATGGTAGTCAAGCTGCCTATGAAAACCTCTTAATGTTATTTGCTCCCAAAACCTTATCCAAGTCACCTGTAAGTAAACATAAGAACTGTAATAACACAAAACCAAAATTTCTTTACAACCATAATAAATGTTATTTATGAATAGGAGGCTTTATTTCTGGTTCTTTACAAATTACTGGTGGGAGGGATCACTAAATTTCTAATCAGACTGGATTAAATCAGTTTTCTCTCAAAATATGAACTTTGCCCAGCTTTGCAACAATATGATTTTCAAAATTTAAGTCATTTTATATTCTTTGGATTAACAGCTGTGTTTTTTTTTGTTGTTGTTGTTGTTTTTCAGTATTTCACTCTTCCATTGTCTGTACCTACCTCCTAACAAGCTCTTTTTTGTTTAAATGCCTCCTATAAAAATGAATGGAAACTGGAAAATGATGGCTGATTCCTAAAATGCAAATTTTAATTCCTTTCCTTAAGTTTAAAAAAAAAAAAAAAAAAAAAAAAGACTTGTGGAAATCCCAGGTCCTTCCACCTCTCATTGCTATCTGTGATCAGTGACTCTTTTATCATGGGACCCAAATATACATTCCTTAAACTTTCTAAGCAGATACTTCTTTTTAAAACTTCTTCCCTATCAGGAGGATATGTTTTAGATGTAACTTAGTTATCTTACTATGTTTCCTTTTCTCTCCTCATCAGAGCCGAAGAAGGTATGCCCATATTAAAGTACCATACAATGACATAATAGACTTTTCTTCTACAAAATAAAATTAATTATTCCAGTTCTTTTCATTTATCCAGATAGGTCTTAATTTTTAACACTGCTAGTCATACATTCTAGTACTCTTTGTGCACACCTCAGATTGAATAGGTAGTTTTTTCCACTAATGAACATTGCCAAGCTTTGTAGAAGGGTAGTAACTTGGTTTATTTCTGCTCATTGCACTTGTAGGATCATGGTTTTTTAAACCCTGACTATGCAGAACACTGCTGGCATGTAGTTAACTTGTGTTTCACTCTTGCCCTTCTCAACCCATTGTCTCTCTTGCCATCTTCTCAGAAACTGACATTGTTACCATAAGGCCATAGAAATAGCAATACTGCCCAACAAACCAATTTGTGTCACTCCTAAACAGCATGCTAGGAAAAAGCCAATAAAATGTATTTGCACACTTGAGCCAGAAGGCCTTCTCTCTTTTGATCAACTGATTTGACTATGTACAGACATCTGAATTGTACCTGTGTTTCTCTTGAGAGCCTAAAGGCTAGTGGAGAAATGTGTAATTACATTAAAAACATCAATAAAATCAAAATTGATTTTTAAAAGTGAAAAGTATTTGGAAGTTATTATGAAAAAATTCTCTTTTTTTTTTTTTTCTTTTAAATGGCATTTGGATTGTTCAGGGAATTGTAGCTGAGTGGTATCTTTGACTTACCCACACCCACCCCATTTTTAAACTGTTGCATTTCAGAGTAGCTATACCTTTTTCGGGGTAAGGGGCTTGAATTGATTTTAAAAAGATGCTTTTCCCGACAGATTTATTTAGGGTACAAGTACCAATTTTTTTTTAAATTGTTTTTGATGCTTGAAATAAAATCAGTCAACTTAAACATATGGTTGGAATCCAGAGCTTAGTCATTTCCAATTGGTTATTGAAAACCAAGTCTGGCCCCCTTTTCCATTCCTGACAATTTATAACAATAATAATTATTATTATTATTATGCAATATTTATATAGTGCCTGCAATATGCCAGGCACTATGCTAAACACTTTACAAATATCTCATTTGGTCACAACAACCCTGGGAGGTAGGTGTTGTTATTTCCATTTTACAACAATGGAAACTGAGGCAAAGGGAGATTGTGACTTCTCCAGGATCATACAGTATCCAAGGTTGGATTTGAACACAGCCTAATAGAGGAGTTTATGACAAAATCTAAAGCTAGATCTAAAATTTTAAAATTTGTCAACTCACCACTTTGCATGTCACTCAGAAGCCAGACACTAGCCAATAAAAATAAAGAGTACTGGATGTTTTAAAGAAGAGTAAAAGTATAAGAATTAATATTTTAAATTATCAATATGCTTAGTATATCATTACTATTCATAACATGAAATAAAAATATGTTATATCATCAATTGTTGTTGCTACTAATTCTTATTAAGAAAGCTCATACCACTGAGCATGGGTAGAGGGGTGGACCATGAGGATGGGTAATAATGCCTGTTTTGTTGGCAGTTCCTTATTAATGGTTTATTTTAATGTATCTAGTTGGGTGGCTATAAACCACATTGTAAAACATTAAGTCACGCCTGGTCCATCTTTGAATAAACTGGTCGATGGGCTTTACAAGATTTACTTTCCCTAATTTTTTTTTTTTTTGAAGAAAGCATTTTATATCTCTTCCAAGAATTTGAAGGACTCTAGACTTAACGCATCTTAAGAGTGTAAATTTCTTCAAGGAATTCCTCTGTAGACTTGATAGGAAGCGGGCAGTATAATTAAATGGAAGGAACCCTAGGTCCCAATTTGGGTTTACCACTGATTACTGTGACCATCAGCAAGTAATATCCCCTCAATTATCTTCAGTTTTGTTTTATTCCTGACCTGATTTAGTCCCTGAAGAGAATTCCCAGTTTAACACCATCAGCAGCTTACAGGCTAAAGATTTATTTAGGACACTTAAGAGGTAAAATAATTTACCCTTTATCACATAGCCAGGATATCACAAACATGGTACATGAACCCAGTTTCTTCCCGACTCCACATAAAGCCCTTCCAATAACTGTCATACTGCCTTTCAGAGCCTCAGCATCTCTCTCAAAAGGAACAGGTGAAACTACTGCTTCAGCTCTGAAATTCTGTCATGAAAATATTTGAAAAAGGAACAATTGTTAAAAGTATCCTTGTTTTCATTTGCAGCAAATGTTGACATTGCCAAGTTCTTTTTATAAGTTACTTTTAAAGCATGTTAGATGGATGATGGGAATTACTCCAAGAAAATTGAAAATCATATTTCTAGTGAAATGAAGGAAGAGAGAAAAGTACAATACACATGTGAATGCAGTAAATACATGGATGGTGACAGCATTGACCCTTTCCATTACATCTCTTTTCTTTTCTCTTATGAGATTAAACAGAATAATTACTCTTTAGACACAAAATTATTTTCTCATACATGATGTAAACTCATTTTCCCCCTCATCCTTTTCAGTCACTTCAACTACTTTTTCAACTTTATAAGAATTGCCATGTACAGTATCTGGAACACAGTAGGTGTTTAATAAATGATTAAAATTGGTTGATTTTGTATTTATCATTCCATATAATTTGCCTGTAGATAAGTGTCCCTGGAAAACTAAGCTTAATGCTATTGTGAAAAAAAAAATGATAACTTCAGCTATGACTCGATTCAAATGGAAGCATTAATATACAAAGATATCTGATTGAGAAAAGAGCAATCATACACATTCACCCACAATTAAACCACTTCATTAATTTTTTTGGTAAGTCTTACGTTCTATTACCTGATGGAAAGTAATCAAGCAATTTATTTTCCCCATTAAAAAGGATGACTACCAGGAAGATGTGATTTTAATATAAGAGGAGTTTTCTAGGCCAATAGGAAAATTTCTTATGCAAAGGCACTTCCATCACTCAGTCCCTTGTAGTAAAGGGATGTTACTGTTGTCCTAATTTATCAAATTCAAATTCTCTAGAAAGTCATGTAAATTCAGCTTCCGTTTCCTATGTAGGAAAAATTCTGGTGGCCTGGGCTTTTGCTCCCAGTGAATGTAGTAAATGAGATAAGACCAGTAATTCATCCAGTGATGCTCCTGTTTTTTATCAAGTGGTTGATGTATTTATTATTCTCATCAGATCCCAATTCTTTGAAATAATGGCCTATTTTTGGAGGGATTGACCTATGTTTCTCATCTCTCTAAGCTTAAGATGGGATCCAGTAACAACAGCCATCTTTGTTTATTAATGCTACCATGTGAATTAAGAGTCAGCTTAGCTGAAGTTATCCTTCCTAATTTTTTTCTGACTCAATAGCATTAAGCCTAGTTTTTTAGGGTCACTCTACAAGCAAAGTCTATGGAGTGATAAATACAAAATCAATAATTTTAGTCAGTAAACATTTATTAAACACCTATTGTGTTCCAGACACTGTACTGGGGAGCTGGGGATATAAAACCAAAAATTAATGTCAGCTCATTTCCTCATGAGGAAAAACGTTGAGACATGGACATATATAAGTCTAGATAAGATATATACAAAATTAATGCTAAGTTATATTTGGAGGAAGGCACCAGCATCTGGGGAGTTCAGAAAAGTCCCCCTTTGTTAATAATGGTAGTTGAGCCCAGAGTTGAAGGAAACTCTGGATTGTGAGAAACAGAAGTGAGCAAGTGAATTCATGCCTGTGACAGGCAAGAAGATAAAAAATGAAAGAATCATAGGAATCTTGGCAATCAGCCATAGGACTATAAATGTAGAGTTGAAAAGGACTCCTCAGAGGCCATCTACCAAAATTAGAAAGACAAAGTACTTTGCCCGATGTCCCACAGGTAATAAGAGTAGTAATGGAGAGTAAGTAGAGTTGAATCAGGTCCAGTGACCTGGTTAGCATTCTTTCCACCATACCATAGAACTTGTTCACTGGACCAAAAAACACATTAAAGGGAATAATATCTAAGAACTATGGAAAGGTAGACTGAAACCAGGTTGGAAAAGGCTTTAAAGGGCTAGCAATCCACAGGTCAATAATTATTTATTAGGGGATTGGGAGGGAAGAAAAAGAAATAAGTGTTTATATAATGCCTACTACATGCCAAGCACTTTATAAATATCTTATTTGATCCTCATAATAACCCTCTGAGGCAGGTGCTATTATCCTCATTTTGCAGTTGAATAAACTGGGATAAAAATTGTGATTTTCCCAGTTACACAGCCATTAAGTATCTGAAGCAGGATTTAAACTCAGACCTTTCCTACTCCCGGTCCAGTTCTCTCTCCACTGTATCCCCTAGAAGCTTCACCTACTATATTCTATGCACTATGATAAGCACAAAGAAAGGCAAAAAGCAATTCTTGCTTTCAAGAAGCTCATAGTCTAATGAAGAAATCAACATGCAAACAACTATTTTACAAATAAAATAATAGGTACAAAATATTGATGATAATCTTGGAAAAGGGGTGCTTGAATTAAAGGGAATCAGAAAAACTTCCTGCAGAATATAGGAGTTGGAGCTGTTTCCTAAAGGAAGCCAGAGAAGCTAGGAGATGGAAATAGAGAATTCCAGGTATGAGCAACAGATAGTGAAAATGCATGAAGTAGGGAGATAGAGTGTCACGTGCAAGGAGCATGCACGAATCCAACATCAATGGATTGCAGAATAAGCAGAAGGGAGTAAGGTACAAAGGAAAATTGGAAAAGAAGAAGGGGGCAGGTTAAACAATATTTTAAAAGCCAAAGAGGAGACTATATATTTGATCCCCGAGGTAATAGGGAGCCACTGGGGTGTAATGAGCAGGAAAGTACCAGCTATATAAAGAATTAAATGGAGAGATTCAAGCAAAGGAGGCCAATGAGGATTCTTTTCAATAGTCTGGGACAGAGGTAATGAGGGTCTGCATGAGGGCAAAGGCTATATGAAGAAAGAAAAAAAAACAGAAGTCTAAATTTTAATGGAATAAACTCAAAAAAAAAAAAAAAGCTGGAAATTGATTAGATATGTGGCACAAAGGAAAGTAAGAGGTGGAAGATGATCTGAATGACTAGAAAGATAGAGACACTTTCAATAGAAATAGGGTGATGGGAGGTTGGTACCTGGAGGGGAGAAAGTAACAAGTTCTGACTTTGAATGACCTAGAGGACAATCACTTAGAAATGCCCAAGATGTAGTTGATTTAAAAAAAAAAATAAAATAAAAAACTACAGTCTGGAGAGATTTAGTCAAGTATCAAAATTTTACAGAAATGCTTCATTTTCGAGCAGGACCAGGAGATCATTATATACTTCAACAATACTATATGATGACTAGTTCTGATGGACCTGGCCATCCTCAGCAATGAGATCAACCAAATCATTTCCAATGGAGCAGTAATGAACTGAACCAGCTACGCCCAGAGAAAGAACTCTGGAAGAAGACTAAAAACCATTACATTGAATTCCCAATCCTTATATTTATGCCCACCTGCATTTTTGATTTCCTTCACAGGCTAATTGTACAATATTTCAGAGTCTGATTCTTTTTGTACAGCAAAATAACGGTTTGGTCATGTCTACTTATTGTGTATCTAATTTATATTTTAGTATATTTAACATCTACTGGTCATCCTGCCATCTGGGGGAGGGGGTAGGGGGGTAAGAGGTGAAAAATTGGAACAAGAGGTTTGGCAATTGTTAATGCTGTAAAGTTACCCATGCATATAACCTGTAAATAAAAGGCTATTATATATATATATGAAGTGCTTCATTTTTCCCATTGTTCAAGGCTGAGATTAATGCCCACTTCATTCATCCAATCCTCCCTTACTGCTGGCCATGCTAATGTCTTTTTCAACTCTTAATATACCTTAATATATTAGTAATTACTATTAACTAATTTCATAAATTAGAAAAATATTAGTAGTTTATCTAATAAAAATTTTAAAATTCTTGAGAGCAACATAGTACTTATTTATCTCCCCAAATACAAGATATCTAGTAAGCCCTGAATGAGTATTTTTTAATTGACTAGAACAATTCTGAACAAATTTGTTGAGGTATTTGTTTCCCCAAATTAGTGGAAAGGAAAAGAGTAAATGGAATTAAAAGACAGGAATAGGGAGCTAGAAAATCTAGAGTTGGGATAATGAAATTTCTGAAACCACTGAAATTTAGAAAGACCAAGAGATTTTGCTGAACCTAAATAGCAAAACCTCCATTAAAATTCTACTCTGATGCCTCCTTGTGAACTGGAAAAGATCCCCCAGATACTGGAAAACTAAAACAGCCTTCTACAGAAAGAAAGCTCTGTCAGGTCCTATTTGTATTTGTATCCCTGGAGTCTAGCTGTGTTCTGTACAGAGTAGATGCTTAGTAAATGCTTGATAACCCAATCACAGATTTAGCCATAAGAGAGACTTAAGTTGGCATCTAGTCTTACTTCCTTGTTTTAGAGAAAAGGGAAGTGAGTCCTAAAGGATGAGTAAATTGACTTACCCAGAATCACATGTCAGAATTGGAAACCTAGTCTCCTGATTCCAAATTCCTCATCCTTCCCCTATTTAATCCCTCTGCTTTCCCTAGCCGAGAGCCAAAAGCAAATGTCTTGAAAGTATACAAATGAATCTGACAAACTGATTTTGCATTCCAAATATTTAGAAAATGGTCTGTGTACTTTGCAAGTGTTGGGTATCTTAGGTGATCATTTGTCTCTTCTTAGTAGGATTTGTGTAGTTTAAGATTTTACTTTTTGGTGTCTTGAAGTTGTTTATGCCCATATTTCTTGGGAAAATACAAAACTTGTGGTAGCTGAATCTGATCTCACAATTATTATCAAATGTGATCAATTTGCATTGTAGTTGAACATTTCACAAATAAACTATTTATAGTCTAGAAACATTAGCCTTCAACTAGGATAGTCTGTCTTGCATCTGGTTGTTATCATTATCTGGGACAGACAATTTTCAGAGCCACTGTGAGTTCTGTACTAGGAATTCAAAGAAGCTTAAGCTATTAAATGCTTTGTTAAGTAGCCCTATCATGCCCTGCCCCCAAGTAGCCTGTAAGTCTGTAAGTGCCCCTATAAATAGTCAGCCCTCTGACTGCAAGGTGATTATTACAGTAGAGTGGAGTTCGGGGGAGAGATGGAGAATGGGTATCAGTCAACACCTTTCATGAAAACTTGTGAAACAGAGAAATAAAGTTTGGAGGAAATGGAATGAAAATACTTAAGAAAGTCAAATCATGATGCAGGTATGAAATTAGTATCTTTAGGCAAACTAGATATTGAAACAGAAACTAATTAGAAGACTTAACAGTGGCAAAAGAACAGTTTCTCTGCTCAGAGAAACAGTTTGAAAGAAACTTGTAGTCTTGCTGTGGACAGTACAGGCCAAGACTATTTTGAGCAATAGTCTATATGCAGGGCCTTTGCATCATTGGGTAGAAATGTCCCTCTCAGTTTCTGCACAGTTTATCTCCTGTCCATCAGAATTCAAATTCACTGACATTGTGATCTCAGAATAACTTCCTTGAATCCACACACTGCAAGTGCCATGCTACAGAACCCATAGTGCTTCAGTCATTTTAACAGACTCATAGTTTTAGAACTTGAAAGGAGCTCAGAGACCATCTGCAGCTAGGGTATATGTGGTAAGTAATTATCCTCACTTGGTAGTTTACAGGAAGTAAAGAACTCTTAGTTTCTCTTTTGTGGGCGTATAAACTTGTATAATATAATTTGACTTGAGCAACCTTAAAGGGAATCATTAGTGAAACTGGGAATCATTTAAGGAAACATAGTGATATGATTTATGTGTTTAAAATAATAATAGGATAATTTTAGCTACATTTGAAAAAAATCTTTCCACAAACAACTACACAGTTTTATATTCAAAATATTCAGAAATTCAAATTAATCTGGGATATTTAGGATGTCTGGGACTCAGGAAAAAGGAGGTCCTAGACTCTTCTCCCTTTACTTTCTCACTTTTTGCTCCTCTTTCAGCCTCAAACCATCCTAGAACTTAATCTAGATCTAGAAGTCAGAGGGGAAAAAACCTACTACTATAGGGACTCCCTTCTCCTTCATTTCTCTTTTTTGGCCTCACCACCCAATTGGGTTTCCCAGAATCTATCCTAGAACTTGACTGCTCACATAGGAACAGGGCTGCTCTAGGCTGGGCCTGACTCACACCAGACCCTTACTAGTTTAGGGTCAAAAGTGGAACAAAATGAGACACTCTTAGGTCATTTAACAGTTAGCAAACAGAAATACATACTTAGCCATGGCAGAAGAATATTTAATACCTCAAGTTGATTTGACAAGAGAATCTCAGTCAATAATAGCAAAAATGGAAAAGGAAATAAATCATCTCAAGGCAAAATCCTCATAATAAAACTAACTGAGTAACTAATGAAATTAGCAAGAAAAATATGTATTTTAATGGAACAAAAAATACTATAGGATATGCTTATAAGAACAATCTAGACCAGGAATTCTTAGCCTATTAGTTCCCAAGGAGTTTATATATAGCTCTCAAGGAGTCCATCAACTTGGATGAGCAGAAAATTATACCTTCATTTTCTTTGACATATAAATGAAATTTGACATTCCTTAAATTAATAATTTTTAAAAATGTACTATTCTTAAGTGTTTTTAGGTTTCACCAAACTGCTAAAGAAATACAAGGCACAAAAAGATTAAGAAAGCTTTTCTTCCTTCTTTCCCCTCCTTTCCTTCCTTCTTTCTCTCCTTCCTTCCTTCTTTCCCTCTCTCCTTTCTTTCCTCTTTCCTTCTTTTATTCCCTCCATGATATGATAGACAGATCATTGGCTCTGAAGTCAGAGGGCCTGGATTCAAATGCCACTTCTGATGCCTACTATCTGTATAGCTTTGGACACGTCATTCAATCTCCATGGGCTTTTTTGCTCACCAATAAAATTATGGCATTAGATTAGATGGCTTCTGGACTCATTTCTATCTCTAGGTTTATGATCCTATGATTTCCAAATCCAATTTGTTGTACTATGTCATTGAATAAAGTTCCTCAGGAGTTGAGCCTTGAGACATTTTTTTTTCACATTATAAATCATAATATTAGAGAAATAGGCAAAAGAGACTGATTATATCTCGGTCTCCAGGTTATCAGCCCTGACTCAAAACAATAAGAAATGCAAAAACAATTCAAAATTAAGCAAACCATAAATTTAATAACAATAACAAAATTGTAAAATAAGATAATTATATAGACTGAAAAAGTATTTGACAAAATACAGCATTCATTTATATTTTTAAAATTACAAAGCAAAGATATAAAAGGACCTTAAAATTATCAAAAGCTTCTAGCAAAAACTATGAGCTTGCTTTAGTTACAATGAGGAACACTCTAAATTTTCCCAGTGAGATTAAAGATGGAGCAAGTATACTCACTTTCTGCCCAGTTATTTGATGTAGTGCTTGAAGTGGCAACTAAAGCAAAAAAAAAAAAAAAAAAAACAAGCAATGGATATTAAAAGAATAATCACAAGCAAAGAGGAAACAAAGTTATATGATAGTTTACTTAGAAAACCCCAGAGAATCAATATAAAAAATTCATCAAGGCAATGAATAACTTGAATGAGATAGTACGCAATTATAACATATAAATAAGCATAAGATAAAACTCCAACGATCATCAGTTTTCTGTATATTAATAACAAAGCCCGGGAGACAAACAAAACCCATTTAAGATAACAAAATGCAATTAAATATCTGAGAATTAACTTACCAAGGACCTGCATAGTTGTTATATTTATAAACTATGCAAGTGAAGAAGGACAAATAAATGGAAGAAAGACTTAGGTATCCTCATATATGAGCCACAATAATGAATAAATATGATAAAATGAGTAAATAAAAACTAAGCAAAAAAGTAAATAGCTTTTATATAATACTTTAAGTTTTGTAAAGCATTTTACAAATATTATTTTCTTTGATCCTTACAGCAACCCTGGGAGGCAGGTATTATTAAAAATCTTATTTTACAGATAAAGCAAACAGAGATCAAATGACTAGCCCAGTGTTACACAGTAAGAATTCTGGATTTGATCTCAGATCTTCCACCTCTTGGTCTAACCTTCTTTCCATGCTTAGCTACCTCTAATGATAGGAAGGTGCTAAAGAGAACTCTGAATAATTGGGACCTATTTAATTCACTAATTATTAAGCA
This sequence comes from Sarcophilus harrisii, assembly GCF_902635505.1. Lineage (NCBI taxonomy): Eukaryota > Metazoa > Chordata > Mammalia > Dasyuromorphia > Dasyuridae > Sarcophilus > Sarcophilus harrisii. The sequence goes on from NC_045429.1 coordinate 197,119,535, forward strand.
TGATGACAAGTTCTGGGGATACTAAAACAAAAGCAGGACAGTCTTAGCCCTCAAAAAGTTGACATTTTACTGAAAGGAATAACAGGTGACAAAGACAAATGCAAAATATAAGCAAAGCAAATACAAAGTTAATAGAGTAGAGTACTAACAGCTGGTATGGAGCAGTAGTCAGATTCAAGACCTTTGTCTTTTGATGAGTATAACATAGCTATAATAAGGACGATACCATATATGGTATCAAGGAAACATCAACACTGAAAATTTCTATAGATATCAGAGAACTAGCAGAGATAAGAACATATAAATGCAATAGTACACTCATCTATATGACTCAAAGCCAGCACAAAAATCTGTTTTGGTTGCATACCAATAATACTAATTATATTCATTCATCAGAATTGCATGCTGTTTACATTTAAAGGATTAATTTATTTATAAATATTATTTTATTCTAACACTAATCTCTGTTTGGTTTCTTTTCATGCACAATGGTCTTTGTCTCATTTCTCTTAAAATTTAAATGTTAAAAGTAACACTGATTCCCAAGTCAAAATTGTCTTTTTAAAACCAGCCAGATTCTTATTTTTTGTCTTTTTATCCATGTGTCCTCAATACTTAACATGGAGTACCTTCTGCATAATCAGAATCTAATAGGTATTTGTTAAAGTGAATTGAATCAAATGGTCTGGATGTCTCTCAGTACTTCTTTAATTCTTCTTGATTAACTAGCCCCTATTTATCTTCCAGAATCAATTTCATTACCAGATACTCCCTATTTTCAAGTCTTTTTTTTGTTAATTTGGTTTTTGGTCCGTCAATATATTCCTCTTCTGGCTACCCATGCTGTTCTGAGTCCTTCATCAATTATTGAGGTTTCTTTCCGGTTTTTTTTTTAATGTTCTCTCTTTTTCTCCCTTCCTCTCTTCCTTCCTACTCTTCATCCCCTCCTATCTCTTTCTTCTGTGTCTTTGTGTTCTTTTCCTTCTTTTCCTCCCCTGTCCCCCGCAAAAAAACAAAACAAAAACAAAAACAAAAACTTCCTTTTTTGTCTTGGTACAGAATAAATATCATTGGCCTTGGAAACAAAAGAGACCTGGATTTGAGTCCTAGATGTGTCACTGACAAGATTTGTGGCCCTGGTAAAAAAATATCTCTGAAACTATGTCCTCATGTGAAAAACACTATTGGGTTGGACTAGATTAAAGCTTCTTAAACTGTTGGTTGTGATCCCAAATGGGGTCATGTAACTGAATGTGGGGGTTGCAAAAAATTTGGCAACAGTAAAAGGTATCACACATTCTGCCAAGATTTAATTCTATTTGTAAAAAGAAGCAATCCATATCATCAGTATGTAAATTTGCTTTCATTTGTAATAAATGGTAAAATTGTATGTATACTAAATTTCCTTATGATATATTATCAGTAAGTGTTTGATTTGTATACCTTTGTGTATACAATATAAATATGGATATAAATTTGGGGTTATGTATAAATTTCTCAGGGAAAAAAGGATTCAAGTAGAAAAGTAGATTCAAGTAGAAAAAGTTTAAGATGCCCTGAACTAGATGACTTTGAAGGCCCTTCTAGGTTTAAATTCTTTGGTATTATGATTCAATGTAATTTCTTCCTTAAGAACTATGGAATTGTACTATAAATTCTGTATGTCCTCTAGTATAAATTCAGATTCTCTGAAGTATTTTTCATTAGCTCCCTGCCTCAGAATAACTATATTCTATTTTGTCATAGGGTTCTGGGACTATACCATCAATAATTCCAGATTTAAATTAATTTAATCAAGGTGAGAGAAGACTAACAAGACTGACATGATTTCTACATGCCTAATGTTAAGCTGTCTGAACCTGTTGTAGTCAAGATATAATTTGGTGGGTGCAAAACAAGTCTAGAAAATCCAGAATATCTGGGTTTGAACATAAATTGCTACAAAGTGATTTTGTCAGAAAAGCATGGAATATCTTCCAGTGGAAAATAGAGCACTATTCCATAGTGAATTCTACAGCAGAACTAACTGCAATTAAAAACAAAGCCAGCAGCTTTGAGAGATAAATCAATTATGTGTGTCATTTAAAAAGGAATTAATGAAATATTTCAGTTTTAAGTTAAATATTTATAAATAAAAATTTTTACTATTTCATAGGGGCCAACAGTAATCTTAGCATTAAGTTTCACTTCCAGATTTGTTGGCTTTGTGACACTGGTTAATTGGGAGAATTATGTGGTGATAAATGATTGAGTTAGAATGGCTGAGATGATAGTCAGATGAAGAAAAATGACAAAAAGAAGTTGCCTTGAAAATGGTGACCACTGAGTTTTTCCCCCTCCCCTCAGCTTCCCTTTTTGATCATAAAGAAAGGGTGGAGCAGCACAAGGTGGAACACAGGCTAGCTTTCTTTACTGGCTGGAAAAAGGAGAAGCCTCTTACAGATTTAATTCAAAGACTACATTTCAGGGAACTCAGGTGGAGAAGTCCCCAATCTTCCTGATGAACTTAATGTGTGATGAACCTTTGCTTTTGGACTTTTGAAATCATCAACCTATAGAACTTAATCATTGTGTGTGTGGTGTGTGTGATGAACTTCCTTGAGAATATGGTGAAGCCTAGGAACCCATTCTCAGAATAATGCTTTCTTAAATGCACAAAATAAAATATGTAAGATTACAAGTGAAACCAATTATATTGAAATATAAATAATTATATTTCAAATATATTGAAAGATAATCAAAATTTCAATTATATTGAATATATTTGTGAAATATAATTCACAAATATGAATTAGGAAGCCTCAGTCCTTAGAAGAAGTTTCTTTGTTGGGGGCTGTTACATAGCAGATGCAGTGATGGGAAGAAATCCCATTCCTCCCCAGCTATAAATGATAGCCTTGGAGGAGAAGCATTAATCAGAGATTTTCCCAGAGTAAATTTTGGGTGAGGGTATAATAAGCCAAAGAAAAAAGTGTTTTTTGAAGGGACTCAAGATTGAACCCAAGATAGGTAATCCCAGATCAAATTCTGACCCAGGATACATACACCTAGAGATTGGGAAGATGGTGTTGAGTGGAGATGATCATTACTATGGGCATTCTAGGGTTTCCCTATTATTCTAGGGTTTTAATACCTTTGTTGTTGTTCCATCATGTCCAACTCTTCATGACCCCATTTTCTTGGCAAAGATACTGCAGTGATTTACCATTTCCTTCTTCAGCTCATTTTCTAGATGAGGAAACTGAGGCAAATAGGGTTAAGTGACTTACCCAGTATCACATGGCTAGTATTTGAGGATGGATTTGAACTCAGGTCTTCTTGACTCCAGTCAAGGTTGAAGAACCACCTCATTGCCCTTCAGTTCATTTGCCATTCAGTTCAGTTACATTCATTCCATTTCTAAATGGATGAAAATCACTTTCAGACTATTCCATCCACCCTCCTTACCTTCCTTTCCTCCATCTCCCTTCACTTTTTTTTAACCTTACTGGAAGTGAGAATACAGAGGAAAGGAAAGATTAGGGTTGGATATTAAAAGAGGAAGATAGAAAAGATTGAGAGGGAGTCACTTTTCCTCATCAGATTTTGCACACAGCCCACACATACTTGTAATAAAGAAACTGAGTCAGAACATAGGTTGCCTTTCCCTGGATGTCTGTTTGGCCAAAAACTTGTATGCCATCTGCTAGTTTCTGACTATTCTACAATGCAGCATGGACATACTAACAACACTTAAAATTATCTGTGTACCGCTATCATAGTTCTACAAGGTGTCTGGTGAACTGAAGCCTTTTGGGGACAGCTGGGTTTTGTTCCTAGCCTTTCCTTAGCCACTTAGCCCTAATTAATGCAGAGCACATTTGCAGAGCCAGTTACATAAGTAATGATAATAAATGGCATTTGGGTGATAATTCATGGTGTGAAAGGAAATTATCTCTAATGTGGCAAGGGTTCTGGGGGGGGTTTAGGGGTTTTGTGTTTTTTAAAGTTTTTGGCTTTTGGTTGCTGAATTGTGCGTTTTTTTCCTTAACCCAAAACTTTAAAACACTGACTTCTCTATAAAGGAAACTTCCAGTGATCCAAAAGAAGCCTGCAAACAATATTGTGGCTTCTTGTTTACAACTACTACGACAGGTGGAAGTATCTTAATTTCCATGTCATAGTACTACAGTAGTTTCAGAAGCACCCCTGTGGACTATCCTGGAAAATATTCCATTGGAATGATCTCACTGAAATAGGAGTCCTGATTCTATCTCCAACAAGCCTTGGAATTTATCAAGTCATTTGACTTCCCCACTCTGAGATTCAGTTTTCTCATCTGTCAAAAAGGAGGTATGACTTATCTACTTGTAGGGAAAGGCATTTGAGTCAGGAAGACAAGTTAAAAAGCTATTGGAATAGGTTAGACCACTGGTTTTCAAATATCTTGCATCCCTTGAGGACCCACCAAAGAGTTTGTTCATGTGGATTTTATCTGTCAATATTTTCCATATTAGAAATAAAATTGTCTTAATATTATTTTGAAAATAGTTTTGATTTCCTGGATTATTTCAACCACCTTTGGAGAATTACTGATATTACTATAATAACCTCCTATTAAGTCCCATTTACTCTTCTTATTTCATGCCCTCCCCATTCAAATCCATTTCCCACCCACAAGACACTCCATCTCTAATTCCTAAGCCTTTGCATCAACAATCCCTATGCCTGGAATGTACACCCTTCTCACCACCACACACCTCTCAGAATCTCTGGTTTCCTTTAATACTCACCTCAAGTGACATCTTCTACAGGAAACCTTTCCTGATGCTCCCAGTTCCTAGTACTCTCGTTATCAAAATCACTTTGCATTCTTTCTATGTTATGCAAATATTTATATAGCAAGATTCAAGCCCCACTATCCCAACTCCCCAAAGCACTAGCGAATGGAGTTCCCAGAGACTGATTGGCTATTGTTCTCCTCAGGAGTCTAAGGGTAACCTTGGATTATCTTGGTTGAAGATTCTAAAGGATTCTAAAATGATTGTCCATAAACGCCCATCTGATGTACTCTTCAATATAATTGAATGAATTAACATTAATGAGTTTTTATAAAAAGACATCTACTGAGAAGGTATTATAAGGATCTAAGTGTAACAACATTCTCCTTGTTCCCCAAACCAGAGTCACACTCTTTCTTTTGTACATCTATTCAGGCCTTGATGAGGTGATCTCAAACAAAATAATTATTACCCAGAACTCTCCTCTAACTTCTACCTCAGTGTAGGGTACACTCAACCTCTTCTCTGAACATAAGATCCCTGGAGAGAGTGGACTAAGTTCGAAGAAGGAAGGTACTGAAATACACATGTAGTGAATTTGTGTGGTTGAGGTTATGCTTTTTGGTTCTAGAAGTCCTTTTCTCCATTCAGAATTCTCACTAAGCTCACTTCTGGGTATGGTATTACTAATGGACAAGTCATTCCCTTACTCTTGCCAGGCTGGGTTGGGCAAGTCCCTTCTCAAGATTGGTTCTTTACCAGATCCATTGTTACTGACAGTGACTCTGGGATGTGAGTTGTTCACTGTGCTCAGGAATCACTTTGATGAATCTCCTTGTGGAGCACTGGATCTCCTAATCTTATTGGTACCAGATTCTTCTATCTCAGGTTATTCATTCGCTTAAGATCAGGAAAGAAAAAGCACAACAGAAGCAGAGGAGGCGCCATTACTTAGGACTCCATACTTTTATTATATAGAAGATTAAATGATGCAGTGGCTAAAATATAGGAAAAACTTGAGTTTAAATCCAGCTTCAGACACTAGCTGTGTTGCCTTGGCCAAGCCATTATCTTATGTTTACATCAGTTTTTCGTCTATTAAGTGAAGATAATAATAGGACTTACTTGCCAATGTTGTTGTGAGGATCAAATCATATAATATCTGTAAGTTCTCTGCAGACCTTATAGCACGATATAAATGCTAACCATGATTATTATTAATGTAGTCTAAGATTATATTAAATTTTATAGCCTCATCATAATACTGATATGTTTAGGACCAGAAATCTCCTAAAACCCCTAAGACTTTCCTTATCAGCAATAGTTAAACCAAATCTCCCTCAGACTATAGTTCTGCAGTTGATTTTTAAAATTTATGTTCAAGTCTCTTCTATTTTCAGAAGAGATTGGACTAGTCATTCAAATTAAAAAAAATTAAAATGGATAGAAATGCATATTACCCATATTATAATTTTAGTTGTTCCTGTGGCCCATGGAGTTAGTCCAATTATAATATGGAGAGGTATAGCAAATCTAGGTTGATCTGGAAATGAATGCAATAAAAGGAAGAAACTAGGGAGGTCTCCGCATAGAAATGGAACAGAACCTTCAAAAATCTGAAGCTACTAATTGTCATAAGGATTCATTTAAAAAAATATTTTCTCAGTAGTGTTATGTCTGTGAATAATGGATTAGCATAATTCACAAGGAATCAAAATTGCAGTGATCTAAATATAGATGGAAAGATTCACAAAAGATGTTTTTAAGTGGAATCATGTTACCCACAATGCTTTGCACTTAAGTGGTTTGAAAGGCATCATCTGGATACATAGATGGCTAGATAGCTCTGGAGTCAAGAGGATCTGAGTTCAAATCTAGTCTCAGAGATGTACCACTTGTATGATCCTGGGCAAGTTACTTACCACTGATTACTCTTCCTTTCAATTACATATGTGGATATATATATATATATATATATATATATATATATATATATATATATATAACTGTATGTATTTTAAAAAGATAGACCTAATCATGGAACCAGAATAAAGACTAACAGAGGAATATCTTGTGAAATATTAAAGAACCAAAGAAAGGCCTTCTGGAATTTTTTTGGGGGGGGTGTGGATATTGTATGGAGGACTTGTGGAAAGACATGGCTAAGAATTGTGGATTGGTTGCAATCTGTATTAGTGAATGGATCTTTTGAAGTACTAAAGAAAGTTTGGGCTTTTACATTTATCCCATTCAACATGAACTTTAATTAATTTAATTAACATTAAATTTAATTACATGTTTTAAATATCTTCCATGTACAGAGCCCTGTGATGGAAGTTGTTGTTTTCAGTTGTTTCATTCATGTCTGATTCTTTGTGGTCCCATTTGGGATTTTCTTGGCAGACATACTGGAGTGGTTTGCTATGTGGTAGGTAAGATAAGATAAATACTATAGCTGCTTGTCCTCATGAACCTTACAGTCTAATAGGGAGTTAGGATACAGATATAATAATTAACTACAGAATAAAAAGGAATATTATAAGCACACAATAATACAAAGCCCTTTGTGATGTTTTGAGATGGTTAAAAAAATCCAACTTAAAGAGATCAGAGATGGATTGGTAGAAGCCATCAAAGAGGACCATCCAAGCACAAGGAATTGCCTGATCCCAAGCAATGAAGTATAAAAATGACTGGTCTAGTTTGGCAGGAATAGTAGAATGAGAGGAAAATAGAGTTAATTAAAGCTGGTTTTGGGGAGCATCAAATTATAAAGGGGTTCTTCAATCTTTTTGGTAAATCATCTGTCCTAATGAGAGTGTTTTTGTACTTCAATTCTATACAACCAGCACAGTGAAGCAGAGACTGCTACTAATGATATTAGAAGCAGAAGGCTATTAACACTGCACAGTGATTATGAGATTTTTGCAAGAATACTGCTGTAAATCTTGGCAAGAATAACATAGAACATGAGGCACAAGGCACAGTAACATGCCATAAACAAGCAAAAATAGCTGTTTGGTGAACTTAAATTCTAGTCAGTTCAATAAGAAATTCTATCCAACTAAATAAAAGAAGAGAAAAGTAAACATGGGGGAGGAGAGATTGGACAGCGTCTGTAAAAGAGGGAGCAAGCAGTCCTTTGTGCCAGTTTTCATGGAATCTGTGATGGATGGGAACAACCAACATGATATGCAATCCTGCAGAAAGAATCTTTCTGTATGGCTCTGGGGAAAACAGGACAAAATTAATCAGAACACTACATGTATGCCCCTAGAGGAAAGAGAGTTAGATGTGGCTAATGAAGAACTATTTTTCAGCTCGATTTTTATGTTGCTTCTCATCATAGAAGAAGACAATAAGTGTGCATTCTGCATTGCATTCTAGCTAAATTTGAAACCTTAACAGGAAAGAAGTGAGCCACTGAAAGAAAAATACTCTTGAAATTCACAAAATCACAGATTTAGAACTGGAAATCAGAGTCCAAATCCCTTATTTGACAGATTAGGAAACTGAAGTCCCCAGAGTGGAAAGGGGTATATCCAAGGTCAGACCCAAAGGAAGTGGAAGAGTCATAATTTGAACCCAGGAACTCTAACTCCCACCTCAGCATTCTTTCCATTATACTATACCTTCTTCTAAGAGCAATCAAAAAATAGATTTATGGTGAAGTTAACAGAATGACATTTAAAGGTCAAAGGCTTAAAAAGGAGAAAAAAGATGTTAGCTGCATGATGATTGTAGAAATCATACTCGAGTTATTATGAGGAAAGTTTTATTCCAATACTGACTGTGACTGATGCTTAAAATCTGTGGAGGAGATGGAAGAAGGGAACACACATTTATTAAATGCCTATTTTATCTAGGCACTGTGCTTTACAAATATTATCTCATTTTGGCAAGTTACTTACGTTCTTTGGACTTCATTTATTTCATCTGTCAAATAAGAAGGCTCTATAATATTTTAGAGACAAGTAGTGGCTCTATGGATAAAGACCTGGGTCTGGAGTCATGAAGAGCTGAATTTAAATCTGGCCACTTCCTAGCTGGATGATTCTGGACAAGTCACTTAACCTCTGTTTAATTCATTGGAGAAGGAGATAACAAACCACTCCAGTTTGCCAAGAAAACCCCGTGGATGGTATTGGCATGTGGTGGTCCACAGGGTCATGAAGAGTCATGTAGAAGCTATAGGAAATAGAACTAAGTTCTAATAGAACAAAGTTCTCTTGTAGGTCAACAAGTGAAAGAATAATTAAAATAGTGGTAGACGTTGATAATATACATCAGAGTTTATGGTTTACATGCTGAATTATTAAAGTCAAGAAAATATTACAATCCCAGAGACAGAAGCCCTGATCTGATGGAAATGAGAAGATAACAGTGATTAGTCTCCAATTGTTCTGTAGAACTTTAGAGGTAGTTGGCCAGTTTTAAAGGAGGAAAAAAAAGAAATAGGCACAAAACATTATAAATGTGGAAATGTATAAAATAATTGCACATGTTTAATATATAATAGATTACCTGCCTTCTAGGGAAGGGGTAAGGGAAGGGAAGGAGAAAAGTTTGGAACACTGGGTTTTGCAAGGTTGAATGTTGAAAACTATTTTTGCATATATTCTGAAAATAAAAAACTATTATTAAAAAAATAATTAGGCACAAACTACAGTTTTGTTTGAGCATTGATCTTTAGGAAGTTAATAAAGCCCTGGAGAAAAAAGAACTCCCTCCTCTCCCCCCCACCCCCCCCAGTTCTGGAGATAAGGACTTTGGTGTAATGACAATAAAAACCTTCCCATCCTACCCATTGCCTCCAATAACATATGAAGGAAGTTTTGTAGTGGAAATTTCCTTCACTAATAAAAATCAACAAATTCTCAGCAATTTATTTCTATGGAATGAGAAACTAAATGGTTAAGGGACTTACTCACAATTATACAGACAGTATATGTCAAAGAAAGACTTAAACCCAAGACTTGAACCCATTGATTCCAAATCCAACCAAGATATGAGTCAGGAGAACTGGCCAGAGGTTAAAATGAAGAGGATAAGACAGATGAAAGGAAATATTGAGTATTAGAGTACGTTTAACTTTAAGAGTAAGTGAGGTGATACAATAGATAGCGTGTTGACCTTAAAGTCAAGAAGACCTAAATTCAAATACAGACTCAGACCCTTATTGGCTGTGTGACTTTGGGCAAGCCACTTAACCTCTGCTTCGGTTTCCTCAACTGTAAATGGGGTTGTTGTGAGGGTCAAATAAGACAATATTTGTAAAAGTGATTAGCATAATGCTTGAAACATAGGTGTTTTAATAAATACTTATTCCTCTAGTTCAACTGTTCTGGAGAGCAAATAGGAACTTTGTCCAAAGGACTATAAAACTGAATTCCCTTTAACCCAGAAATAACACTACTAGATCTGTAGTTCAAAGAAATAAAAACTAAAGGAAAAGGACCTTGGCAAAAGTGTTTATAATAGTTCTTTTTTGTGATGATTAAGAAATGGAAATTGAAGGAATATCCATCAACTGAAGAATGCCTAAACAAGTTGTGGTATATGATTATGATGAAATACTATTGTTCTGTAATAAATGATGTGCAGGATGTTTTCAGAAAAATGTGGAAGACTTAAATAAAGCAAAGTGAGTATAACTTTAAAACCTTTGTATACAATAACAGCAATATTATATGATGACCAACCATTAATGATTTTGCTATTTTCAGCAATATAAAGATCCCAGACAGTTCTGAAGGAGCTAGGATGAAAAACACTCTTTGAAATAATAGAATCTGAATGCAGATTGAAGTATATTGGTATTAAAACTTTTTAAAAATTTTTCTTTATTATTTTTTGTCTGCTTTATTTCATAACATGATTAATATGGAAGTACTTTTTGCATGACTACATGTATATCTAATTGCTTGCCTTCTCAATGGAGCAGGGAAGGGAAGGTTGAAGAAAATTTGAACCTCAAAGGTATAAAAATGAAAGTTAAAATTGTTTATACATGTAATTGGAAGAATAAAATATTTAAACTTAGAAAATACTTGTTTCATTTCCCTCTTTTAGAAATCAATATAATTCAATGTATTGGCTTCAATAGAAGAAGAATTAGAATTATATAAATATATTTACCTCAAATATTTAAAAATATTCATGAATATGAAATTGGATAAATATGAAAGCAGGTTGAAAAAGTTGAAAAATATTATCTAAATGTAAGATAGCAATGTCATTACTATTATTAATAAGAATATCTTCTTGAAAGAGTTATGATCTATGAAAAATTTAGTTGTCATGTATGGGCTCTCTCGATCTCCATGACAATGAGCCAGCTATTCCCAGAAATATAGGTATGGATATCTGACAAGTATCTCTAGAAGTAGCATCATTAACAGTTAGAATTCCCAGAATGAATGAATGAGCATTGACATGTGTTTGGGACTCTCTTTAAAAGGGTAGATTCTTCAAATAGCCAAGTTGTATGGTTCCAGAAAATAAATATAATTAGCCAATTAGTGGGTTCTATAAAGCTTTGGCAATATTAGGTTGTTAACAAATTAAAGGATTTTTGTTAGAAAGTGAATCAAAGAGAAAACTAGTAATTCATACAAAGGAAAGCCAGCAATAAAATCCTTAATTTTAGATATTTATATACAAATGCATCAGAGACAAGGTAAACTACAGGTCTTAAAGCAGGAGTAAATTTGTTGACTTCATGGTTATCACTAAGACTTGGAAGTACGGTACTCATGACAGGGATATGATTAAAAGGAAGGAATATGACCTTATTCAAAAGGAACAGACTAGACAAAAAATAATACTATATATTCATTACATATTTAAGTGAAAAAATAATAATACCTAGCAAATGCAAGTTTTCAATTTGAAAAGCATTGTATAAGTATTATCTCATTTGATCCTCACATCACCCTTGGGAAGTCAGTGTGCAAATGGAGTCATGAGCAGTTGGACACACCTGAAATAGCTAAATAACAACAAAGTAACAGATGAATTGTTATTGGTGGACTCAAAGAATTATGGAGAAATAATAACAAATTATAATATGCATTATGTAACATGCAGTGGTAACATATGTTACCAAATCATATTTTATATCTTGCAATAATCCTTAACACTAATAACAAAGAGCATTTACCTAATAATATAAGGTTTGTAAAGAACTCTACAAATATTATATCACTTTCTGTTTTGACAAGGCAACCAGACTTTTGTATCAGGGGAATGCTATATTAAGACTCAACTGTAATACTCTCATATGCTCCATTGGAACTGATCTTGAGATACTTTGGCTCTTGCAGAGGAACTATTTGGATCTCAAATGAACAGTGTTGCTTATACTGAGTTTGTAGCTTGGGACAGCTGCTAGAGGACTGTTGTATCCGTATAAACCACAAAGTGGTGCTTGAAACTTGAACAACACTGGCTCACTTCAAACTGTGCATGCACAAAGATCTTTCAGCTGTCTCAGCATTCCTTTGTTCTCTTGATTCCCTATTTATAGTCTAGGAGAAAGGAACAATTTCCAAAAATAATTCTTGGGGGCGGAGCCAAGATGGCGGAGAAGACACACGCGACTTTCTAAGCTCTTCTCTTACCCTCGTTACCAATATTATATTGAGCCTCAAAAATAGTCTTGACTGCTACAATTCGGAAAGATAAGAAGTAGAACAACTCACCTGCCAAAGAAAATCTGCAGTCTCGCCAAAAAGGTTGGTTACGGGGCCAGGGGGAGATCGAGCAGACGGGAGAGAAATTAGGTTCCGAGGAGAGTCTCAAACTGAGGGTGAAAGCACAGATCTCAGCAAGCGCAGAGCCCAACCCGCAGTAAGGGCTTTCCTTGGGGCAGTGCAGATCCTGCACGGCAGGAGGACGCAGCCGGTTAGCCTCCAATCTGCACAGTGGGGAGCTCGGCTTGGGGCCATAGAGCTTTTCCAGGGCCGATTTGCACTTGGGCAGAGACACTGGGGCAGAGTCCGGCTGTCATGCGGTCCCTGCTCAGCTGCTAACACTCACAGTCCCACAAGAGGCTCCGGCCTGGGGCAGTGACACCTTTCACCACTTAGTTCCAGCCGAGGGCAATCGATAATCCACTCAGCCCTACTAGCCGCTTTGATAACTCGGCCAGTGCTGAATCCACTTCCTGTTGGGGGAAGGGAAAACTCTCACCCAGAGCACTCCCATACTCGGAGCCGGAAATCATGAATCTTCCCTGCTCTGCAGAGGAAGCTGGTAACCCCTGCCTAGGAGACCTACCCTAAAGGCTTTAAAACATGAATAAAAAGATGAAAAGAACAATCGACAGCTTCTATGCAGAAAAGAGCAGGTCAGCAAACCTGAAGAGACCTCAAACAGCAAAATGCATCAGACTGTCCTCCTTACATAATGCTCTCAGAAGAGACCATTAAAAGTCTCAAAAGAGAGTTAGAAGATAAATGGGGAAAGGAAAGAGAAGCCTTACAAGAGAGCAACAACTTCCTGAAATACGAATTGAAAAGTTAAAAAATTCCCAGGAAGTGCAAATTGGTGAATTGGAAAAATAAAAATCACAGGAAAGTAAGAATTGTGGAATTGAAAAATAAAGAATTCACTAGAAAGTAGGATCCGTGAATTGGAAAAGACAAAGAACACGCAAGAAAGTAGGATCGGTGAATTGAAAAGAAAATAATTCACTAAAAAAAAATTAGTGAAATGGAAAAATTCCACAGACCAAAACAATACATTCAAAACCTCAATTGACATATACAGAAAGAAGTAAAAAGCTAATGAAGAAAATAATTCTTAAAAATTAGAACTGAACAAATTGAAACTAATGATGCATTGAGACAGCAAGAATCAGTCAAGCAAAACCAAAAATGACAAACTGGAAAAACCATGAATTATCTACTTGCTAAAATGACAGACTTGGAAAATAGATCTAGGAGAGATAATCTGAGGATTATTGACTTTCCAAAACTATGATGAAAAAGAGCCTAGATACTATTTTACAAGAAATCATCAAAGAGAACTGCCCAGATGTAATAGAATCAGAAGGTAAAATAGGCATTGAAAGAATTTATCGAACACCTTCTGAAAGAAACCCTAAAATAAAAACACCAAGGAATATTGTGGCAAAATTTCAGAACAATCAGATAAAGGAAAAAATTTTACAAGCAGCCAAAAAAAAACCATTTAAATACCGAGGTGCCACAATAAGGATCACCCAGGATCTGGCTGCCTCTACATTAAAGGAAAGAAGGGCCTGGAATATGATATTCCGAAAGGCACAAGAACTTGGGATGCAGCCAAGAATAAACTACCCAGCTAAGCTTGAGCATTTTCTTCCAGGGAAGAAGATGGACATTTAATGAAACAAATGAATTCTCATTTGTTTCTGAAGAAAACCAGAATTAAACAAAAAATTTGATCTCCAAGAATAGAACTCAAGAGATGCAGAAAAAGGTAAAATAACTCTTGAGAATTGTATTTCTGTTGTGGATATACAAAAAATACATGTAAAATTTGATAGTAACTGATATAAAACAAAAAAAAGGGAAGTAGATATGGAAAAGGGATGATGGCAGAATAAGGTGGGAAGGAGGGATAAAAAGAGGGAAACCACATCCCACAAAGAGGCTAAGGAAACTTATCATCATCTGAGGGAATTTAGAGAGGGGAGGAACATTGTGTGAATCTTACTCTCATCAGAGTTGGCTCAAAGGAAAAATAATTGACATTTGTTTTAGAGAAAATTCTCTCTCGCCTCATTAAAACGGGGAGAGGAAAAGGAAAAGAAAAGAGTAATAAGGGAAGGAAGGGGAAAGACTCAAAGGGGAGGGAGGGATTATAAAGAGGATAAGTATCGTGAACAAGAGGGGTACATAAGTTTAAAAGGGGAAAGAGGGCTGGGGAGGCAAGAATAAGTAAAGCACAATCTGGGGTTATTAGGATGGCAGGAAATACAGATTTAGTAATTCTAACCGTGAAATGTGAATGGGATGAACTCCCCAAAAAAGAGGAGGCAGATAGCAGACTGGATCAAAAGTCAGAACCCTACAATATGTTGTTTACAAGAAACACATTTAAAGCAGGGGGATACATATAGAGTAAAGGTAAAAGGCTGGAGCAAAATCTATTATGCTTCAGGTGAAGTCAAAAAGAGGGTAGCCATCCTTATCTCAGATCAAGCAAAAGTAAAATTGATCTAATTAAAAGAGATAAGGAAGGAAACTACATCCTGCTAAAGGTAGCATAAACAACGAAGCAATATCAATATTAAACATATATGCACCAAGTGGTATGGCACTCAGCTTCCTAAAGGAGAAGTTAAGAGAGTTGCAAGAAGAAATAGACAACAAAACTGTAATAGTAGGAGATCTCAACCTTGCACTCTCAGAATTAGACAAATCAAACCACAAAACAAATAAGAAAGAAATTAAAGAAGTAAACAGAATATTAGAAAAATTAGGTATGTTGGATCTTGGAGAAAATTGAATGGAGATAGAAGGAATATACTTTCCTTATAGCAGTTCATGGAACCTATTCAAAAATTGACCATATATTAGGACATAAAGACCTCAAAATTAAATGCAAGAAAGCAGAAATAGTAAATGCTTTCTTTTCAGATCATGATGCAATAAAAACTACATTCAACAAAAAATTAGGGGAAATAGACCAAAAGTAATTGAAACTAAATAACTTATCTTAAAGAATGATTGGGTGAAGCAGCAAATTATAGATACAATTAATAATTTCACTCAAGATAATGACAATGATGAGACATCATACCAAAATTTGTGGGATGCAGCCAAAGCGGTAATAAGAGGGAATTTTATATCCTTAGAGGCTTACTTGAATAAAACAGAGAAAGAAAAGATTAATGAATTGGGCTTGCAACTAAAAACTAAAAGACCAAATTAAAACCCCTAATCAAATACTAAATTGGAAATTTAAAATTAAAAGGAGAAATTAAAAATATTGAAAGTAAAAAATCTATTGAACTAATTAATAAAACTAAGAGTTGGTTCTATGAAAAGCCAATAAAATAGATAAGCCTTTGGTAAATCTGATTAGAAAAGGAGGGAGGAAAATGAAATTAGTAGTCTTAAAAATGAAAAGGAGAACTTTCCACCAAGGAAGAGGAAATTAGAGAAATAATAAGGAGTTATTTTGCTCAACTTTATGCCAATAAATTTGATAACCTAAGTGAAATGGATGACTACCCAAAAATATAGACTTCCTAGACTAACAGAGGAGGAAGTAATTGTTTGAATAGTCCCATTTCAGAAAAAGAAATAGAACAGGCAATTAAACAACTCCCTAAGAAAAAATCCCCAGGACTAGATGGATTTACATGTGAATTTTACCAAACATTTAAAGAACAATTGGTCCTAATGCTATATAAATTATTTGATAAAATAGGGAAATGAAGGAGTCCTACCAAATTCCTTCTATGACACAGACATGGTACTGATACCTAAACCAGGTAGGCTGAAAACAGAGAAAGAAAATTATAGACCAATCTCCCTAATGAATATTGATGCTAAAATCTTAAATAAGATATTAGCAAAAGACTACAGAAAATCATCTCCAAGATAATACACTATGATCAAGTAGGATTTATACCAGGAATGCAGTGGCTGTCTCAATATTAGGAAAACTATCAATATAATTGGCCATGTTAATAACCAAATTAACAAAAACCATATGATCATCTCAATAGATGCAGAAAAGCATTTGATAAAATCCAACATCCATTCCTATTAAAAACACTTGAGAGTATAGGAATAAATGGACTTTTCCTTAAAATAATCAGCAGCATCTATTTAAAACCATCAGTAAGCATCATATGTAATGAGACAAACTGCAACCATTCCCTAATAAGATCTGGAGGAAACAAGGTTGCCCACTATCACCTATTATTTAATATTGTATTAGAAACGCTAGCTATAGCAATAAGAGCTGAGAAAGAGATTAAAGGAATAAGAATAGGCAATGAGGAAGCCAAATTATCACTTTGCCTGATGACATGATGGTATACTTAGAGAACCCCAGAGATTCTGCTAAAAGTTATTAGAAATAATCCACAACTTTAGCAAAGTTGGTTATAAATAAACCCACATAAGTCATCAGCATTCTTATATATACACTAACAAAATCCAACAGTCAGAGTTACAAGAGAAATTCCATTTAAAGTAACTACTGATAATATAAAATATTTAGGAATCTATCTGCCAAGGGAAAATCAGAAACTTTATGAGCAAAATTACAGACCACTTTTCACACAAATTAAGTCTGATCTAACCAATTGAAAATATTAAATGCTCTTGGATAGGGCGAGCAAATATAATAAAGATGACAATATTACCTAAACTAATCTATTTATTTAGCGCTATACCAATCAGACTCCCAAAAACTATTTTAATGACCTAGAAAAATAACAACAAAGTTCATATGGAAAACAAAAGGTCAAGAATTTCAAGGGAATTAATGAAAAAATCAAATGATGGTGGCTTAGCTAACCAGATCTAAAATTATATTATAGAGCAGCAGTTACCAAAACTATTTGGCATTGGCTAAGGAATAGATTAGTTGATCAGTGGATTAGAGTAGGTCTCAAGGATAAAACAGTCAACAAATATAGCAACCTAGTCTTTGATAAACCCAAAGATCCCAGCTTTGGGATAAGAACTACTGTTTGATAAAATTGTGGGAAAATTGGAAACTAATATGGCAGAAACTAGGCATTGATCCATACTTAACGCCAGATCACCAAGATAAGGTCAAATGGGTTCATGACCTAGGTATAAAGAATGAAATCATTAATAAATTAGAGGAACATAGGATAGTTTTATCCTAGACCTGTGGAAGGGAAGGTCTTTATGACCAAAGCAGAACTAGAGATCATTACTGACCACAAAATAGAAAATTTTGATTATACCAAACTGAAAAGTTTTTGTACAAACAAATCTAATGCAGACAAGAGTAGAAGGGAAGCAATAAACTGGGAAAATATTTTTACAGTCAAAGGTTCTGATAAAGGCCTCATTTCCAAAATATATAGAGAATTAACTCTAATTTATAAAAATCAAGCCATTCTCCAATTGAAAATGGTCAAAGGATATGAACAGACAATTCCTCAGATGAAGAAATTGAAACTATTTCTAGTCATATGAAAAGATGCTCCAAGTCATTATTAATCAGAGAAATGCAAATTAAGACAACCTAAGATACACTACACACACTGTCAGATTGGCTAAAATGACAGGAAAAAATAATGATGATTGTTGAGAGGGATGGGAAAACTGGGACATTGATTCATTGTTGGTGGAGTTGTGAACGAATCCAACCATTTTGGAGAGTAGTTTGAACTATGCTCAAAAAGTTATCAAACTGTGCATACCCTTTGATCCAGCAGTGTTACTACTGGGATTATATCCCAAAGAGATTATAAAGAAGGAAAGGGACCTGTATGTGCACGAATGTTTGTGGCAGCCCTTTTGTAGTGGCTAGAAACTGAAACTCGAATGGATGTCCATCAGTTGGAGAATGGCTGAATAAATTGTGGTATATGAAAATTATGGAATATTACTGTTCTGTAAGAAATGACCAACAGGATGATTTCAGAAAGGCCTGGAGTGACTTTACACGAACTGATGCTGAGTGAAATGAGCAGGACCAGGAGATCATTATATACTTCAACAACAATACTAGATGATGACCAGTTCTGATGGATCAGGCCATCCTCAGCAACAAGATCAACCAAATCATTTCTAATGGAGCAGTAATGAACTGAACTAGCTATACCCAGAAAAGAACTCTGGGGATGACTAAAACCATTACATTGAATTCTAATCCCTATATTTATGCACTACCTGCATTTTGATTTCCTTCACAAGCTAATTGTACAATAATTCAGAGTCTGATTCTTTTGTACAGCAAAATAATGTTTTGGTCATGTATACTTATTATGTATCTAAGTTATATTTTAATATATTTAACATCTACTGGTCATCCTGCCATTTAGGGAGGGGTGGGGTAAGAGGCAGAAAATTGGAACAAGAGGTTTGGCAATTGTTAATGCTGTAAAGTTACCCATGTATATATCCTGTAAATAAAAGGCTATTAAATTTAAAAAAAAAAAAAAAAAAAAAAAATAATTCTTCATTCTCTTGGCTCATGTCGTCCCCAATCCACTTGGAACCCAAATGTATTCCTTCTCAGGTAAGCTTTCCATACATTTCATTCACTTAGTTTAATGACTAAATGCATTTACTAGCATAAAAAAAGTAAAATGTAACAGTCAACTCCAAAGTGACTTACCAGAGCTGCTCTTGAAAGTTTAAATTTCAAACTCTTTGCACCCTATTTTTTTGTGTCCTTCTTTTCACTTTCTTCATGGGAACAGATGCAACCAAAGGATATTTGTAGAGGAGTGCTATCAAGCATTCTTGGTCTCAAAGGTCAAAGAGGAGGCAGCATTTTTAGCTTAGTATAATTCATTTACACAATCTTGCTGCTGCAAAGAAACAGCACTCAAATCATGGCCAGACACCAGGCAAATGTTCTGTTTGGTTCAGTATTCTAACAGACTATTTAATATTTCAACAAGCTGGCCCCAGTAAGACTGAGACATGCTCACTCCATACTTCCAAGCTCCCCACATGGCCAGCTTCTTTCTCTTGTTATCTCCTTCCAGTGTGTTGCAGATGTGGCTCAAAATTCAAAAGAAATGCAACTGTAAAGTATCTTATTTATTTCTTTTAAAAGTTCTACTAAAAAGTGCACCCAGAAATGTCCCTGACATTTTTCTTTTATAAAGCACTACCTTTTCTACCCCATTGCCCTGTCATATATTTCCATATTTCTTTTGTACTTAAAAGCCAGATAGCTGCTTCAGACAATGGTAACTGATTGTAATGAAGCATTAGGCAAAATCTCCCATTACATCAATGGACTGATAACACATAGGAAGATGTGAAATAAATTTAAATTTCCCATTGGTTGAATGCTAGACACAAAAACTAGTCATTAATGGTTTAATGTTAAATGGAGGTTGTATCTTTGTGTCTTTTCTGCACAATGTTTTTATCAATGACTTGGATGAAGCTATAGAATTTATGTGTGTGCAGTTTGTAGATAACACTTGGCTAGGAGAGATAACTAATATATTAGATGACAACCAGAATTCAAAAAAGTCTCAACAACTGTGGCTAAGTCAATCAATCAATAAACATTTATTGCTTGCTTATTATGTGTGAAGTCCTGACCATACAAAAGGAGGTAAAAGATTGTCTATATCCTCAAGGAGCTTATAATCTAATAAAGGAGAGAACATGTAAACAAATAAATACAAAGCAAACTGTATATAAGATAAAGAGAGAAAGCACTAGAATTAGAAGTTGTTGAGGAAGGCTTCCTGTAGAAGATAGGATTTTAAACTGGGACTTAAAGGAAGCCAGGGAGGTAGTTAGTTGGTTGCTGTCCTTCACTCTTGAAGAAGACCAAAATGACATCACTATGTTAAGATCTGGTTACAGTGTGTTCAACTGTGACTCATCAGACCAATACAAACTCTGAATGCTCTGCCACAGGTTGGACACAAATAATCCATGTGAATGTTTGGGGTGATTTCTCTAACTTTGCTCATCGCATGTTTCTTCTGGGCTAATTTAATTCTGTACTCATAGAGCACAGCACCTTCCCTCATGAGGGTACCCCATGCTGGGTGGTCCCATACCAGTGTCTCTCATGTCATATAATTGACTCTAAAGTTTTTAAGAGATACCTTGAAATGCCCTAGTATCACTTTTTCTGACTACTTTGTGATTACTTACCCTGTGTGAGTTCTCTATAAAATAATTTTTTTTGGCAAGCATACATTTGGCATTCAAACAATGCGGCCAGCCCAATAACTGACAAGTATATTTTGGGGAATAAGATATAAGAAGACTAGAAAGTTTGAAAGGAGCTAAGTTATAAAGGGCTTTGAATGCCAAACAGAGTATTTTGTATTTGCTCCAAGAGGCAATAAGAAGAAGGGGAGAAAGGAGAAGTTGACATGATCTGACTTGGATTAAGAAATCATTTTTGTGGCTAAATGGAGAATTAATCATAGTGGAGAGATTTGAGGCAGGGAGATCCACCAATAGGCTATTGCAAAGATCTATGTGGGAGGTGATGAGAGTCTATGCTAGAGTAGTAGCAGTGTCAGAGGAGAGAAGGGGGCATATTCAAGAGGTGGTGCAATCAAGGCTTATAGTAATCTAATATTTTTAAACCCCAAAACTCCAGCTTCTGGAATAAGAACTCACTATTTGACAAAAATTGCTGGGAAAACTGGAAAATAATATGTCAGAAACTCAGCATAGACCTACATCTCATACCCTATACCAAAACAAAGTAAAAATGAGTCCATGATTTGGGAAAATAAAGAATGATACCATAAACAAATCAGGAGAGCAAGGAATAATTTACCTATCATATCTTTGGAGAAGGGAGGAATTTATGACCAAAAAAGAACTAAAGAATATTATGAAAGGCAAAAAGGACAACTTTGGTTACACCAAATTTAAAAGTTCTTGCACAAACAAAAGTAACAGAAACAAGATTAAAAAGGAAGTATAACACTGGGAAAAAATCTTTACAGTCACTGTTTCTTATAAAGGTCTCATTTCTAAAATATATATAGAACTGTATCAAATTTATAAGAATACAAGTCATTCCAATTGATAAATGATCAAAGGATATGAATAGACAATTTACAGATGATGAAATTAAATCCATCTGTAGTCATATAAAAAAATGTTAGAAATTACTATTGATTTGATTGATTGATTACTAGAGGAATGCAAATTAAAACAACTCTGAGGGAACCACCTTGTAGAGGGCCATATAGAGTGGGGGAACTCTGAGTGAGGTTATAAGACCCTTCAGCCCAGAAGGAACTTGCTAACAATGACTGCTTCAGTTTCTCATCTCCCCTAAGGGCTCTTGGCTTTCCTGAGAATTCAGGAAAAGGTGACAACCTGTATTGTGATTGAAGCAGAATGATATCAGGTGGTAAAGAGTGATACCAGGTGACAATCTACATACAATAGCAAGTTGCTTATATGGTCCCACATGTGCAGTATATACTTAGCACATGTGCAGTGTTATTTTGGTTATATAAGGGTTTGAGGCTATATAAGAGTGAAAGAACTTGGAATAAATAGAGTCAATATTTTAAATATCCTCGGGAGTCTCACCTCATCACTCCTCCACTAAGATGTTATATTTTTTCACCCTGGCATTAAGGCTCCAGAAAGCACAGTATTCTTTGTCACCTCAACTTGGGGGCTGTAGAAAACAGGACATAACACCACCTCACAGATCTCAGATTGGCTGAGATGACAGGAAAAGATAATGATAAATGTTGAAGGAGATGTGGGAAAATTGGACACTGATGCATTGTTGGTGGAGCTGTGAAATGATTCAACCATTCTGGAGATAATTTAGAACTATTCCTTAAGTTATCAAACTGTGTATATCCTTTGACTCAGCAGGGCCATTACTGGGTCTATATCCCAAGGAAAACATAAAGGAGGGGAAAGAATTCACATGTGCAGATATAGTTATAGCAGCTCTTTTTGTAGTGGCAAAAAATTGGAAAATGAGTAGATGCCCATCAATGGGGGAATGGCAAGCTGATTTTACACAGGCCTGGAAAGATTTACACAAACTGATTCTGAGTGAAACAAGCCAGAACCAGGAACACATTGTACACAATAACAAGAGTGTACAATGATCAACTATGAAAGACTTGGTTCTTCTCAGTGGTTCAGTGATCCAAGGCAATCCCAATAGACTTTAGACAGAAAATGTCATCTGTATTCTGAAAAAGAACTATGAAGACTAAATGTAAATCAACACATGTTCTGAAAAAGAACTATGAAGACTAAATGTAAATCAACACATGCTATGTTCACTTCTTTTTTTCTGTTTTTTATCTTTCCCTTGATTTTCCCTTTTTCTCTGATTTTTCTCTCCAAACATGATTCATAAAGCAATGTATATTAAAAATAAATTTTAAAAAAAGAGATGGTGCAAAGGTGAAATTGCTGGACTTGGAGATAATTGGATGTGGAATGAAAGATAGTGAAGAGTCAAGGATAACCTTTAAGTTGCAATCATGAGAACTTGGAAAATAGTTTTGCCCACTACAATAATAGGGAAAATTGGAAGTGGAAGGGAGGATTTAGGGGAAGAAATAATGAGTTCTGTTTTGGATATATTGAGTTTAAAAAGGCTACTGGACAACTAGTTTGAGCTATATGAAAATAAATTGGAGATAATAAATTGGAGAGGATATTGGAGAGAGTGGCATATCATCAGCATAAAAATGCTAATCAAGTCCATGGAAACTGATTAAATCACTGACCAGTGGAAAGAGAAGAGAAGACTGGAGAAGAATGAAGTAAAGTAAAAGAGAAGAAAGGAAAGGAGAGGAGAGGAGAGAAAGGAAAGGAGAGGAGAGGAGGGAAAGGAGACAAAAACAGAGTACATGTATAAGAGATGAATGGAAATAGTTTCAGAGGGAGAGAAGCTGGAGGAAGGAGGAGTGGGAAAGTCTATTGGATTTGTCAATGTAGAGATTATTATTAATTTTGGAAAGAGAAGTTTTAATGGAATGATAAGGTAGGAAGCCAGATTGTAAAGGGTTAAGAAGAGATGGAGAGAATAAAATGTGAGGGCATTTATTGTAGATGGCCTTTTTGAGGCATTTTGCTACAAAGGGCAGAAGAGCAATAGCTAGCAGGAATGGAAGATCCAAATGATTTTTTTTTTCAGGATAGGGGAAATATGACTATATTTTTAGGCAGTAGGAAATGCTACAGTAAAGATGGCTAGATTGAAAATAAGTGAAACAGTGGGGATAATGGAGGCACAATTTGTTAGAAAAGATGGGATGGAATAGGATCGATCACTTGAACAAGTAGAGGGGTTAGTAAGGAGTAAGGCCATTTCATCATATTAGATAGGTGTCAAGGAGGAGATAGTGAAAGAAGACATCTGAGTGATAGGAGATGAGAAGAAGTGGAATTTAATAGGGATCAATATAAAGTTATACCCTTAGATCTAAAAAAAACCCTGACTTCACAATTATGGAATTAAGAAGGAGGAATTAAGAAGAAGACAAGAATTCTTATGAAAAATATCTGCAAGTTCAAGTGGACTATAAATTTAATAGTAGTCAGTAATTAAAAAGGTCAGTGCTACTCTAGGTTGCATTAATTCAATGCAAGTCAGCAAGCAACAAAAACAGTGTCTGCCCTCAAGGAGATCAGAGTAACTAAACCTTTCACAGTTGATTATAGTTACACTAGTGTTGTTACTTGGTACAGTGTTCTCCTGGTGCTGCTCACTTCACTTTGCATCAGTTTATATAATTCTTACCAGTTTTTTTTCTGAAAATATTAGCTTCACCATTACTTACAGTGCAATATTATTCCATAACAACCATGTACTACAACTTTTTCTGTCATAATGATAGGAATCTCCTCAATTTCCAATTCTTTGATAAGACAAAAAGAGCTATTATAAATATTTGTGTATATATAGATCCTTTTTCTTTTCCTTTGATCACTTTGGGATACAAATCTTGTGATATTTTTTCCGAGTCAAAGGATTTACACAATTTATAATCCTTTGAACATACTTCTAAATTATTTTCCAGAATGGTTGGACCAGTTCACAGCTCCACCAACACTTCATTCTCATACCTATTTTTTTCACATCTCCTTCAGCATTTGTCATTTTCCTTTTTTTGTCATGTTAGTCAAACAGATGGGTTTGAGGTAGTCCCTAAGAATTGTTTTAATTTGCATTTCTCTATGATTTAGAATTTTTTAATATTGCAGTTGATATCTTTGATTTCACCTACTACTTTTTCATATACTTTGACCATTTGCTATCTGGGGAATGAACCTTATTTTTATAAATTTGGCTCAGTTCCCTAAATATATAAGAAATGATTGGAGAAACTTGCTATTATAATCCTCCCCAGCTTCCTGCTTTTCTTCTAATCTTGTTTGCATTTGTTTTATCTGTATAAATCTTTTTTAATTTCATTTAATCAAAATTACCCATTTTACCTTCCATAATTCTATCTCTTGTATGGTCATAAAATATTCTTTTATTCATATATCTGATAGGTTGTCTTTTTCCACTTTCTACTAATTTGTTTATGTCCCATTTATGTCAAAACTACATACCATTTTGACCACACCTAATTTCTGCCAGACTGTTTTCAAGTTTTCCCAGCAGTTTTTGTCAAAGAGTAAGTTCTTGCCCCTAAAACTTGAATCTTTTTGTTATCAAACACTAGATTGCTATGGTGATTTACTACTGTGTATTGTATACCCCATCTATCCTACTGATCAAGCAGTCTTATCTCTTAGACAGTTCTAGAATGTTTTGATAATTACTGTTTTATAGCATAGTTTAAAATTTGGTAATGTCTCCTTCACATTGTTTTTTCATTGATTCCTTTCATATTTATCACCCCTTATTCTTCCATTTTAATTCTATTATTATTTTTTCTGATTCTACAAAATAATTTTTGGTTGTTTTATTGATATGATCCAGAATAAGTAAATTAATTTAGGTAGAATTATCATCATTATTATATTAGTTTAGCCTATTCATAAGCAATTAATATTTCTCTAGTTATTTAAATCTGTCTTTAATTGTGTGAAAAATGTTTTGTTAACTGCACTTATTTACAATTATGTGTATTGGTATCTTGTGTGTGTCTAAGCAAGTAGATTCCTAAGTATTTTATACTGTCTGCAGTTATGTTAAGTGGAATTTCTTTTTCTACTTCTTTCTGCTGGATTGGTAAGATATAGAAATGTGGATAATTATTTTTAAACCTTATAACTTTAATTAATTGTTTCAACTAGTTTTTAGTTGGTTCTTTAGGATTTTCTAAGTATAACATCATATCATCTACAAAGAGTATCATTTTATATCCCTCATTGTCTATCTACTCTTATTCTTTCAATTTCTTTTTTTCTTCCTCTTATTGCTAGAGCTAGCTTTTCTAGTCTGGACAGATAAGTGGAACAGTGATATGCCTATAATCGGGAAGACTCATCATCCTGAATTCAAATCTGGCTTCAGCTTTGTGACTCTCCTTTACCCTTATTTGCCTCAATTTGCCTCCAATGAGCTGGAGAAGGAAAAAGCAAACCCATCTAGTATTTTTGCCAAGAAAAATCACAATAGGGTTATGAAGAGATAGACATGACTAAAATGACTGAACAACATCAATATTTCTAGTGCAATATTAAATAACCATAGTGATAATAGATATCCTTACTTCACTCCTATACTTATTGGAAAGACTTTTTAATCCTTAAACAGATAATACTTACACTTGGTTTTAGATAGATACTACCTATCTATTCTTTTAAGCAAAACTCCTTTATTCTTATGCCTTCTATTTTTTTTTTAAGGAATGGGTATTGTATTTTGTCAAAAGCTTTTTCTGCATCCATTAATATGATCATATGATTCTGTGGTTTTGTTATTGATATAATCATTTATGTTTATTTCCTAATAATTATACTTATTTCCTAACACTGAACAAGTACTACAATCCTAGTTTAAATCCCATGCAGTCATAAGATATGATCTTTGTAATAAATTGATGTAATCTCCTATTAGCATGTTATTTAAGATTTTTATATCAATATTCATGTGGGAAATTGTTCCATACTTTTATTTTTCTGGTTTTGGTCTTCCTGGTTTAGGTATCAAAACCATATTTGTGTCATACAAAGAATTTGGTAGGAGTCCATCTTTACCTATTTTTCAGATAATTTATTGGAATTAATATTTTTTAAATGTTTGGTAGATTGCTTAAAGATTTTTCTTAAGGAACTCATTTATGGTTCAATTTCTTTTTCTAGGATAGGATTGTTTTAACATGTTATTTCCTCATCTGTTAATCTAGATAACCTATATTTTTTGTAAATATTCATTAATACTATTTAAATTATTGTTTTCATTGGCATATAATTGGGCAAAATAGTTCCTATTAATTTCTTTAGTTTCGTCTTCATTCGTAGTTTATTCAATTGACCCTTCTCATTTTTCATACTAATGATTTGGTTTTCTCCTTTCATTTTTTAAATCAAAATAACTAATGATTTATTCATTTTTTCATAAAACCTGTTCTTAGTTTTATTTATGAGTTTAATAATCACTAGACCTTTCTTAAGTAAAGACTGAATGACCACTTATTAAAGATATTATAGAGGGCATTCTTGGCATGTGTAAGTTGGAACAGATGGCTTCTGAGGTCCTCTGAGATCCTGTGAAACACAATCTTTGATTCTTACAGCATTATTGAAGTCATTCCTATTTTAAATATTAGTAAAGTTTACATTTTGCTTTTCTTAAACTCTTAAGCACAGCTGGTTATTTTCTCAAGTCTACAGATTAAATGGGAATTCATTTCAAAGCCTAAATAAATGGTTGTGAATCCCTCTCCCCCCCCCCAATAATAGCCTCCCAAGATTTGAAGGATGTAATACGTAATATGCCCCTTGAAAAACACCTCCAATTTTTTTTTCTGGGAATTAGACTAGTTAGCTTGCTTCCTTAAGCCTTCCTTCCCCCCTGCCCTTCTCCTGTCACCTTTGCAAAAGGCTCTCAGTAGGGAAATGACAGGAGTCTTTCTGCAGCTACTTTACTAGGAAGAAAGAAAATGTCGACCACTCCACAGCACTCTATTTGCTGTCAAGATGACAGGCAGCTACATCAAGCTAGGAAATGGCCTAAATATTTGATGAAGCAAGGAAAGTCATTCTTTATTTGTAACGTATGCCCAATAGAAGTTCTGAAAAGATTGCCTACATTTGTATTAAAGTGGTGGATAAATCACTGAATTATTTAATGAGCCAGGCACAATTCTCACTGTTAAGTGACAAAGCAAGGGTCAGGTTATGGCTGCCTGCTGCTCCCTATACTTTCAGAGTCCCTCGGTTTTATTAAAAGTAGTAGACAACAAAGTTTCCCTTTGCAGGCTAGATAAATGTGGCGTAGGGCTAAGGAGTGGGGGGAGTTAGGGGTGGAAGGTTGCTGGGGGGAGCAAAGGGATAATTATGAAAGCTACGCGAGAAGGAAGGAAAGAGGAGCCAGAAGTATACTCTTAAGAGATAAAGTGAAAAATTAGGAATAAGTTTTCAGAAAGAGTGAAAAGTAAGTGGGGCATTTATTACTACCATGCACAAAGGTGCCAAGAAAGGGAAGTCATCAATAATCCTTGTGATTATGCTCAGAAATAGATCTCCCATCTAGCTTGTGCAGTGATTTATTTGAAGTACGAGATACCTTGGACTAACAGAACAATCATAGTTCATGAAAAGACAATTTCTCTTTTATTTTGGTGCCATGAGGATAAATGAGTATTTGAGAGCCTTACTTCCTCAATGTACAGAAAAGATTTAAGAATTACAGATGCACTATGAGTGTAATAAATTTCAGACAGGACTTGATTACATCGATATAGGAAACTCTCTATGGTGGCTCCCTTTATCAGAGATTGGTAATATGCTCTGTTACTGAATTTTTGAGACTTGGGTTGGAGCCCTAGGAGGCTACATGACTTGTTTCAGATCACATAGCCAGGAGGGATCAGAGATGGGATTTGATTCCAAGTCTTCCTGACTCTATCCATTATGCCATACTGACTCTCTGAATCCAGTAAATAAACCCATTTAGTTTAGTCTAGGTCTGAGTTCTTCTCTGACTTTATTTTTGTCATGGTTTATTTTTTTTTACAGGTGAAGCATCCCTTAAACTACAGCGAAGCCATGCTTTCATTGGTATAAGAAGTTCCCCCTAACAAAGAGACTGCTACTCCTCCATAACTTCTCATTCAACATGATTCTTGTACCCATCTTTGAACTGGCTCCTCAGCCGATTTTCCTGTAGCAATGTTAGGGCCAGTAAAAAGCAGCCACTGATTAGGGTCCATGGTGCTTATTAAACCACCTTCCTGGTATGAGTGAAGCTGAGGTGAAAGCATTATACAATCACAGGAATTAGAAATGGAGGGAGCTTAGCCATTATCTAGTTCAACTTCTCATTTTACAAAAACATAAAATAATAATTATAAAACTGAGGCTCAGAGAGATTGTGATTGCTGGATGTCCCATAGTTAATCAGTAAAACTTGAATTTAAGCTAAGGAACTGTGTCACCAGGTATTGTCTTTTGCAAATTGCAACACTCTGCTATACTGAAGAAACACTTGCATAATTGTAGGAAATAATAATGTAATAAAGATCAGGAACCAATTATACAAGTCCTCAAATATTTACTACTTCCATGTCCTTGTGTAAGTCAATCACATAGAATGGAGGTTTCTATTAGATGGCTTTTGAAGTCCTGTCCAGGTCTAGATCTGTGATCCCATGGTTTTCTAATCTGAAATCATGGCACTATATAGAATAGAAGTGAGGAGCATTTTCTGAAGCAAAAATATTTTAAGAAAAAAAACGTCTAGCAAAGAGCAAGACCTGGTCCTTAGATACCCATAGTTCAATTTCATTCAAATATCAGTAGCCAAGTGTGACCACTTGTTCCTATTTTTTTCTCAGTCCCCATAATCTCTTTTAAGTAGTAAGCCTTCCTTGACTCCCTATTTAATATGAAAAGAAAAAAATTCTAGAGTGCTCCATGCATACGCACATAAGAAATAAACTAGAGATTAATTCCAATAGAATTATATAGTTATGTACTAAATATTACCATAATCCTTGACAAGTTTCCCATCCCTCTAGAGGGCACACATACTGCATATTGGAAACTCTTGATCTAGACAAAGAATAATGTCAATCTTCTGTACTCAGTCTTTGACTCTTATGTGTGTCTTTATGTGTGTGTGTAGATTACCCAAATAATAATGCTAGCTACATTACCATCCAACAAAATACATGCAAAAAATAGTGTTCATGAACCTATAGAACATTAAAAAAGAGGAAAAGATTAATTATTTTTTAAATGAACATGGGGAAATTGATTGAAAATTTGGTGAAAAAAAGATAAAAGTCCAATATCTTACACCATATTCCTCACTGAATTGTAGGTGGATGAGAGACTTAAAAACATTAAAAATAATAATAACCATTGAAAATGGAATAAGTATTTATTTCAATTATGGAGGAAAGATCACTTATTTTGAATTCAACTCCAGTATTCCAATTCTTTAATATCCCCAATGGATTTATAATCTCAATTTCTGAAAATATTCCTTCCAGGGAGCATACCTTATATATGCCTTCCAATCCAATTTAACTCTTGTCCTTAGCTTTCATAGAAATATAACAGGATTTCTCCAATATTCAAGGATCTCCATTATTTCTCTTTATATTGAGAGTAATAAAGCACGAGTTATCCATTAATAAATTTTCTTGTCACACATTCTTTTAAATGATATCTCTTGTATAATTCCTTGTCTACAATATGCTACATCCTTCTCATGTTTCCTTCCATTGCTTTTTGGATAACTTTCAACTTCAATTATTTGAAGACTAGTGCAGTGTTCCACGATTCAAAGTAGTGATAAGCAAATCCTCACAGCAAAATATAAATTAGACATGAGGCCAACAAGAATTTCTCAAAGAGTTAAAGAAAGAAATTAGTGGTAGAAGAAAAATTGGGAAAAAGAAATCATCGTGATTAAAGAAAATTATGGAAAGAGTACAAAACACTTTAAAAGGCAAAAAAATGAAGAAAATAACATCTTAAAAAATAGAATTTGCCAACTGGTAAAAAAAGGCACAAAAATTCATTGAAGAAAATAATTCTTTGATAAACAGAATTGGCCAAATAGAAAAAGAAGTACAAAAGCTAATGAAGAAAATATCTCTTTAAAAATTAGAATTGGACAAATGGAATCTAATGACTCAATAAGATACTAAAGATAATTTTTTTAAAAGTCAAAAGAATGAAAACAATTGAAGAAAATAAGAAATATATCATTAAAAAATAACTGATTAGGAAAATAGATTGAGGAGAGATAATTTAAGAATTATTGGACTGCCTGAAATCCATAACCAAAGACGGAGTTTGAAATATTTCTATTTCATATTTAAAGAAATTATTGAAAAAAATTGCCTTTATATCTTAAAACCAGATAATAAGATAGAAATTTTAAAAATCCATAAATCACTTCCTGAAAGAGATCCCAAAGTGAAATCTCTCAGGAATATTCTATAACCCCCAGGTCAGGGAAAAATATTATAAGTAGTCAAAAAGAAACAATTCAAGTACCATGGAATCATAGTCAAGAATACACAAGATTTCACAGCTTCCACATTAAAGGGGAGTGAAATAGTAGGAATATGAAATTCCAAAAGACACAGGAGCTAGGATTACAACCAAGAGTAAGCTACCCAGCAAAACTGAGTAGAGAACTTTCAAGTATCCCTGAATATCAGAGCTAAATAGAAAATTTGACATTCAAATGTAAGTTTCACGAAAAGCATGAAAAGATAAATATGAAAGAAAAATCATAAAGGACAAAAAGTTAAATTATTTACATTCCCCTAGGGGAAGGTAATACATATAACTCCTAAGAACTTTATCATTATTAGGGCAGTTAAAAGGAGTTTAGAAGACAGAGGACATGGGTATGAATGCATTATGTTGGGATGAACTAAAAAAATAAAGGGGCAAGAAAGAGGGATATACTGAAAAAAAGGAAAAGGGAGGAATAGAATGAGGAAAATTTTCTCACATAATATACACAAGAAAAAGCTTTTACAATGGAGAGGAAAAGATGGAGGTGGGTAATAATTGAACCTTGTAATCAGAACTGGATCAAAGAAGGAAGAACATATGTACACACTCCAACAGGGAATAGGAAGGGAAAAGGATCCTGTTTCCTTTTCAGCCAAGAAATTCTTATGTGACCCCAGGTATATAGGTATATGAATTAGGCATCCAAATCAAACATTTACTGATAATAAATCATAAGTTCACAACCTTCAGATTCAGTTATGAGACCCCATATAGGGTCATGACTCACAATTTAAGTAAAAGCAAAAATTTTTTTATGGTAAGATTCTTTGGCAAAGGCCTCATTTTTTAAATAGAGAACTAAGGCAAATCTATAAAAATTAGAACCATTCCCCAATATATAAAATATGAACAGGGAATTTTTAGAAGAAATCAAAGCTATCTATGCCATTATTGTTTAGTCATTTTCAGTCGTATCTGACTCTTCAAGACTGCATTTGTGTTTTCTTGGCAGAAATACTGGAGTGGTTTGCCATTTCCTTCTTCAATTCATTTTACAGATGAGGAAACTGAGGCAAATATGAAAAACTAATAGCTGAATAAATGGTAGTGAATTAATGTAATGGAATGCTGTATTATAATTGTGACTGACAAATATGATATATATGTAAATATATAAAGAAATATGAAAAGACCTTTATTAAAATATACAAGCTAGAAAATACAGGTGCAGAATAAGAAAACACATTTTAATTAGTATCTTAGAAGAGGAAAGGTGAATGAGGATGAGTAGAAAAAGCAGAGTCTTGAAATGGACTTTGAAGAAATGTCTCAAAAATTATTCTACTATATGCATTAAAATAAGCTATTTTATATTTAAATATGTGATAAAGAAGTTAAATGGCCATATTGATGTCAAATAAATTAATTTTATAATTAAATTTAAATTATATATCACATAATAATGTTAATTTTTAAGCTGAGCATGCCTTTCTTTCAATATGCAGTTTCTTGTAATGATGATGTATTTGTACTAATTTACCCACAATTCTCATAATTTATCTCTTTTTGACCATTTGTGCCCATAAACAAAATGGCAGCCTGTGACCAACAGAACAAACTTGTGAAGATTAAACTCATGACTGTTCTTTCAATTTTTATCAATCCTCCTAACGCTCCAATTACCATATCACTGGCACCACATATATGTAAGTCACTCGTAGCCTTGTAGTCATCTTTGACAACTGTCCTTTTTTTTGCTCTATACATGATTGAGACTTATCTATGTCCTCTTTTATTATATTCTTCACATCCAGTTTTTTTTTTTTTTCCGTAATCTGATTACTCCAAGTGAAACCCTAAATCTACTCTAAAGTTAGTATGGTATAATAGAAATCAAATGCTGGGCTTGGAGTCAGGAAGATAAGAATGTGCTGGTAAATGTTTAACAATTGGCTCTCCAAGGAGAAAAAAATATATATATACAGCCTACTTTTAATCTGGATTGTTAACATTTTTCCATCCCTTTCTTAAGTATAGACACTCATCAAGATCATAAACCAAACCCTAATTTGTAATGTTTGCCAGTTTTTGAGGTCGAAATGCTCACACTGAAAGTTTTAAAATCAAATGTCAGTTTGACCTGGCTCCCGAATACCCATGCAATAAGACCTGAGTTCATATCTGTCTTTTTCAGTAGCTTGGTAAACATTTCTTAGCCTCAAATCATTCATTTGTAAAATGACAGGGATTTGCCATCTGGCCCCTAAGAACACGTTCAGCTCTGAATTGATATGTGATTTTTGTTGTTCTTCTTCATCTACAAATTTTCTCTATTGTTTTTGGCCAGTGGATACATTGTCACAAGAAATGTTCCTTAAATGTTTCCTTGATAGCCTTCCTAGTGTTCTCCAAAGCCTACAATTCAAATTCCTAATTTGAATGAAGATTGTCAATCTTATCCTCAATGACTTTCACAACTAATTACACTCACCTTACCTGCATTTATCTCAATCTATGCATTGATTTATGATGAGCAAATATACCACTCTCTTCATATGACTCACCTACTCACATTAAATAAAGCATCTTATCTCCTCAGAATGCCCTTGGCTTCTCTTTTCAAAACCAGTTATCCAAACTCTCCTTACCAGAAAAAAAAAAAAAAATCCAGGGCAGCTAGGTGGTGTGGTGAATACAGCAATGACTCTAGAGTCAGGAATCTTGCCTCAGATACCTGACACTTACTAACTGTGTGATCTTGGAAAAATCATTTAGCCCCAAATGCCTCACAAAAATAAACAAAAGGATCCAAGATTTGATACACTTGCCTCCAGTCACTTCAGCAATGCCTTGAGTATTTTTGTAAGTGTGTATGTTTCTACATAGGGGAAGATAGATCCAAAAGTGGCTAAATCCTACAAGTTGAAGCTTTCATTTAGAGCTCATCAAAACATTTTGCACGGTCAACAAACTTATAGAGGTAATGGCATAGTAAGGGTGGCACCATCAATTTGACTTTAATCAATGTTCGTTGAAAACTGTTATTTGGGGCAGCTGTAATGGTTAAAGCACCAGCCCTGAAAAAAAGGAGGGCCTGAGTTCAAATCTGTCTTCAGATAATTAACACCTAGCTGTGTGACCCTGGGCAAGTCATTTCCCCCTCCCCCCCAATTGCCTCTGCACCAAAACAACAACAATGAAAACCTGTTGTTCTAAACCAGTACTTTTCAATTTGCGGAATAGGTGAGGAGGTGGTTCAGACATATGACTTTATCAGTGTAGGGAACCCCATGTATGGAAATCTCCAAAACAAGGCAGAAAAATATGATCTTAGAAGAGGTGCTTACATAACAAGAAGTTAAATGTTTTGTCCCAGGTCATAATGTCACCAGAAGCCAGAAGCAAGACATGAACAAGGTCTCATTGACTTCAAAATCAGTCACTCCGTTACACTGCATCTCTCTCTCTCTTTTGTTTTCTATTTTTGATTTGATTAGATTAAATCTCCATGACTGGAAGAAATATATTTTTATTTTGTTTGTTTTTTAAATAATAATAGCTTTTTATTTTTCAAAATAAATGTGAAGATAGCTTTCAACATTGACCTTTGAAAAACATTATGTTCCAAATTTTCCTCCCTCCCTCCCCTCTCTTCTTCCACTAGACAGCAAGAAATTCAATTTAGGTTATACAGGTACAATTTCTTCTAAACATATTTCCTTATTTATCATGCTGCATAAGAAAAATCAAATCAAAAGGGGGGAAAGTGCATTTCTTTTTTTCTTCAAATTTACCCCAACAAAATTCTCCAGGACTACATCTCACAAGTATCTTCTAGTATATCCATACTATGATGTGTTCCAGAGAGACATTCATCAGTATATGCATCTTGGATAATAGTCGACCTAAGAATTAAGATGGAACAAGAGTGGGTTGGATCATCTGTGGGAAAGTGCAAAATTCCTATTTTTAAAAAGGCTAATCTTTTTAATATCTATATTCTATTAATGTTGCATGTGTTGGAACATTAATCCAAAGAATTAAGACTATATTTTGTAGGGAAACAGAAGGAAAACAGGTGAGCAGGCTGCAACACATTATAAAGAACAATGAAAGGGAACAAGAGCAAAGGTTGTCATTGATTGAAATATTTTGATTTAAAATGCATATTGTCTTGATCAGCCTTGGCTACCAAGGCTTAACCAACACCAATTTGTATCCTAATATGCTCATGGTATCAAGAGAAAATTAGAAAACCCTCAAGAACATTAGATTTCTCCACTGGATAGATACCCAGTGAAAAACTTGTATTTCATGATCAAAAGTGATGAAGGATGAGCAGACATGATTGAGCTGGACTCTGCATCACTGAAGTGAATTTTTATATCAATGAAATCACAGAGACACTTGAGGATTTGAGTTCACATCAGCACATAGCACAGTACCTGACAAATAATAAAATAAAAACAGCTAATATTTCTATAGCACTATATGCCAGACATTGTGCTAAGCACCTTAAAATTGTTATCTTGTGTCATTTAGAAAATGCTTATTTAATTAACTTAAAGTTCTAGAGAAATTATTGGGTGGGAGTAGGAAGAGTATAAGGAGAGGAAAGAAATTTTATGTTCTTTGATTTCAAGATTACTTTCTGAAATCCTAGTGTAAGCTTTTTAAGCAATAAGGTGGCACTTTATCAAGTGTCTAAGAGTGCCTGGTATATAATCGGTGCTTATTCCTTTCATCCTCTTTCCTCTATTTTTCAGCATGTTGTGAGTCTTTATCTTAAGTTTCACTAATTGACCAATTAGCCTGCTGAGCAAACAAATAATTCACTCTTACATTTCACTTTTCTTCTAGGTAGTGTCTCATCTGATAATCCCCAATCTACTTTTTAAAAAATATCTTTCACTGATACAAATGTTAAATTACAAATCACATCTGAGGAAATCTTCAGATTTCCAACCAAAATGAAGGCTTGGAATCAGTTTCAGATTAATTTTTTACATTTCAGTCTTTCATTGCCAGACGTTTTAACAACCACAAAAGTATATTTGCCTTAAGTGTTTAAGGCCCCCTTATTTCTGTTTTTTATGATTGAAGGTAGGAACTTTCATGAATTCTGAAACAAAGGCTAAGCCATCACCACCATCATCATCCTAATTACTAAACAAACTGGAACACTGATAAACCACTGTTCTCAGAATCCATTCTTTGCAATTTATCACTTTATTTAATTATTCAGTGATTAAACTCCCTTGGATAGGGTCCATATTGAAAGTCAAATTCCATTCTACAAAGAACATCATTAGGGCTTTTGATATAATTTCAGAGGACAAGTACTACACTGGGCATTCCACCAAGCAAATGAGCAAACATGGAACCATAATTCTTTCTAGTCTTGTATTTTCACTTCATCTGCCCTCTATTAACTTTGCTTGGAAGCTGAAATCTGATCCCTTAAAATCATCCAAGAGGAATGGAATTGGAAGAGAGCCTTCTCTGTACAATCTAAAAAGCTGATTTAGGAACCCAAGAGAAAATGGCCAGTCCTATGGAAAGATTTCAATCCAGTAAACCTCAGGAAGCAATTCTGCTTCCAAAGATAAGAAAATATTTAGGATACTCTGAGAGTTCAATAAGAAATGAATTTCATTTAGTCTTTTATAATTAGCAGCTTACATGTGCTATATGCCAAAGAATAAAAGATCAGGTCAAAGACAGCCAGCATATCTTCCATTAAGAAGAGTTTTCATATGTGTTATTTGCAGCTATTAGCACTTCTCAACTGTGATTTTTCGTAATTACTTATATACATCATATTACTACCACTAGTACTATCACTACTCCCTTTTCTTTTTTTTAACTGCAGTTACCTTTCCCCACTCTGAAGTTTGGAGAACTTTTGCTTGAAAAATAAAATGAGGTGATTTTTCCCCCCAAAGGTCCCTTCAGACAAGATACAACTCATCTCTTCACTTGGGACGTAGGATTCAAATATGGTTTGGAGCATCTCTGTGAAGTGATCAAATTTTCAGCCTTTATCTTAAAAGATGAATTTGACTTTCCATAAAATTCGCAAATAAGAAGATTGGGTTGCAGTAATTGGAAGGTATTGTATGGCTTGATGGCACAAATGGATGATCTTATTTGATTCCAAAGAGATGTTTTCATTCAGTCTCTGACTATTGAATTTTACAATTTGGATGAAAGGTGGTATAAAAATGCCAAATCATGGAAGAAATCTAACTTGAAATCATGTTGGTTTCCTAGGAAGAGGTACAGATATGTAACCTTTCTTAATGGTAATAGACTTCATGCCTGTACACTGAAGGAATGGTAAATGTCCTCAGGTACAGTCTGTCTCCCAAAATGGACCAAGTATCTTTTCTTTCACATTCATCTTAGAAAAACATTATTGAGGAATCTGCTTATAAGCCTGCCTCTTCATTATTCTTTGCCCTTTCAGCCCATCACTGAAAACTGATTATATCATTCCATTTGTAGTTAATTCTATTTCATTTGCTCAAATGTTGCATTGACTCTCCGGAAATGAAAATTTCCTTCAGTGCATAAGCTGAACTCCTTTCTTTTCAGCCGGATAAATATAAACAGAAAGGCAAATATGGTCAGCTCATTAACAATAAATTTTTTATTCTATGTTCTTGAGTTTGTCTACTTAGCTTGCATAAAAACGAGTTCTTTATTTTTAATGTATTATGATAGTTCTTTAGCACTTATATTGCATTTTCCGTTTCCAACTGTGATGGACTCATTTATTAGTAATATCTCTTTTTTTCAGATGGGAAAACTAAAGCACAGTTCATCCAGTCCAACCAGCTGTACACTCCTCCCCTAAAGGTATATGGGACAAGATTGAAAACATATTTTTTTCCTTCAAAATAGTTAATGAAGATGAAATGGCAAGTGAGGAGCCAGAAGGTCTTACATTTTTTTCTGTCTGTCATTCTGACTACTTTACAAGTCACCAACACTAATATCATTATATATTATTAACTACCATTTCTTCAGCATTTTGAAGTTTGTGAAGAATCCATGCATGTTGGAGCTTCAAAATTATGAAGGAAGGAAGGAAGGAAGGAAGGAAGGAAGGAAGGAAGGAAGGAAGGAAGGAAGGAAGGAAGGAAGGAAGGGAGGGAGGGAGGGAGGGAGGGAGGGAGGAAGGGGAGGAGAGGGATGGAATAGTTGTTGTGACCCTCCTTATATGGTCTAAACATTTCTAGTTCCTTCAACTGGTCTTCTTATGGCACAGCCTTCAGTCCTCCATAATGTTTGTTGGCCTTTCTCTGGAAGTTTTATGGTTTGTCAGTCCTTATTAAAATGTAGTATCTAGAGCTGAAGCTTATATATTATGTGTGGTCTGATCGATCAGATGTTATTTTAAATTGAACTTTTCAATTATGTTCCCTGAATTTGCTTGTGCACAGACCAAGATTTCTACTGTGGCAAGGAATTCATGCAGTCAGTTGTAAAGTATAATCCTAACTTCTCATAACTTTTCACTACTACAAGCATTAAATAGTAATAATTTTAGGTATCATTTATATAATACTTAGACTAGACTGCATTTTGCAGTGTTGTGCTTATTTTATAACATTTCAAACTCATAGCAGCTCTCAAATATAGGCATTACTGAGGAAGGTAAATACCAAAACATTTGATTAAATGATTTGCCCAAGCTCCCAGAGTTAATAAGTATCTGAAGTTGGATCTGAAGTAAGCTCTTTCTGACTCCAAGTCAAGCCTTCTATTCACTGGACCTAGATGCCTTAAGCTTAGGATGTACATTTTTAACTTTTTTATAACCTCAAAATCTTTCTTCAAGAGAATTACTTGTATCTCTTTTCTCCCTCCCTGCTCCTTCCCTTCTTCCCTTCCTTCCTTCCTTCCTTCCTTCCTTCCTTCCTTCCTTCCTTCCTTTCTTCCTTCCTTCCTTCCTTCCTTCCTTCCTTCCTTCCTTCCTCCTTTAGTTACAAGGGAGGCTTTCCATAGGTCCTCTCCCAGGGTTTTTCCATTCTTTTCCAAGGAACAATAACTATGGAAGGGCTACAGAGTTTTCCTAGAGAAGGAAGGGACATTTGCCCTAGAACATAAAAATATAAGACAGTGACAACTCTTGTATTTCCCTAAGGAAGGTTGAACAAGATGAAACTGGTAACAGGTGGGTTCTTGGAGCCAAGAATCAGACTTCTACCCCATCTGTCTAAGACATTTGATTCTAACTTCTGCTCAGAGTTCAGGAAATGGAGGATGGAAAAGGCAGTGAGGAGGGTAGGGTCTGGAGGGTAAGAGGAAGGTCTAACCCTGGTACAAGGAGCTGATTTCTTCAATAGCAACAATAGACCTTTTTTCAAAGACTCATCTGGTAGCAGTGACCTTTAAGGAAAAGAGGAAGCTCAGTAATAAGCCTTGCTTCTATCAGCTCCCAGAAAGATTAGCCCTTTCAGAAGGAGGCAAATCCAGACAGAGACTAGTTGGCACTTGGAATGGAGTCCCTCCCTGCTCTGCTGTTTGTATTGAGCTCTGAGATTTGGGGCTACCATTCTGGAAGAGCTCATGTCTTGGGGCCCATGAAAGGCTACCTTTTAACAATTACCTAATAGAGCCTAGATCGAAGTCATGAGACCTGGTCTTCTGTAAGATAAGTTAGATAAAGTAATTTTCAGTCTCTTACAATTCTAATAACCTATATTAGCCTTTGAAACTTGAGATCCATTCCACTTCACCTTTTCTCAGCTTCTGTGTCAATGAGTCAGATAAACTTTCCCTTGGGATCTTGAGCAATTTTCTTTGTCCTCTTTGGAAGGAAGCTCAGTTTCCCCCTCTATAAAATAGAGGTGTTGGTATATACTTTGAGATGTATCCCACTTCCAGTCCCAGTAATCAGTCTCCTCAGAAGCCAAATATGATTTTAAAAAAAAGGACTTTAGCAACTTAGCATTAAGAATAATTTGTTCAAATAGGAAACTATCAGATGGGCTAATTCCTAGGGGAGTAGGAGTGGACTTTCTCCCCATAAGTAGCCTCTTTATGTCTCAGATTCAGGGACATTATGTTTTCCCTTCTCCCTTGTCCCCATGAGAGTGTTTTTTAAGTCCATTTTCTGAAGGTGTTATTTGTGATACTTGCTCCAGATACAAAAATTTCCAATTATTCTTTCTCTAATTCTACTTTTTGGCTTTGATGTATGC
The DNA here is from genome assembly GCF_902635505.1 of Sarcophilus harrisii. Classification (NCBI taxonomy): domain Eukaryota; kingdom Metazoa; phylum Chordata; class Mammalia; order Dasyuromorphia; family Dasyuridae; genus Sarcophilus; species Sarcophilus harrisii. The sequence continues at coordinate 197,159,804 of NC_045429.1, forward strand.
TCATCCTGGAAGTCTTTCAGCTGTTTTCTCAAAGCTCCACAGTTCATTTTCCTACCCCGAATACCCTATTTCCCATGGATCTTTTAAATAAAATAAAGTAAAATTGGATTTAGTTGTCATTTTAAATTGATTCATATCATCACTTTAGAAAGCAGTGTACTATACAATGTGCAAATATATCACTTGGAATTAGTTAGCCACAGTGTCTGTGGTCAATTCTGCAGAAGGTTTGGTAAAATATCTTTGGACAACAATATAACCTTTTATTATTAAATTTCCTTGAAAGTGAATAGATACATAAGGAGAAACATGCAATAAATTTTTCTGTAATTCCTGAAATCTTGTATGATATTATACTTTTGGTGCTTTAATATTGCTATGTGACAATGCTATATGGGCAAGTCTTTGAGTGTCAGTTTCCTCATTTGTAAAATGGAGTTAGACTAAATCCTCTGTAAGATCTCTTCTAACTCAAATCTATGAATATTGAGAGGTAATAGTAGATGTTAAAATTATTGGCTAATGCAAAGTAAACAGCATAATTTAATTAACTACATCACAAAGGTTACTTTTATTTTCAATTTGCATACTTGGTTAATATAACTGGATGATTAATCATATTTCCAAGAGTGACTAGGTTCCAAGACAACTGAAGTATGAATTACTGAGTTTATAATTTACTGATAAACAAGTTGTTTTTTTTAACAGTTGATTAATTTTCACATGAATTGTTGACTAAGATTTCCACTTCAGTGAATTTTCTTCAAAGCTCTTAAATAGATTTGACAATGTTCTTAATCTGAATGTCTCTCACATTTTTATTTCTAATGAATAATGTATGTCTTGTAATACTTTCTACTCTTCATTTCTGACAAGATGCTCTTGTGCTTTTAACAGAGATTTTCATTCAGGTCATGACAAGTTGCCAATATGAAAGAATGCCTCAGTGCTGGTATAATGGCATTTCCTTAACAGGGTTGAAAGAAATTGGTTGTTATCTAGGAGTCTTCAGTGGAGAAATATAAGAACCATTGCTAAATGCAAAATCCCAAGGTATTGACCTCCTTGGAACCTTGAGAAAATTCCACAGAGGTTTTCAGGTACCTTTAAAATAAAACTAGGAAGCAGGCAGTGTAGAGGAGAATGAAAAGTCGCTGAATTTGTAGTGAGAGGCCTTATCTCCTTGTATCTCAATTTCCTTTTCTACTAAAAATTGATAGGGGGCATCTGCAGTTGGATTCCTTGAATTTTATGCTCTCTTTATTTTATAAATCCCATGATCTTGTAGCTTTCTCAGCTTTTATATTAGCCACAGCCTGAGTTATGATCCTTTTGATCTATGATCTTATTGTTCAGTTTAGACCTGTGAGTTCATTGAGTAGGAAAATACCATTGTGGAAAATTCTTCCTCTGATACAGGTTTATAGGTATCTTAGAAAATTATCCGAGCACACTGAGAGGCTAAATCACTTATCCACAGTCAAACAACTAGAATATTTCAGAGGCATACTTGAATCCAGGTCGTGTTGATTCCAAGTCCAGCTCCCCATCAATCTGGCCATGGTGCCTTTCATAATATATTGGATATATCAATCAATCAATAAGCAAGCATTTATTTTTATTTATTTAAATTAATTTTTTTCTTATCAAACAAAAATCTATCGTGCCCCCTTCCCACTGTCTCTTTCTACCTCTTTTTATTTTTTATATTATTTATTATTATATTAAATTAAAAATGTTTTGTACAAACAAAACCAATGTAGATAAGATTAGAAGGGAAGCAGAAAACTGGGGAAATCTTTATATCCAAGGATTCTGATAAAGGCCTCATTTCTAAAATTTATAGAGAATTGACTCAAATTTGTAAAAATACAAGCCATGCTCCAGTTGATAAATGGTCAAAGGATATAAACAGACAATTTTCAGATGAAGAAATTGAAACCATTTCTAGCCATATGAAAAGGTGCTCAGAATCACTATTGATCAGAGAAATGCAAATTAAGACAGCTCTGAGGTACTACTACACATCCCTCAGATTGTTTAAGATGACAGGAAAAGATAATGATGAATGTTGGAGAAGATGTGGGAAAACTGGGACACTAATACATTATCGATGGAGTTGTGAACTGATTCAACTATTCTGGAGAGCAATTTGCAACTATGCCCAAAGGGCTATCAAACTGTGCCTACGCTTTGATCCAGCGGTGTTTTCACTGGGCCTGTATTCCAAAGACATCATAAAAAAGGGAAAAGGATTCACATGTGCAAAAATGTTTGTAGCAGCCCTTTTTGAAGTGTCAAGAAACTGGAAACTGAGTGGATTCCCATCAGCTGGGGAATGTCTGAATAAGTTATGGTATATGAAAACAATGGATTGTTATTATTCCATAAAAAAAATCAGCAGAATGATTTCAGAAAGGCCTGAAGAGACTTATATGAACTGATGCTGAGTGAATTGAGTAGAACCAAGAGACCAAGATTATGTGATGATCAATTGTGTTGGATTTGGCTCTTTTCAACTTGAGGTGTTTTAGGCCAGTTCCAATAAATTTATGATGGAGAAAACCTTTCTGGAGAAAGGACTGGAGACTGAGTGTGGATCACAACATTGTATTTTCAACTTTTTTGTTGCTGCCTGCTTGATTTTTGTTTTCTTTCTCATTTTTTTCCTTTTTTGATCTGATTTTTCTTATGAGCATGATAAATGTGGAAATATGTAACAATTGTACATGTTTAACATATATTGGATTACTTGCTGTCTAGGAGAGGCGGTGGGGTAAAGGAAGGGAGAAAAATTGGAACACAAGGTTTTGCAAGAAAAATGTTGAAAACTATCTTTGCATGTAATTTGAAAATAAAAAAGCTGTTTTTAAAAAATAAAGAGAACAAAACAAGAAACAAACAAGTAAACAAAAAAGAAATGAGACCTTTATCAGAAAATTTTATTGCAAGGATTTCTTCTCCTTCTTCCCCTTCCCCATTGATCTGCTTCTATTCCAGTAAACATTTATTGAGGATTTTCCATATGTGAGGTTAGGTATTAAAATATATATTTACATACTCTATTTTCTCATATACATCATTGGTTTGTTTATCCTTTCTTTTTCTATTTAGATTACAAAAGCCTGAGGACAAAGTTCACATCTCATTTCTTTCATAATCTCAAGAAATCTGACATATTGTTCTGTACACAGTGAACACTCAATAAAATTCACAGCCTGGCTGATGAGGCTTGGGCAGGAAACTTGATCATTTGCTTTCCTCTCTCAAGAAAACTATATTAAAACTTTTTTATGATCACCCATAAAAAGCTGTCACTCTGAATTTCATAACATTATATTCCTTCCTAAAACATTTACATTCTTAAAATGCAATTTACCAATGCTTAATGATAAGAAATCAATAAGAGATTTAAAAGATTATGTCTTATTGAGCCAAAATATGGATTTTGGTTATGAAGAAATCCAATTTGGGTATTTAGAGTTACAAGGGCTCCTGATCTCAGCTAACCTCTAACTATATATGATTTGTTGGCTATTATGTTAAGACATTCTCTATCAGAATTCAAGGCATATCTTAATTTCTTTTTATTATAAAGAGCTTGGGAGCAGAGATAGGCAGGCAGAAGATAGTATCCTATGGAAGGATAAATGATAAAGATGTTAGTCTGGATCTCAGACTAACCTTTTGTCAGTCAGGTACCTCTGTAGAGAGGTATCTACAGAAGTGACTAGCAACTTCTAGGTTCAGAATCCTACTTATTTTTTTCATTGCTGACAGCATTTATAAAAAAGAAAAATGATTTTAAAATGAAGGACATTTTTTGCATGTCTGAGTCTGGGATTTGGATTTTATACTAATAAGTGACTGGGTCTTTTACAGGGCCAATAAAATTTATCAATAACCTTGAGCCCAAAATCAATTCCAGGCAACTCATTTTTGAGGTTGGCTTTGAAAAATTATCTGGACAACAACCAAATGAAATTGGAGACAAGGACAGAAAAGGTTCTCGTAGCAAAACAATAACTTTGTCAAGTCTGGAACAACAAAAAAAAAAGTAATTTAAAATTAATTGGCTTGTTAAAAGGCAGTGTGAAACCAGCTAGCCTTAATTGTGCCATTTGAGACAACTCAGAAGCTACGGGTGGTTTTATTATTCATCTTCATTTGCAAGCTTGCTAACCCAGTAATTCCATTTGGGTTCCTTTCATTGATTTATCTCTATTATCACTGAGTTGTTCATTCAATTTCCCTTTCTAACTAGTTATGAGGAATGGCTCTTTTGGGTACCCAACACTTTTGACAAGATAATTCCCTTCTAATAATAGAAATAACCTCTCTAAAGAAAGGAAGGAAGGAAGGGAGGAAGGAAGGAAGGAAGGAAGGAAGGGAGGAAGAAAAGAAAAGAAAAGAATAAGAGAAAAACCACTAGCTTCCCCTAATTTTTTAAAGATCCAACCTATGATTTCATTGGTGTAAGAAACTTCCAGTAAGTCAATTTTCTCTACCACTGCAAATCAGCAACTGCATTGCAATTTAGAGAATTGCCTTGGGCAGTGAAGTTTAAGAGGCTTGCCCTTCTTCACACAACCAATAAATGTTACAACTCTCTATCTACTATGCCACATTATCTCTTATCCTGCTATAATATACATTTTAAATGTTAACTATTAGCTTTAAAAAAGAATCTTTTAGCCACATCTTTAGAGTAATAGAGACCTGGGTCTGGAATCCAGAAGATGTGACCTCAAATTCCATCTTAGACATTTACTAGCTGTGTGACCTTGGATTATTTCCTCCATTTGCTTCAATTTCTTTATCTGTAAAATGGGAATAATAATAGCTCCCATCTCCCCAGGTTTTTGTGAGGATCAAATGAGATAGAAATTGTAAAGTACTTAGTACAGTGCCTAGCAATAATTGGTGTTATGTAAATGTTAGTTATTATTATTGTTACTATTATCATTTTTATTACTATTTTTCTGAGATTTCCGGGTTGAACTCTGAGCAGGGGAAAGATGAGCCAATGAGAGTGATCTGGGGAAGATATTCTGGACTTCCAATGACACTTTCAATATTAGAGGCATTTTTCTCAATAATTTTACTCAGACATGGGTATTTCTTTGTGAAATTCTAGAAACGGGGATGAAGTCAGATCTGAGAAGACATGAATGTGACATCTTTAACTCACACACACACACACACACCCTTTATATACATGCATATAGATATATACATTTTTAAGATCATTTACTCTTGGGATATCCCCTAAAGTAATAATATTTAATTTTTGTTTCTTTGATGGTTTCTCAAACCATCTTGTTTTTCTTTTTTTTAAACAGTGTACCAAATGCTTAAAACTGAAAATTTCTTTAACATTCAGTAGAATTCAAGAGCAGGGTGAACCTGGCTTTTTTTTTTTCTTGCCAAAATCAACTCTTAAGACAATTGATTTTTACAAATAAGCCTTCTGGACCTCTTGGTAGATCTGAGGAGCTAGTTCTGAGATCACATAATAATCATTATAAAAAGCTCGATATTGTAATGACTATCACAACAGCATCAAGAAAAGAATTCTGATCTAGAGAGTACCTCAAGCTGTCTTTTTAAATGTCACTTTTCTTATGTACTAGTGGGGAACTTGATGCAGCTTATCATATTCTCTATCTTCTATCTATTGTAAAAATCCCATTGCTTTTAGGAAAATCTTGGAGAAAATTATTCTTGAAATAAACTAAATGTCTTTTATACCTAATAAAAACAAGATTTTGGAGTTTGGGTTTTTGTTTGTATTTCATTTTGCTAAATAAGTACAAAATGTCAAATTCTCTATTTCTAAGATTTGTGGACATTTTGATAATAGCTGATCACATTTTCTATTTTTAAATTTTTTTTCACATTTTCTATATCTACACAGGAATGTTTTGAACCTATTCTATTTTCACTCTTATTTTTGTGCTTTATGATGGTTTATAAACTGCTTTAGATGTTAAAAAAATAGTTTTACTCAGAAAATTTTACTCTATTATTGAAATTTAGTGTTTATGCTTTGAGCAAGAGTCTATTTTATTACAATCTTTCTACCTTGTTCTCATTTTGTACCTTTGCCCCAAGGTTATTATGAACCTAGGACTATAATCCACAGAATATGAAGGTTTCCTGTCTGGTTTTCTTTGTTTTAAAGTAAAATCATCACATATTCTTGAAAAATCACTATTGTGATTTTCTTCTTATATGTTCAAAATAAGAAAGGACACAATAAAATTACCCCAAAATTGTAAATATCAAAAAAGATTTTTCTGAAAACTTTTCTGAATAAATGGAGTTTTATAGTACATGGCACATGGCACATGATCCATCTCTCTCTCTCTCTCTCTCTCTCATAGGATATTATAAGAAAACCCCTAAATATCCTATAAACCTTATAAACTAGATAGACACCCATCTTTCAAACCAAAACCTTGGTTCATCTGTTTTATAAGAAAAAAAATTTGCAAAATTTTAATACTGATATAGTATATAAACTTAAATTTTATCAAAATTCTCTCTCTCTCTCTCTCTTTCTCTCTTTCTCTTTCTCTGTGTCTATATCTCTCTATGTGTGTATCACATATATAACATAAATCCATACATCCATATGTATACTTTATAGGTATGTAACTTTTGTGTGAGATTGCAGTGTTTTAGATCTCCCTGAAATATAGCAAATTATTCATTAAAAAGATGGGCTTTTACTTTTGGGGGAATAAGCTTGTAAAGTTATATATGTATTCATATATAGATAGATAGATAGATAGATATACTGACATATATGCAAATGTACTTGTATATAAATACAAAATATCATAGAAAGTCTAATGGATGCTTCTGCATGTATACATATATGAACATAAAAAGAGAATAAAATAGGAGACAAAATGAATAGAATATAGTACAACTTCTTTCTGATCATGTAGGCCCAAATTTTGGGGGTCATATTTGACTCTTGCTTTCTTATCTCTTCATATCCAATCAATTGTCACATCTGATTTCCACACATGCATTTCTCCCTTTTCCCTCTCATATGGTAACTACCTTAGGAATTCTTCATTGCTTATTTAAACTATTTAAATAATCTTTTCATTCATCTCCTTACTTCTAGTCTTCACTCTTCTTCTAGTCTATTCTTAGAGCATCTAGGTGGCACAGGGGATACAGTGCCAGGCACAGAATCAGGAAGATTCATCTCTGTAAGTTCAAATGACTTCAGACACTTACTAGTTGTGTGGCCCTGGGTAAATCACTTAAACTTTGCCTCAGTTTCCTCATTTTTCAAATGAGCTGGAGAAAGAAATGGCAAGCCACTCCAGTGTCTTTGTCAAGAAAACCACAAATGGAATCATGAAAAGGAGAACGTGACTGAAAAACTAGTGAACAAAGTCTATCCTGTAAATTATTGTTTCTAAGCCATAAGTATGACCATGTTATTCACTTTTATATTTTACTTTAAGGTTTGCAAAAATACTTTACAGATGTTATTTAATTTAATTTGAGTAAATAATCATTATACAAAACACCAAGAAACCAAATGTACTACAGGCCACATTCTGTACTTTGCTTCTTTGGATATTAGTGTCTTATTTGTGGGTTTAAATTAGACCAAGTCACATAATCAATGATGCACTTTAAGAAAAAGGCATACATCTGGGGGAAGGAGTGGGAGGAAAGAGGGGGAAAATTGGAATAAAGGATTTGGCAATTGTCAATGCTGTAAAATTACCCATGCATATAACTTGTAAATAAAAAGCTATAATAAAAAAAGCAACAAGAAAAAAAAAAAAAGAAAAAGGCATAGCACCATGGGAATATTACTCTCAGCATTGTTAAAATGATGTAATCTCATTGCTGAATAAGGAATGGGAGCCATAAAAAAAGAAAAAGGAATATAATAGAAAAAGGAAGAAAAATAAAATGAGTATGGAACATATAAAAAAAAGAAGATTAAAAACAAAAAATAATACAAAGTTGAATCAAAAAACAGTAATACAACTGTCTTGTTTTGTTCTCTCTTTTTGCCACTTCATGTTCTGCTGTTTTGTTCCTTCAGTGTTTCTTCTTGAAGACCTACATATCTTTTCCTCTCATTGCTTTTTCTTGCTCATTGAACAATTCCACTAATGTCTAAATAGACTAAGGCAGTAAAATATCACCTGATAGATACATTTTAAAAAAATGCTGCATATAGGAATATAGGTGTTGCCAAAATTAGAGACTGTCTAATATAAAGAAAATAGAATAGCAACTTAGTTATGCACATCCAGTCCATATCCAGTCATCCTGATCTATATTTTGTGAATGGATTCAGATAGCTCTGAAGGGGAAAGTGAGGTTAGTAACATTGATGAGCTCTCTCTCATTAAAATCCAATTCACCTTCACATCATGGCATTATGATTTCTTGATGCCATAGTCCTTTTTAAGAGTGAAGGACAAACAACAATACTGAAAACTCATGTTAGAATCAAAATTTCTGTGTATTCCCCTTCCAAAAATAAATAAATTATCCCTGCACTAAATTATCCCTGTGAGAAAGAGAAGATAAACCAGTTTAGTAAAAGGTGATATTGCTATTATGGTTGTGGTTCATTATTATTTATGCTTTTAGAAAGGGCAAATAGATATTTCAGACGTGACAGTTACAGGAATTCTTAGAGCTCTATAATAATAAAGGTAGTATAGGCTGGGAAAAGTTCCTAAAGACCACTTTACCACATGGCATACTATTCAAAGGTTGAATTACCGACATCTCTGAGTTTAGAAGTATTGAATGCATCTGATGTTCCAAAACAGATCACATCTGAATCTGTTGAACGTCCTTGCCATTAATGATAAGTAAACAGATGTTGGCAGTTGTTTTATGGGCCCATCAATTTTCATGGTCTTTGAACTATGAATGTTATACTAAAATTTTGTTTGCATCTTGTGATCTAAAGAAGTAAAGCTCAGCTTTAGAAGATGATTTTAAAATTTTATGTCAAATTGTAAATTTGTAAATTCATTCCTGAATGTGGTCCATTACATAACCAACAATATAATGTAATGATAAATGACATTTAGAACAAGCTTTCAGATTTTCAAATTATATATATAAATATATATACATGTACACATGCTCATATACATATACATATGTATGTGTACATATATACATATATAATATTTACAGGCACATATTTTATGTGTGCTGTTTTTACACATTAAATCCACATATATGTGTATATGTATATATATAACACACACACACACACACACACACACATATATATATATATATATATATATATATATATATATATACAAATGAACACTTAACTGATATTCACAATAACTCTTACAAAATAGTATTGTAGATATCACCATCTCCATTTTATAGATGAAAAACTTTAGATACAGAGAGTTTAAGTGTCTGCCTATGGTCACACAGTTATTAAATATCAGAGGCCAAACTCAAAATTTGTTCTCTCCACTTTCATGTTCAACATTCATTCTTACACTACTCTGCCTCTCAATAATTGAGTCAATAGTTATCTGTGTAAATGGAGGGAATTATGATACAAATAATCCAAAAGGGCAATAATAACAATAAAAAATTATATTTTAAAGTCACTTGCCTGCTGCTTTTATTTCTTTCTCTATTCAGAATAAACAAATCTATAAACTAGATAGTAACAAAATGTGTTGGGTTTCTGAGTTGTGATCAATAATATAAGAACAAAGAGATATTAGAGGAAGTAATAGTCTTACATATCTACTAATAATTTCTGAGGATTCACACAGGAAAATTGCATTTATAGTGAATTGGAAGCAAGTCATCTAGTGATTTTTTATTCTTCATTTTCAGAAAGCATGGAGAGTCTACATTAAGACGTCTGCTTAGACAAATCATAGAATCACGACATTGGGTTGAACCAGATCATACAACCAAAGCTTTTACCTTAAAAACCTATTAGTGTAATCCCTGCCTGGAACTGAAAAAAACTTAACATTCTGCCAAGTGGTCATTGAGGCAATACTAAGGACACTTCAATACCTAGACTTCTTATTCTAATGTCCATCAATAGGGTTCTATTGCTATTTCCCTCAAGATTTTGCAACCTACAAATGTGTCTGTTCCTATATCCAAGTTACTGATCAAAATGTTGAACAACAGAAGGAATTGAAAACTGAGTGGATGCCCATCAGTTGGGGGAATGTCTGAATAAGTTACGAAATATGAATGCAATGGATTGTTATTATTTCATAAGAAATAATCAGCAGGGTGATTTCAAAAAGGCCTGAAAAGACTTACATGAACTGATGCTAAGTGAATTGAGAAGAACCAAGAGAACATTGTACACAGCAACAAGATTATGTGATTATCAATTGTGATGGACATGGCTCTTTTAAACAATGAGGTGGTTTGGGCTAATTCCACTAAGCTTGTGATGGAAAGAGCCATCTGCATCCAGAGAAAGGACTATGGGGACAGAATGTGGATCACACCATGATATTTGCACCTTTTCTGTTGTTGTTTGCATGCTTTTTTTCTTTCTCTTTTTTTCTCTTTTTGATCTGATTTTTCTTGTGCGGCATGATAAATGTGGAAATATGTTTAAAAGAGCTGCACATATTTAACCAATATTGCATTACTTGCTACCTAGGGAAGGAGAGGGGGGGGAATGGAGGGAAAAAATTTAGAACACAAGGTATTACAAGAGTGAATGTTGAAAATTATCTTTGCATGTATTTTGAAAATAAAAAGTTATTATTTTTAAAATGTTCTATCAAGAACAAATAACTGCTTTCTTAATCCTCTTCTTTAATATTAATAATGTAATAACATCTTATAGTGCTTAAAGGGTTGAAAAACACTTCATCTATATTATCTCTTTTGATACCCCCATAAACCAGATATAAAACTCGGATTTAGAGAAATTACATGGTTTATCTGGAGCCAGCTGCTTGAATTCAAACTCACGCCTTCTTGACTCCAGATCTTGTACTCTATTGACTGTACCAGATAACTGCTTCACTTCTATGTTAACTATTTAATATCTATCCTTTCCAGTTTAAATGTAATTCTCCACTCTAAAGAAACCAAAATTGAGTAAATCTGTCTTCTTTTCATCATCTGTTATCATCATACTATCCAACATGAGTGTCAATTCTTTATTAGTTTCTCCTATTATACTCCTTTTTCTTGTCTTTGCTATCATAGATAGCTTTATCTCATTAATTTTGATGGTCCTGAAATTTTTCTTAAAGGTCCATCATTCTTTTCTTTATTTATCTTTCATTACTAGCCTGCCTTCCTTTCCATACATGCTTTCTCAAAGTTTGTTAGTCAATGAATTGTTTACACATCTATAAAAATTTCTTTAGATAGCTTCTCCCTTTCTTCCTTATTAGAATTGTTTGTGTTTGTGTCATCCGAATTGTATTTTGGGCCAAGAAACACTTGAACATAATCAATAAACATTCATCAAATGCAGAGTCTGAATCAGGCATTGTGCTAAGTGCTGGGGATACAATGAAAGTACAAAAAAAAGTCCTAGTCTCAAGAAACTTCTAATGGAGAAGATAATATACAAACAACTACAAATAAAGAAGATATATAGAATATAAATTGAAAATAATCAACAGAGGGAAGGCATTAGCATTAAAGAGTCTTCTCTTAAAAAGGATTTTAGCTGGAACTTGAAGGAAGCTAAGAACAGGAGATAAAGGAGGGAAAGAGTTTCAGGGATGAGGGACAACCAATGAACATGCATGGAATTAGGAAATGGATTGTCATGTTGAGAAAAAAGCAAGAAGCTCTATGTTGGACTAAAGAATAAGAAAGGTGAGTAACGGTGTAGGAAGACTGAAAAGATGAGAGGGGACCAGACCATGAACAATTCTGAACTCTAAACAGGAAGTTTTATATTTGATTCTAGAGATGATAGAAAACTACTGAAGTTTATTGAGTAGAGAGATAATATGGTCAGACATGAGTTTTAGGAAGATCAATTTGACAGCTGTTGTTTAATAAACCTAAAAATAAAACAATATTACCAGGACAATTACTCCATGTTCAGAAAGAACTAGAAAATCAGAAAGCAGTTTTCCATCTTACATCACATTCTTATACTGTATCATACATCACAACTTCTACTATATACTAAAATAAGCTCCAAGTAGACAACCAGTATAAACATAAAAACTCAGATAATTCTTAAAATATAGAGAACAGAAGAAGGTACCTTTTATTCTTCTGGTTATGAGAAAAATAAGGACAAAGATGTTTATAAAAACTTGCATAAAGAGTTCCAAGGACATAAAATTTTACAAGCTTGTGCACAAACAAATCAATGCAGCTACAATGAGAGGTTGGTTGGGAAAAAAATCTTCACATCAAATATCAGTGATAAAGATTTGATACCTAAAATAAAAAAAAATTATGTAAACTTATTTGAGCTGAAAGAGAGAGAGAGAGAGAGAGAGAGAGAGAGAGAGAGAGAGAGAGAGAGAGAGAAGGAGAAGAAAAGGGAGAAATGTAAAACTGCACCAAGACTTTTGGGATACTCTGTATAGAGCTAAAGGGGCTTCAGAGGCATTTAGTCTAACCATCTTATTTTTAATGGAGGAAGAAAATGAATCAAGAAAACTTGAGTTCAAATCCAGACTCAGGCATTTACTAACTGTGACACCAGACAAATCATTTTGCTTCTGTCTTTTTGTTTTATCAGTTATAAAATGGAGATAATAATAGTAACTACTACCTAAATGGATGAGTTGTAAAGCATTTTGCAAAATTTAAAGTCTACAAAGTATTTTACAACCTGTAGAAAAATTTCTTCTTAACAACCCTGTGGAGTAAGCAGTGCAATTAGGATCATTCCTATTTAACAGGTAAGAAAATTGAGACCTAGTGATGATGGCTACCAGTGTTTGGCCACTAAAGCACTCATCCTGCCTAAGGATGTCACATTTCCTCTAAATCTTTCATAGGATAAAAGTCCACATCATACTGCTCCCACAGTTAAATATTTGTTGCCCTCAGAAAATATGCTGAAGTATAATTGACACCTGGATTCATATTTACAATTCTGGAAAGTACCATGCCTTGAGTTAAACAGAATCCACAATGTCCAAATGGTAATAGTTTTCAACAATTTACTAAATGCAATGTTAATTGTCCTAGAAAACTATGAAATATATTTCTTACACAGTATTCCTCAAAGGGGAACCAGGCCTGCCATAACAATGGGATTGGAGATCCCAATCACTCCCAAATATAAAGTTTTTCAAATTTAGCAAAAAAGCAGATTTTGCAAAGTTCTCACCTGTTATTTCAGTAAAGTTTGCTGATCAGTTCTCTCTCAGGGAGGACACACAGAATCTCAGTTTGCCATGTGGATGTCTGTGATCTTTTACATGAGATATAGCCATACTCAGCTATTTTCTGCTATCTAGTATTCCCTGACTCAGCCTCCACGCTTCTTGATATGCTTCTATGCCTCAGTAAATAGGATGAGTAATAGAAGCCTGTTAAAGAAACAGTTTTGAGGGATGATCTTCATATAAAGAAGATAAGAAAAAATGATCCATATTCTAGAATAGATTGTTTTCTTATGTTATTTTGAGAATATTCCACTGAATCTGGAAATTCAACCAAATGACTCATTTGGTTATGATTTCATTGATTTAAGGAACTCCCAAATGAAGAAAATCCTCTTACCAAAGCAAATCTGCAATTGCTCTTCACCTTGCACTCATAGAGAGTTGCACAGAGCATTAAGAGGTTAAATGACGTACCTTGTCACACAGTCACCATGTGTCAAAGGCAGGAAGTAAATCCAATACTCTTAAGGCTGACTCACTATCCACTATGCAACACTAACTCAGCCAACTACAGCAATTCAAAAAGGAATTGCATTTTTAACCTTCAAGACAAAAGGAAATAATGAATTGTGGGCCGCTGGGTAGCTGTATAATTGAGTTAACTGATATCTGGCATTGTTATTCAGTTCTTCACTTGTGTTCAAATCTCTATGGTCCTGTGGGACATACAAAGAAGGAAGGCAAACAGGGCTAAATGACTTTTCTAAGGTCATCCAGCTAGTAAGTATCTGAGGCTCAATCACATTCAGGTCTTCCTGATTGCAAGACCAGTGTCTATCCATTGAGCCATCCAACTGCTTCTATCAGCTGGTATTAAGGTGTTTTTTTAAGTTCCTCCCTCCCTCCCTTCCTTCCTTCCTTTTCTTTTTCTTTCTTATTTTCTTTCTTTCTTTCTTTCTTTCTTTCTTTCTTTCTTTCTTTCTTTCTTTCTTTCTTTCTTCTCTTTCTCTCTCTCTCTCTCTCTCTCTCTCTCTCTCTCTCTCTTCCTCCCTCCCTCCCTCCCTTCTTTCCTTCCTTCCTTCCTTCCTTCCTTCTTTCCTTCCTTCCTTCCTTTCTTCCTTCCTTCCTTCCTTCCTTCCTTCCTTCCTTCCTTCCTTCCTTCCTTCCTTCTTCCCTTCCTTCCTTCCTTCCTTCCTTCCTTCCTTCCTTCCTTCTTCCCTTCCTTCCTTCCTTCCTTCCTTCCTTCCTTCCTTCCTTCCTTCCTTCCTTCTTCTTCTTCCTTCCTTCCTTCCTTCCTTCCTCCCTTTCTTCCTTCCTTCCTTTCTAAACAGAATCTTATTTTTCAAATACATGCAAACAGTTTTTAGCATTCATCTTTGCAAAACCTTGTGTTCCAAATTTTTCTACCTCTCTCTCTTCCTCCCCCATCCCTAAGAAATCGAGGAATTCAGTACACTTTAAATATGTGCAATTCTTTTAAACATATTTCCACATTTGTCATGCTACCCAAGAAAAATAATATCAAGAGGCAAAAAACATGAGGAAAAAACAAGCAAACAAACAACAACAATAAATAAAAATACTATGTTTTGATCCACATTCAGTCTCCCATAGTTCTCGCTCAGATTTGAATGACTCCATCACAAGTCAAGAAATTGGCTTAAATCACCTCATTGTTGAAAAGGGTTAAGTCCATCACAGTTGGTCATCACATAATCTTGTTGTTGTGTATGATGTTCTCTTAATTCTACTTGCTTCACTTAGTATCAGTCTTTTAAGTCTTTCCAGGCTTTTCTGAATCAGCCTGCTTATCATTTCTTATAGAAAATTAATATTCCATAGCATTCATATACCATAACTTATTCAGCCATTCTCCAATTGATGGGCATCCACTCAGTTTCCAGTTTCTTGCCATTACAAAAAGAGTTGCAACAAACATTTTTGCACACGTGGGTCCCTTTCCCTCCTTTAAAATCTCTTTAGGATACAAGCCCAGTAGAAACACTGTTGGGTCAAAGGGTATGCACAGTTTGATAACTTTTTGGGCATAGTTCCAAATTGCTCTCCAGACTGGTTGGATCATTTCACATAGCTCCACCAACAATGCATTAGTGTCTCATTTTTCCCACATCCATTCCAGCATTTAGCATTATCTTTTCCTGTTAATCAATCTGAGAGATGTGATGTCATACTTTAGTTATCTTACTTTGCATTTCTCTAATCAATAGTGATTTAGAAGATTTTTTTTTTATATAACTAGACATGGCTTTAATTTCTTTTTTAAGCTATTCTCACAAGGCCTTCTAACCTTGTATGTTTCATATTTCTCTCAATGTCAATCAAGGTTCAGCTGCTCACTGAACACATCTCTCACGGTGCGTTATTTTGATGTACACATAAGAAACGTTACCTCTAAGGAGACCCTCAAGATTGCATTTTGCTCTACTGAGTCACACACTTGTTCTGTGAAAGGCATTATTTCTTTTCCCTAAAAATAAACCTCAATGCTGATATGATTTAAGTTCCCCTTCAACTCTGACAGCTCACTTTATTCATGAAATCTTATCTGTCAGGGGCACGTTATCAGAAAAAGACACTGACAGACTTGAGCATTTGCAAAATCTTTCCCTTTTACTTTGTATCTAGAATCTTCCACACTCTATGCTTGATAATAGTCCAATCTAATAATTTCCCAATTTATTCCTGATTTCCTTTTCTCTTCTTATTTCAGGAAAAATTATTTCATCGTACGAGAACCAGGATTCCTTAATGCCTCCTATTTGAATTTCCTAAAAATTGAGTGGAAGCATTGGCTTAAATTTGAACATAGTATGATATAAGGCAAAGTTCTTAAAAGTCACAGCATTTATGGGTTGGAAGGTACTTTATGGGGCATCTAATGCAAGTCATAATATTAAAAATAATGATAATTAGCATTTATATATTACTTATATTACATCTTAAGCCTTATAACTGCCCCCTCTCTACAAAGCAGGTATTATCGATCAGTTAATCAACAAATATCTATTAAATATCTACTATGTACCAAATACCATGCTAGATGCTAGAGACATGAAGATAAAAAAATGGAAACAACCCTTGCCCTTAAAGAGCTTACATTCTGCTAGAGGGAAAAAAAATTGTTCCCTTCAAAGCCATGCAAATATAGGAGCACAGTAAATATGCTGAAGAATAGTCAGCAACTCACTGAACTCTTTCCCAAACCCCTGTGAACACCTTTAAATAATTCCATCAAACAATTTCTGGAGCAGTAGAATCCAGAAAAAGATGGGGTGAAAGAATTTTCCAGTCAAAGACAATTTAGGTCAGCGAGAAAGGTCTGTCTCATGTAAGTGAAAGTGGAACACAATCCAATCCCAGAAACTCAGGAGCAAGTCTTGGGAGCAACTGAATCAGCAGTGGCAGCAAGTGCTTCCAGAGCTCTTAGTCCATAGGTAGTAAGGGGGTCAAATAACTAAAGATTATAGGGATCTCCTTGCTAGACTGAGTCAGGCCTCTGTTGCTTTGTCAATACTCAGACCCAGGTCACGGTCCTGGGTGGCAGTCCCAGGGCAAGAAAAAGAACCAGTACATCAGAATTTGTGGTCACAGTGGAACTAGGATGCTCCTCACAATTCCTGGGCAGAAAAGACTGCTTGTGGTCACTCTATTCAAAGAGCAGACCAGGAGAATAGTGAATACCTCTTCTTAACTTATACCACCTTGAAAGAACAGAAATACTCAGAGTATTTCTGAAAACAACTACACAAAACACTTGAAATTTGGGAAAATTTGTCCTCTATCCTGGAAGCAGAACCCTACTTTAAAGAGAGTAAAAGTCAAGAAATAGGATGGGAAAATGAGCAAACAACAGAAAAAATTCTGATCACAGAAAGTTACTATGTGACAAGAAAAGGTCAAAACATATACTCAGAAAAAGATAACAAAATCAAAACTTCTACATCCAAAGCCTTTAGGAAAAAAAATATGAATTGGTCTTAGTTCATCAAACAGCAAGAGAGGTAGAAGAAAATTTGGGGAAAGAAATGAGAGTGATGTAAAAAAAATAATAAAAAATGATTCAACAGCTTGGTAAAGGAAACACAAAAAAGAAAAATACTGGAGAAAATTATATCTTACAAAACAGACTGAGCAAAATGGTTAAAAAAAGAAGTCAATGGGGAGAAGAATGCCTTTAAAAGAAGAATTGGTCATATAGAAAAAGAGGCACAAAAATTCCCTAAAGAAATAAAACCTCCTTAGAAAATAAAATTGGCCAAATGGAAAAAGAGATAGAAAAGCTCACTGAAGAAAATATTCCTTAAAAATTAGAATTGAGCAAATGGAAGCTACTGACCTTATGAGAAATCAAGAAACAATAAAACAAAATCAAAAGAATGAAAAAATAAAAGACAATGTGAAATATCTCATTGGAAAAAATAACTAAGCTGGAAAATAGTTCCAGGAAAAATAATTTTAAAATCACTAGAGTACCTGAAAGTCATGATTTTAAAAAGAGCCTAGACATCATCTTTCAAGAAATTATCAAGTTTAAACTGCCCTAATTTTCTAAAACCAGAGGACAAAATAAAAGTTGAAAGAATTCACTGATCACCTCTTGAAAGAGATCCCCCACCCAAAAAAACTCTTAGGATTATTATAGTCAAATACCAGAATTCTCAAGGCAAGGAGAAAACATTGCAAACATCCAGAAACAATTCAAATATTGTGGAGCCACAGTCAGAATAACTCAAGATTTAGCAACTTCTTTATCAAAGGATCAGAGAATTGGGGATATGATAATTTGAAGGGCAACCAAGAATCACCTATCCAACAAAACTGAGTATAATACTTCAGAGAGAAAAATGGAAATTCAGTGAAATAGAGAGTTTTCAAGCATTCTTCGTGAAAATATAGAGCTGAATAGAAAATTTGACTTTCAAGTACAAGACACAAGGGAAACATAAAAAGGTAAACAAGCAAACAAAAAGGGACTTTTAAATGTTGAAATGTTTACATTCCTACATGAGAAGATGATACTTGTAACTCATAAGAATGTTCTTATTTTTAGGACAAGTAGAAGGAGTATATATAGACAGGTAGCATAGTGTTAGTTGAATGTAAAGGAAGTAACATACACACTCAATTTAGTATAGAAATCTATCTTACCCTATAGAAAAGTAGGAAGAGAAGGGGATAAAAAAGAGGAGGGAGTGATAGTACAGAAAGCAGAATGGGGAGAGAGTATTCAGAAGCAAAACATTTTTGTGTAGGTGAAAGTAGAGAAAGAATAGAATAAATGAGGATGGAGGACAGGATGAAGAGAAATACAATTAGTAATAGTAACTGTGAAAAAAATTTAAGTTTCTCTGATAAAGATCTCATTTCTCAAACGTATAAAAAACTGAGTCAAATTTATAAAAACAAGAGCCAGTTCCCAATTGATAACTAATCAAAAGATATGAACAGTTTTCTGTTCTTTTCCTTTCCTTTTCCTTCCTGGTTCTCTATTACAGCTAAATAATAAATCTAGTTATTCAGTTACACATTGTGCTAGTAAACCTATGAAAGAAATAGCATTGAAACAAAAAACATTTAATTAATTCAAATCAATATTATAGCAATATAAGACAATTTCAACTCAGTAGTTCCAGTAGTTAAAGACTTGTTCCATTCCCTTTATTTAATCTCTGCTATTTCTTCTCACTGTTATTTAGTTTTTTGAGTACCTCCAAGCTTGTGGATCTGGGTAGCAAGTCTTTCTGGGTAGCAAGAATGAGGCATTTGGAACCTTCAGTAAAGACAACCAGCTTTAACAATATTATTTAAAACTTGATCCCACTGGTATATTCTGCTGGCTTCTTACTTCCAGATGCCAAAGTCAATATGTAGCTCTCAACTTGGCTTGTCTTAATCACATAGATCACTCACTCTATATCTACCCTCTCCACACATCTCTGACTTGTTTATCCTTCTATATGATTACAAACCTTACAGAAAACTAGATTCCTCCTCCAGTCTATTGGAACACTCTACATTCCAATAACTATTATGTTATTAACATCTAGCCTTATGGAAAATGAAGTCTTTGTTCTCTCCCCTCTGGTACTTACGCTCTAAGCCCCCAAATCCTGGGAATTGTAGTCATTTCTCACCTTGGCCACATCTATTAATTAAGGAAATTTTTTTCTCATATTAAAACTAAATCTAACCTCTCTCCAAATTCCACCTATTGCTCCTAATTATATACTCTAGGGTGGAGCAGTATAAGTTTAATCTGATCTCTCTTCCATATAATAGCCTTTCAAATATTATTATCATATCCTCCTTTTGTCGTAATTCTTCCAGGATAAACATCAGTCAGCTTCTTCAAAGATCCTTGTAAATACTATAGGTGGGGACTAGTTAACCCAGTGAGGATTAGGCTTAGATTCAGGATTTGGTCCATTGTTCTTACCTGTCGAGATTTTCTTTCTTGATCTTTAATTTGTCATATGTTAGCTATCCCTTTCATTTCCCCATTGTTCATAGGATAAAATAGAACCTCCTCAATCTGACATTTAAGAATGTCCTAAATCTGGGTCACATCTATAAATCTTTGTATGCTACTCCTCCTTTTTCTGAACCATATCTTCAAGCTAAACTGCACTTCAAGCTGTTACCTTGAATTTAACACTATATCTACTACTTCCAGTTATTACTACAAATTACAACCCATGCCTAGAATGCCATCCCTCTTCCTCTCTGATTCTTAGAATTCTTGTTTTTCTTCAAGGCTTAGTTCAGGTGCAATTTTTTCCATGAAGCCTACTAATCACTCCAGTTTTTAGTGTTCCCTTCCTTCTTAGCTTACTGTGTATTCTTGTTGTTGTTCTCCTCTTCTTCCTCCTCCTCCTCTTCCTCCTCCTCTTCCTTCTCCTCCTCCTTTTCCATTTCTTCTCTTCCTTCTCCTTCTTCTTTCTCTTCTTTTTCTCCTTTTTCTTACTCTTCCTCCTCCTCTTTCTTCTTCCTGTTTCTTCATGCTATACTCCCATACATACCCCTGTTCTATCCAATTCGAGTGTAATCTCACTAAGGGCATGAACTTGTAATTTCATTTATTATTCCCCCAGTGCCTAGCATTGTTCATTGGAGTTAGACTATATTGTTCAGCTGTTTCAATTGTGTCCAATTCTTTGTGATCTCGTTGAGGTTTTCTTGGCAAAGATACTGGGATGGTTTGTCATTTCTTTCTCTAGCTCATTTTACAGATGAGCAAACTGAGACAAACAGGACTAAGTGATATGCTCAGGGTTACACTATTCAGTATCTGAGAACAGATTTGAACTGAGTAAAGTGAGTCTTCTTACTCCACTCCTGGAATTCTATTCATTGTGCCACCTACTTGCCCCACTGCAGTTATTAAGCACCAAGCAAATACTTGTTTAAATAATGTAATTGTCTGAAAATTTGACAAGCATATCTTCTATTTCATCTTTTACTTCATATACTATAGAAAAGAGTTGAACAAAATAGGTCCCCAGAGATACCATGTAGCTCCTCTCTCCAATTAACTGATTGCCATCTCTTGATTAATGACTACTCTTCCAGTCCATTCACTTATTCAATTTTTAGTCAACCTACTTGTACTATCATCCAGCTCATATATCTCCATTTTGTCTAAAGGGATAATATTAAAATTTCATAAAATATTTTACTTATATTTAAATATACTTTTTTCTAAAGTATTTCCCTTATTTACCTATCTAGTTATCAAGTCATAAAAGGAAATAATGTTTATCTGTTATGACATATTCTTGATGAAGTCATGTTGGCACTTTGTGGTCACCACTTCCTTTTTTAAATGTTCACTAATGTTAATAGTATATTCTAAAATTTCCCAAGAATTTAAGTCAAGATCAATCACTGATTTGATCAATTAAACATTTATTAAAGATCTATTATGTGCCAAGCACTCTTTGTGGCACCTTCAAGGAACTTATATTCTTCTTGAGGAACAGTACATTTATATTTAACAAAATAAAAAATGATTTTGGGATGGGACACTAGTTGCTAGAGGGATCAGAAAAGTTTTAATGTTGGAAATAGAGCTTGAACTGAATTTTAAAGGAAGCTAGGACAAGAGGCAAATAAGGAGAGAATTGTAGTCTTGGGTAGGCAAAGTAAAGCTGAGACAGGGAAGATGTTGTATTCGAGGAATTGTAAATGAGTTAGTTTGGCTGATTTTTAAATGCATACCGAGACAATGTAATATGATATATTATTAAAATCCTTTACAATGTCGATGTTTGCTATTTTTCAAAACAACAACCATAAGATTAATATTATCATATGAGCTTTTTAAAGTGCAGTTTTGTAAATCTTCTCATTGTTGATTTTGATGCTCTTGATTCTTTTTCAACCATCAATCAAACATATAAGCCTAAAAAAATTCCATCTAAAATAACTATTGATAGAGGCAGCTAGGTCACACAGTAAATAGAGCACGAGGCCTCCAATCAGAAGAACCTAAGTAATCTGGCTTTATACACTTGATACTTACTAGTTGTGTGACCCTAGGCAAGTCACTTAATTATGATTGCCTCACTGAAAATAATAATAATAATTCTAGATAATATAAAATATTTTGGAGTCTGCCTGCCAAGACAAATCCAGGAATTATGCAAATACAATTATAAAATACTTTTTACACAAAGTCAAATCTAAATAATTAAAAATGTTAGTTGCTTATAGGTAGGCTAAGTCAATATGATAAAAATAACAATTTTACCTAAATTAGTTCTATTCAGTTAGTATTCAGTGCTACATCAATCAAACTATTATTTTATAGAGCTAGAAAAAATACTAACAAAATTAATCTGTAAGAAAAAAGCTCAAGGATATCAAGGGAATTAACAGGGGAAAATACAAAAGAAAGTGATCTAGCCATACCAGATCTCAAACTGTATTATAAAGTGGTACTAAGAAATAAAGTAGCAAGTCAGTGGAATGGATTAGGTACAAATTACATCATAATAAATTACTATAGTAATCCTAGTATATGATAAACCTAAAGATCCAAGCTTTGGGAATAAAAACTCATTATTTGACAAAAATTTCTGGGAAAACTGTAAAACAGTTTAGCAGAAACTAGGTATAGAGGGGCATCTCACACCATATACCAAGAAAAGGTCAAAATGGGTATTTGATTTAGACATAAAGGGTGATACTATAAGCAAATTAGGAGAGCATAGAATGGTTTATCTCTCAGTTTTAAGAATAAGGAAATAATTTAGGACCAAAGAAGATAGAAAGAACATCATAAAATGTAAAATAGTAAATTTTCATTTTATAAAAATTTAAAAGATTTTACATAAAGAAAATTGTAAGGGATGGAGAAAACTAGAAAAAACTTTGCAACAAGTATCTCTGATAAAGACCTCATTTCTCAAATATATAAATAGCAGAGTCAAATTTATTTTAAAATGTCATTGTACAAGTGATAAAAGGTCAAAGGATATGAACAATTTTCAGACAAAAAAATCAAAGCTATCTATAGTCATGAAAAAAATGCCCTAAATCACCATTTATTAGAGAAATGAAAATTAAAACAACTCTGAGATATCACCTCACACATATCAGAGTGGCTCATATGACAAAAAAGGAAAATGTAGAATATTGGGGGGGCCATGGGAAATCCAGGACACTAATGCACTGTTGGTGTTGTGAACTGATCCAATCATTCTGGAGAGCAATTTGGAATTATGCTCAAAGGGATATAAAACTGTGGATACTCTTTGATCCAACAATACCACTGTTAGGTCTATATCTCAGAGACATCCAAAAAAAAAGGGAAAAGGAACTATTTGTAAAAAACTTATAGCAGATCTTTTTGTAATAGCTAAGAATTACTCATGAAATGAGTAGCAATCAAAGGATACCCATCAACTAGAGAACATCTAATGTGGTATATGATTGCAATAGAATATTAATGTGATATAAGAAATGACAAACAGAAAGGATTTTGGAAAAACCTGGAAAGACTTAAACAGGAACTGATGCATGGTAAAGTGAACAATATCAGGAGAATATGGTACACAGTAACAGCAATACTGTTTGATGAAGGATTGTGAATGATTTAGCTATTCTCAGCAATACAATAATCCAAGACAATCCTAAAGAAATAATGATGAAGCATATTATCTGCCTCCATGTAAAAAACTGATACAGTCTGAATGTAGACTGAAGCATGCTATTTTTCAAGTTCTTTTTTTCATTTTTTCTTTTATTCAAATATTCTTGTACAAAATGATTAATATAGAAATATTTTTTATCTTATTGTCTTAGGTGGAATGGATGGATAGAATTTGGAACTCGGAACTCTAAAAAAGTTTTTTTAAATACCATGAGCCTAACTGACTCATAGTGGTAGCGTAGATTATGTCCTCATTGAGATTTAACAAGCAAGGACTCAAATTTGACTTCATTTGCTGATAGCATAATGTGTAATATCTGCATTGTTTTAATGATCAATTCTAGGAAATTTGCCACCTTAGTTTTCAGTGGGGGGCAGAGGGAAGTAGTGGATGTACACAGGAGCTGTCCCTAAAAATGTTGACCTTTGCTTTACCCCAGCCTAGGCCTTACAACATTCCCTACCCCCAGAGAAGGTGCCTCAGGGTTTGGAAACCTTTAATTTAAATTGCTAGTATTTGATGACTTGACATCATGACATGTAAGTCTAAAGCTGAGTGACCAAGGGCCTTTGTTCAGGGTGTTATCTACTCTCCTGTGTGAGTCACTTTCAGCTTTTAAAAATTCTTAGGAAAAGCTGAATGGAGTGTTCAGATCAAGGCACAGCAGAACTAAGAATCCTTAAAAGGGTTCCATTGTCTTGCTGTCTTAATACTGATTTATATGTGGATTTATTGTTCATAAAGGAGGAAAAGCACATAATTAATCAAAGACACCAAAGAAAAGGCACACTGTCTACCATTATTCATTAGGAGACTGTTTCCAGCAATATTTATTTTAGTAATGTGAATCTATTCACATTATTGAATTGGAGGAATGAAGCTGAGAAATCTGAAGGACCTATGGCTATTTTTACACCATGGAAGTAAATAATGAACTTAAACAATTTGCAATTTTCTGAGGTGGAGGTGGATATGGAAATCAGAGGGGATAGGTGGGATGAGAAGAAGATGGTAGTAATGATCCTAAAAATGGTGAAAAGAATGCAAAAGTTGGGAAGTGGAGGACTCCAGTTTAAGTCTTAATTTCTCCTTACCTGGGTGATCATGGTCAAGATGATGTGTTTGAGATCAGCACTAATTGATGAGACTGATGTAGGCAATTGGCACCAAATGTTGTGGTTCAGATATGTGAAGAATTCACAATGGCCTTTCTCTTTGACAAAAGGTAGATTTATTAATGAGAAGAGGCAAAATAGATACCAGTAGTGGCAAATAGGAAATAGAAATAGGAGAACATATAGTT
The DNA here is from genome assembly GCF_902635505.1 of Sarcophilus harrisii. Lineage (NCBI taxonomy): Eukaryota > Metazoa > Chordata > Mammalia > Dasyuromorphia > Dasyuridae > Sarcophilus > Sarcophilus harrisii. Next base: position 197,184,622 of record NC_045429.1, read on the forward strand.
AGCAAGGAAAGGGATTATAACAATTAATGAAAAATATAAATTCCCTAGTAGAACACACAATTAACCCAGAGAAAGGGAATACTTCATGAAGTATGCCATTAACTGGCAGGCTAAATCCATAAAGGAGTTTAGCACCCTAAAAGAGTTAGTTAGCTATAAGAAAGAAAAAGATATCATGAGATGTGGGGGAGGGAATGGGAAGAAAGACACTACAAGGCAGAACACTGTGGTAAACTAACCCAAAAAAGATTCAGGAAAGATGGCATGGGCCATGGACACATTTATATTTAATTCAATCTCAAGGGTTTGACATAATGTGGCCTTCTGATTAGATGCAGCAAAGTGGGATTACCCAAGACCTCCACAGAGGTAAGACTGAACTGATCTCCATCAATACCCTTCCTTGCTTGCCTCAGGGAGTAATCCTGTCAGTACTTCAGGCTTTCTTTTATTTATTTATTTATTTTTTATAGCCTTTTATTTACAGAATATATGCATGGGTAACTTTACAGCATTAACAATTGCCAAACCTCTTGTTCCAATTTTTCACCTCTTACCCCCCCACCCCCTCCCCCAGATGGCAGGATGACCAGTAGATGTTAAATATATTAAAATATAAATTAGATACACAATAAGTATACATGACCAAAACGTTATTTTGCTGTACAAAAAGAATCAGACTCTGAAATATTGTACAATTAGCTTGTGAAGGAAATCAAAAATGCAGGTGTGCATAAATATAGGGATTGGGAATTCAATGTAATGGTTTTTAGTCATCTCCCAGAGTTCTTTTTCTGGGTATAGCTAGTTCAGTTCATTACTGCTCCATTAGAAATGATTTGGTTGATCTCGTTGCTGAGGATGGCCTGGTCCATCAGAACTGGTCATCATATAGTATTGTTGTTGAAGTATATAATGATCTCCTGGTCCTGCTCATTTCACTCAGCATCAGTTCGTGTAAGTCTCTCCAGGCCTTTCTGAAATCATCCTGTTGGTCATTTCTTACAGAACAGTAATATTCCATAATTTTCATATACCACAATTTATTCAGCCATTCTCCAACTGATGGACATCCATTCAGTTTCCAGTTTCTAGCCACTACAAAAAGGGCTGCCACAAACATTCGTGCACATACAGGTCCCTTTCCCTTCTTTATAATCTCTTTGGGATATAATCCCAGTAGTAACACTGCTGGATCAAAGGGTATGCACAGTTTGATAACTTTTTGAGCATAGTTCCAAACTACTCTCCAAAATGGTTGGATTCGTTCACAACTCCACCAACAATGCATCAATGTCCCAGTTTTCCCGCATCCCCTCCAACAATCATCATTATTTTTTCCTGTCATCTTAGCCAATCTGACAGGTGTGTAGTGGTATCTTAGAGTTGTCTTAGTTTGCATTTCTCTGATTAATAATGACTTGGAGCATCTTTTCATATGACTAGAAATAGTTTCAATTTCTTCATCTGAGAATTGTCTGTTCATATCCTTTGACCATTTTTCAATTGGAGAATGGCTTGATTTTTTATAAATTAGAGTTAATTCTCTATATATTTTGGAAATAAGGTCTTTATCAGAACCTTTGACTGTAAAAATATTTTCCCAGTTTATTGCTTCCCTTCTAATCTTGTCTGCATTAGTTTTGTTTAGTACTTCAGGCTTTCTCTGCCAACTCCACTCACCGATCCAGAAATTCACCAAAAAATACTGGCTCTCTGGACCTCAGTTTCTTTACCTGATAAAATGAAGAATTTGGACTAAATGATTTCTAAAGACACTTCTACTTCAAAATCTGTGTTTTTATGAAAGTGCTATACAAATGCAAGTTTGTACCCTGACAAATCAGGTCATAAGAAAGAGATATGAAGTAAATTCACCTTTGTTTATATAAAAATGTCAGAGACTGATTTCTTTCTCAAAACACGTCATCACTCTTTCCAAAGTCAGATATAGTAACATCAAAACATTATCAAAACTCTTCTCAAGTTATTTTATCACTCCCATGATCCTGATCTAAAGCAATAGTAAGGATAATATCTATTGTGGCATTTAAAAAGCTCGAGGCATAATTTCTGGGTAATTAGTTATATTATTAATAATTACAGCATTTTAATGAAAGATATCAGTAGCATTCTCAAATGCCAAAGATTTCTCATGATGGTGGGTTCATAGTTTTTATACTCTTGGAAAAGTAGGTATTCCTGAGGGTGACAGTCAACTCTGATTTGGTCAATAAATAATGAGAGAAAATTAATATTTTAATGGGAGATGGGCTACATTGCAATAAGGGTCTTGGTGTAAATGACTTGGATCATCCTCCTTTTGGTCAATGGGATATATCAATTTCCATTTTAGCAGTCTGTCTGTCAAAAGAGAAAACTAACATTTTCCCAGATTGAGTAAACACAGTGAGTAGGAATCTACCATTAGCCTAAACTTAAAATTTCTTTTAATGTTTTTGATTAGATCTTTAGTTTGGCTAAGTCTTTAAGAAAGATTTCCCACATTGGTTGATTTTGGGATGAGGAAATAGAAAAGAAGAAAAACCTTGGTCCTGCTTCAATTGTTAACTAAATGAGAGAAATGATCATTTTTCTCACTATCCTTTGGTTAGTGATGAATTGGGGGAATGAATTAGAGCAGTGATTCTCAAAGTATGGTCTAGAGAATCCTGGGGATCTCTGAAACCCTTTTAGAGGGTCTACAAATTCAAAAATAGTTTTTATTTCCAATATGGCAAATGTCTATAAATATAATCCAGATAAGCAAAAACGCTTTGGAGAGATCCTCAATACTTTTTAATAGGATAAACTGAAAACAAAAGTTTGAGAACACTGAATTAGAGAAATTAGAGATCAAATGGCATAACCAGACAGATCAATGTGTTCCCTTCCATGTACCTATAGCCTGTGATTTCTCTAACTACATCTCTTCTCACTTCCAATAGCCCTGTGGTAAACCCTAGAAGAAATGCAAGGTTTAGAAAAGACATAATCCTTTTCTTCATGAAGTTTACTGTCTAGTAGGGAAGATATAATATATACACTTACAATTTAAGATAAAATAATCCATAGTACTTGTCCTAGGGAATTGAAAACCAAATGCTTATATGAAATCTGAGAGAGAAAGCTGAAAAGGGCCTCATAGAATACTTTATGGAAAAAGTGGCCTTTAAATTGAACTTTAAAAAATAGCTTTTTATTTTTGAAGTATATGCAAAAATCGATTTCAATATTCACCCTTAGAAAACCTTGCATTCCAAATTTTTCTCCTTCCCTTTTCCTATCTGCTCTTCTAGACAACAAGTTATTTAATATATATTAAAAATATTCTTCTATATATATTTCTACATCCATCAATAATGCACAAGAAAAATCAGATCAAAAAGGGGAAAATGAGAAAGAAAATAAAGCAAGCAAACACCAACAAAAAGGTGAAAATACCAAGTTATGATTCACATTCAGTCCCCACAGTCCTCTCCCTGCGTACAGGTGGCTCTCTTCATCACAAGTCTATTGGAATTGGCCTGAATCACCTCATTGTTGAAAAGAGCCAAGTCCAATTGATCATCATATAATCTTATTGTTGCTGTGTCCAATATTCTCTTGGTTCTACTCATTTCACTCAGCATCAGTTCATATAAGTCTTTCCAGGCCTCTCTAAAATCATCCTCCTGATCATTTCTTTTAGAACAATAATATTCCATAATATTCATTTACCATAACTTATTCAGCCACTCTCCAACTGATGGGCAGCCACTCAGTTTCCAGTTTCTTGCCACAACAAAAAGGGCTGCCACAAACATTTTTGCACATGTAGGTCCATTCCCCTTTTTTATGAGCTCTTTGGGATACAAAGAGTAGAGACACTGCTAGATCAAAGGGTATGTATGTACAGTTTGTCAGGCCTTTGGGAATAATTCCAAATTGCCTTCCAGAATGGTTGAATCAATTCACAATTACACCAACAATGTATTAGTGTCTCAGTTTTCCCATATCCCCTCCAACATTTATCATTATCTTTTCCCTGTCGTCTTAGCCAATGTGAGAGGTGTATAATGGTATCTCAGAATTGTCTTAATAAATTGAACTTTTAAGGAAGAAAGTGTATTTAAAAAGTAAAGAGGTCAAGTAAAACTTACTAACAATTAGAGCAATCATAAAGTAGAAGAAACTGCCTTTAGAAGTTCCCTCTGTCTGGACGTCTTTGAACAGATGCTGGATGACCCCTTGGAGGTATGATTTAGTGAAAGGTTTCTTTCATGTATGGGTTGGATTAGATTGCCACTAAGATTCCTTGCATTTTGAAATTCTCTGATTCACTCCAAAACTGGGACTTTGCATCGTTCTCTGGTATACATCAACTTTTTTTTTTGTCCATGGACACTCACCAAAATTGCCCTCACCACAGACTTCTTCCTTCTGTTCCTCCCTTTTCCTTTGACTCTCTTTTACTTGCAATCACTGAATCAATCCTCTAAAATTATCATTTTTTTCTACATTCTCTCAGTTGTTATTTCCACAATATTATAAAAAATCTCTAAGCAGCCAATGGCTGCTATAGATAAAAGCTAATTCTCTTTAGTTCTCCAGACCACCACTTCCAGTCTTATCTAAACACTCACTAAACCAACACAAGCCATGAGGCTACAGTGTCTTGAATTCCGAAAAATGCAGGCAGTTGCATGGCTCCTCCTTCTTTTAACCATGTAGCATTTTAAAATAATTCTACAAAACTAGATTCACAAAAGGCACAAGTGCTAGGAGAATTTTAAGAAAGAAAAGATTATTTCGGGTTAGAGAGGAAAGGGAACTTCACGGAGGAAATGGCATTGGAAATGGACTTTAAAGAATGAATAGGATTTCCATAAACCTCTGTCTGATGGAGATATGAAGGTATTCTAAGCATACTGGATGGCATGAAGGATTTCACAGGTGGGAAAGAGCAGGATGATTTTGTGAAGCAGTGAACAGTCTAGTTTGGCAAGAGTGGAGAGTGTGAAGGGGAATGTTAAGAGATAAAGCTAGCAAGATAGGCTAGAGCCATATGGCCAGCTTGTAGATATCATATAAAAATACATGGATGTGGAAAATGTAGCTTCTTGTGTGAAGAACAGCAAGGAAGTCAGTGTTACTGGAATGCTAAATACATAATGGGTATAAGGTAGAAGAAGGCTTGAAAGGTCAGTAGGATAAGGTTATGAAGGGCTTTTTAAAATTTTTTTAAAAATTTTAATAGCCTTTTATTTACAGGTTATATATATGGGTAACTTTACAGCATTAACAATTACCAAACCTATGAAGGGCTTTAAAAGCTCTATAAAAGATTTTATATTTGCAATAAGTGCTTAATAAATGCTTACTGAAAACCTATTGACTGCTTAAAAAGTCCAAATAGCTACTCCTACTTTATTTCTAGCCTTATTAGAGATTTTATCCATAGGTCTGCTTTAGTTTTAAGTTACTGAGGATGAGATATCTTTTCTGCATTCAGTATTATTTATCTTTCATGAAATAACCCTAGGAATGAGTTTGAACATTTACTTCTCCCTACTCCTTTATTCTTTACTCTCTTCTTGTTCTTGATCAGAATAGAATTGTGAAGGAAGAGCATGCAATTAGTTCTTTTCGGTCTTACTATCATCTTGGGACATTACTTTCTAGATAGGATATGACTATCTAGAAGGAAAAGTTTCAGATATAATGTAATGGTATGATCAAAGAGAAAACTCCCTAGCATGTAATTTCCCATGATATCTGAGGCCTGAACAACATCATTCATTGTAATAAAATTCTTAAATTATGTTTATTCACAGTTCAAATGAAGACTCTTATTGATGAGGAGTCCGTTATTCTGTGGTGGTGAGTGCCATATTCTTTGGGACTCACTTGTTAAACTTTGGGAAAAATTATTTATCTGTATTATACAATTCAAATCCCAATGCTCACATATTTTGACATTTACACAAATATGAAAATAGTACCTAAGAGAAAGTAAATATAATGTATATGAATGAAAGATATTCTATTTTAGTGAATACATAGCCACTAGAGTCAGAGATGCCTGGATTTTGGTGTCACTTCTGTCATAAATGAGACATGGGAAAGTCATTTAATTTTTTTAGTGCCCCAGGTAATTCTTAAAGACTATGGCTGAGGAGCTGTCAATTTTCATTTAGAAGAGTTTCTCAATGAAAGCTCTTTAAACTAATTAAATAAAGATAAGGATTTTTAAAAAAATCATAAATATAAAATGTTTTGCAAAGCCTGAAGTTCTATTTAAATGTTAGTTAGTATTATGATTACTATTCCAGTAGTACCTCAACACTAGTCTGCTTCAAAAGTCATGGAATCCGGCATCCAATGCATTTTGACAAGGAAAAAAAAATACTTTAGCACTTGACACTTGCTTGGCACTTGTGGCATTTTGTTATCTTGGTTGAACAGTAGAGATGTGAAGTTAACCAGTTTATTTAGATTTTTTTGACTAGGTGAAAGAGGAGATTTTTTTTACCTCAATTGCTATCTAGTTTTAATCACTTAAACACTAAAAGGTCAAACTGAAACTAGTTAAAGACCTTAGTTTAAAAAAACCAAGGTCTCCCATTGCATGCAGAGCCATCTCCAGTCTTCCTAATCTATATCTGGCCACTGGACCCAAATGGCTCTGCAAGGAAAAGTGGGGCAGGTAACCTTGAACAGCCCTCCCTCACTTAAATACAATTCACTTACATATCATAACATCACTTCCCTGATTTCATGGTCCTCTTCAAAAACAAAGGACAAACAACAACAGCCGTGTTACCTTTCCCCTACCCTCCTCAACCCTTATTGCCCTCAGCTGTGGACATCCACAAACAAGACCAGGCTGTGAAAAAGCAGCAATTGCTATAGTCCAAGGCATAGTGTTTGGTTGTTTGTATAAAGGCAGAGGCACTGGCCCTTTGTCAGGCTTTTTAGAAAAAACAACAACAACATACATTTCATATAGCAGACAATGAAACTCACATTATTGATGCTGCAGCCAATAGTTTGATTAAATAGACCATTCCTTCATCTGCAGGAGAGACCTACTTTGAGTACAGTGTGTGCTATCTAGAGATTGCCTTCCATTTTGATATGATTTGGTTTGGATATAAGCAACAGCAGTGATGCTGTATTTAAAATTGCATTCATGGTCAAGCAATGTTACTCTAATGAAAGAGCATTTATGTTCCCCACAAGCCATCTCTCACAAGAACCCACCTTAGAAAGGTGAAAGTTCTTAAGTGTCAGTTTCATGAATATCTCTCTATGCTTTGACACTAAAAATAAACTTTGGGATTTATTTCTGGGTTACCTAGAAAGTGAAGTTGAACAAGATCTGTACTTCAAGACCCTGTGAATTGTTTGCCCCTTGGGATTCACAGTTGTTCTTCCATAGTCACTATTGTGTCTATAAAGTTCTGCCCAGAGAAATTAAGGAAAGAGATTAAACCCCATCATGCAAATGATCACTGATCAATCAACATATTCCAGGTTTATGGGAAAGGGTTCAGTGCCTACATAAGATTTTTTTTTTTTACAAAAGGAAATGGAAGTAACAACATATTGTATTTGAAAAGCAAATAAATAGATGTAAAAGTGGACAAGCATATGAGCAGTTCATTGAAAATACTGGATGATTAATACACAATAAACAGTTTGGGACAGCATGATTTATATCTATCTCAAAATGAAAACCTATGATGCAGAAAATGAGGTTAAAATGAAAAATGTAGAAATCATGACAAACAACGATAAAACAAATAAGCTATCTTTAAAATAAGGTCATAAATTAAAAAGAAATGCTAAAGCTGTCCATGGAAAGACCTCTAGGATATACCAACAAATTTCTGGTCAGTAAGGCTGTATTACTTTCTTAGAAAAATCAATTTCTCTATCACAGAACCATACGTTCAGTATATCTCCAATCATCAGCACCATTTTTCTCAAAAAAGAACTTAGGAAAAGGACAAAGAGGAGAAATAGAATCCACTGTAGAATATGAATGGCAAACAGTTGGAAGTATCTTATGACTAAACGGCTGAAGAAGCCGTTTAGCAGTAAGGTCAATTCATATCAGGACCCAAAGAAGAGTGATTATTGAATCGATGTCAATCTAAAGCATGGGTTGGCAAACTATAGCCCATGGGCCAAATCTGGTCCTCTGTTTTCTATAAGCCCATAATAGTTTTTACACTTTTAAATACAAAAAAAATATAAAACTATTCTTAACTCAAAAAATGTAAAAAGTAATTCTTAAGTCACAATCGTACAAAAACAGGCAGCAGAACAGATTTGGCACACAGGCCATAGTATGCTAACCTCTGATCTGGAGGAGTCTTTAGCAGAGTTCCAAAAGGCTCTATCCTTGATTCTATTCTGTTCAACATTTTAATAAATGATTGTAATGAAGGCATAAATTGTATGACATCAAATTTGTGGATGAAATGGAGCTGAGAGAAATAGCTAATAAACTGGATTGATGAAATTAAAATGTAAAAAGAAATATCTTGATGGGTTAAAATGATCTGCCAAACCTAAATAATATGATTTAAAGAGAATAAGTATAAAGCCTGAAGTGATATGCAAATTTAAAATTATGGGTTTTATTGGTGCTAGAGTTGTTAGAAAATTGCAATTAGGGAAAGCATGTATAACAGATAAAGGGCTAGCTTTGGAGTGGGAAAGACCAGGATTATAATACTACCTACCTAGGCCTTCTGTCTGTGTCACCTTCAGTGGCCCCAGGCAACTCTTATGCTCTAGATGGTGCCGAGAAGATGCTGACCTGATTGGTAGAGAGAGGAGTTTCAAAAGCTTGCATGTGGAAAGGTTGAATTTATTCCATCCACTTGAGCTCAGTGGACAAGACTAGGTACAGTGGGTGGAAACAGCATAGGGCAAATTTAGATCTGAGGTCAGGAAAAACTTCCTAAAAATGAAAACTATGAGTAAGTAGAGTGATTTGTTGTAAGAAGTAGAAGGTTGAAGGGACAGTAAGATGGCACAGTGGATAGAGTACCAGCATTGAGTTCAGGGGGGGCTTCAATTCAAACCCAGTCTCAGACACTTGGCACTGGAGTCAAGGATCTGTTTTCAAATATTTGATTCTTACTATCATAAAGTTTTGTTTACATAGGAGTTAGCTCTATGAGTGTTTTGAAATTTCAGATTATTTTAAATATTTATTATTGTATTCTTATTATTTCTAAAGTATTTAATGTCACTCATAATTCAATGTATATTTTGTAACCCTGAAAACATTGGTAAATGTAATTGTAAGGAATGGAAAAATTATTGTTAAAATTTTCATTTAAAATATTTGCAACGATTATCTTAAAAATGATATATTATGATTGAAACTAAAATTTAAAACCTCTGCTTCTCAGAATTTATTACTACATATCTCAAGGATTCATTCTTGTACACAAAAAGGAAATTCAGCATTGCTAATAAAAACCTGATACATCTTCCTAAGCAATTTGGACACTCTAATACCTCCATGGAAGAAATGTTTACATATTGCTTTTACTAATAAATCATTTCAAACAGGGTTTTTTAAAAAAGTGTTATTGAAGCCTTTTGTTTTTGTGACATTCTTTTACAATATACTGCCTCATTTTTGGACTTTCTCTTGCACAGCAGAAAAAAAAAAGAACTGCAAAACCATCTAAAAATGTCTAACAGCAAATTCGACATTACAAAGCTATAATCCCCTCTTCTTGCCACATCCTGCTCCCTTCCTCTCCCCTGCTCCTGATCTTTCTACTCTCAGCCATTTACTGGACCAAAGACTAATCACCAAAATTCCTCCTCTAGGTTCTGCTCCTTTCTCCATCAACATCCCACAGTCTTGTCATTCAGGAAATTCCTCTTGCCCTGCATCCCTTTCCTTGGCTTTATCAGGTTTTCTGAGAACCTCCATTTTAAGGAAAATACTCAGGTTAGGTAAATTGATTACTTCATTGTTCTCCTGGTCCTACTCCTGACTCTCTAGAGTGCTTTCTCTACTATGATTCAGCCAAAGGAATCTTCTTCTCCTCTTACTCCCTTTCAGCTTCCCCTTAGGAGTTATCTTCCACCATTAGAAAGTAAGCTCTTTGAGGGCAGAAATTGTCTTTTTTTTTTTTATAGATAGGAAAGAATTTATTTATCACCAGTTAATGTTTTCAATGTTTTATTTATTTATTTATTTAATAGCCTTTTATTTACAGGATATATACATGGGTAACTTTACAGCATTAACAATTGCCAAACCTCTTGTTCCAATTTTTCACCTCTTACCCCCCCACCCCCTCCCCTAGATGGCAGGATGACCAGTAGATGTTAAATATATTAAAATATAAATTAGATACACAATAAGTATACATGACCAAAACGTTATTTTGCTGTACAAAAAGAATCAGACTCTGAAATATTGTACAATTAGCTTGTGAAGGAAATCAAAAATGCAGGTGTGCATAAATATAGGGATTGGGAATTCAATGTAATGGTTTTTAGTCATCTCCCAGAGTTCTTTTTCTGGCGTAGCTGGTTCAGTTCATTACTGCTCCATTGGAAATGATTTGGTTGATCTCGTTGCTGAGGATGGCCTGATCCATCAGAACTGGTCATCATATAGTATTGTTGTTGAAGTATATAATGATCTCCTGGTCCTGCTCATTTCACTCAGCATCAGTTCATGTAAGTCTCTCCAGGCCTTTCTGAAATTATCCTGTTGGTCATTTCTTACAGAACAGTAATATTCCATAATTTTCATATACCACAATTTTTTCAACCATTCTCCAACTGATGGACATCCATTCAGTTTCCAGTTTTTAGCCACTACAAAAAGGGCTGCCACAAACATTCGTGCACATACAGGTCCCTTTCCCTTCTTTATAATCTCTTTGGGATATAATCCCAGTAGTAACACTGCTGGCTCAAAGGGTATGCACAGTTTGATAACTTTTTGAGCATAGTTCCAAACTACTCTCCAGAATGGGTGGATTGTTCACAACTCCACCAACAATGCATCAATGTCCCAGTTTTCCGCATCCCTCCAACAATCATCATTATTTTTTCCTGTCATCTTAACCAATCTGACAGGTGTGTAGTGGTATCTTAGAGTTGTCTTAATTTGCATTTCTCTGATTAATAATGACTTGGAGCATCTTTTCATATGACTAGAAATAGTTTCAAAGAAATTGTCTTTCTTATAATTTCTATCTGAATTCTCAAGATTTAGCACAGTGCCTGATTGTAGGTACTTAAAATGAATGCTTCCAAGCTTGACTTGGTTTGATTATAATTAATCAAAGATTGATGTTTTTAGTGATCCATTGCCAATCTAGATATATGTTTGAGATATTGTGTTGTGCTGGGCTCAGTGCCCTTTAATTTCCCTAACAAAAGATAAAGCCAATACTTTTATCCAATGAATTTCTGATACCGTCAGAGTGCCCACTTAACTCATGAAACTCTTAACCTGATACTGACCAGAGAATTGATGTTTTTATCTGATCTCAAGGTAGGATCATTAGCTTCATCACCAGACACCTGAACTTTAAAGTTGGATATCTGATTATTGAAGTTATATCTGTGATGAATCAATGTCACTCTAGGAAAGAGGAGATTTCCCCTATCCATCATTTTCTTAAATATAGCCTAAATAAGATGTCCAATAAAGACAGTCTGCTTTGGGGCATAGCTCCAGATGACCCTCTCCAGCCTTTCTTTATTCTTTCTCTGGCAAAGAGATCTTAAGGTCCCTGCTTCCTCAAAAGGTTCCATGTACCCTGAGAAAACAACTCAGATCTTTCTCAATGTGAAAGTCTTTCTTTCTTCTTTGGAATAACTCATTTATAGAAAGGCCTTGTGGGATAAAATGGTAGTATTTTGGAGAGACGCCTGTTTTCTAATACTGTGGGGCAGGTGAAAAAGTCACTAAACAACTATGATAATTGTATATTTACCTCAAAAGAAATGGGATTCCCAGATGACTTGGAGGTAATCTTCAGGTAATCCTGAGGAAGATAAGAGAGGGTCCTTTTTTAATCTCTGTGAAAGAATGGGGAAATGTCTCAGTAGAAGATTTAAAGAGTAATAAAGGGATGGTGGAACAGGGCAAGTCTTAGTATCAATACTGGCATTAGGGACAGGCTGCTTTGAGGAGGATAAAAATCCCTCACCTACTTTACTAAATGTCTCTCATACATGATGAAGAAGTGGGTTTGCTAGACATTTCATCATCTGTGCTGTGGCCCTAATGTTCATGGATATGTTCTTGCTCATTATCACCACTTTATATCAGGAAATTCAAAGTGAGCTTCAAAGACCTCTTCGATTATTACAGGCACTCCATCCTCTGATGAAGAATTGCTTACTATACCAGGGATGTAATCATCTGTGATGCAGCTCGAATATTATTGCTACTATTTCTGCTTTTCATTATTATTTTAATATAGAGATAAACTATGAGTTGCAAAAATTTGGCTTGATTCACCACATGGAACAGGTTTTAGAAATAAAGCATTTACAAAAAGTTATCAAACTGTGCATACCCTTTGATCCAGCAGTGTTACTACTGGGCTTATATCCCAAAGAGATTATAAAGAAGGGAAAGGGACCTGTATGTGCACGAATGTTTGTGGCAGCCCTCTTTGTAGTGGCTAGAAACTGGAAACTGAGTGGATGCCCATCAGTTGGAGAATGGCTGAATAAATTGTGGTATATGAATATTATGGAATATTATTGTTCTGTAAGAAATGACCAGCAGGATGATTTCAGAAAGGCCTGGAGAGACTTACACGAACTGATGCTGAGTGAAATGAGTAGGACCAGGAGATCATTATATACTTCAACAACAATACTATATGATGACCAGTTCTGATGGACCTGGCCATCCCCAGCAATGAGATCAACCAAAACATTTCCAATGGAGCAGTAATGAACTGAACCAGCTACGCCAGAGAAAGAACTCTGGGTGATGACTAAAACCATTACATTGAATTCCCAATCCCTATATTTTTGCCTACCTGCATTTTTTATTTCCTTCACAAGCTAATTGTACAATATTTCAGAGTCTGATTCTTTTTGTACAGCAAAATAACGGTTTGGTCATGTATACTTATTGTGTATCTAATTTATATTTTAATATATTTAACATCTACTGATTATTCTGCCATCTGGGGGTGGGGGTGGGGGTAAGAGATGAAAAATTGGAACAAGAGGTTTGGCAATTGTTAATGCTGTAAAGTTACCCATACATATAACTTGTAAATAAAAGGCTATTAAATAAAAAAAAAAGAAATAAAGCATTTAATCCTTATAAAGGAATAAGGAAAAGTTTAGTATTTCTGGTTTCTTCTAATAATCTACATGTGGTTACTGGACTCTTGTAGAAATCCTCATTTGGTTAGTCCTTCTGGGTTACATTAAATGTTTTGCTTGTTAATTTAGTTTGTTTCTTCTTTTTTTCTCCAGTATTGCCCATGACAGGTTGCTTGTGTTCATGAGATTAATGTGGTATAGTGATGGTCATAAATCCACTTAAAAGGTACCCTAGAAGATCTTTGGGACATTTCCACCAAGGAATAGGATGTGAAAGGATCAATATCTATCAGACCCCTTCCTTGACATATAGGTTAGATTTATTCTTTCTCTGGAAGGAAAAGAAGTTATTCCCAAGGCTTGATTGACTCAATGGAATACATCAATCCTATGAATTAGGTACTGTAGACCCATTTTCAAGCCCAGTCTCCAAGGCCATCATTGAGAGTAAAAATCATTAAGGAGAAGGGGCTCACATTTTTCACCACTTCCAGCAACAACTGCTAACCTCTACTATGATTGAAAGGGAACTAGACCAATGATCACCCTTTAAATTTAACACACTGGATAAAAGCCTTCAGTTGGTTTTGTCTATGATGTTGGAAGAACACTGAACTGGGGATCAGGAGACCCCATTTCATTCACCTCCCACTTATTAATGATGAGACAATTCAGTTCCTCTTCATGAAATTTGGTTTCCTTCCCTATAAAATAGCAATGTAAAAAAATCATTGCACTAAGTGATTTCTACAGTCTTCTTCTTCCTTTGTGGTTCTATGGATTGCCTATGAGCACTGATTTTCATCATACTAAAAAGCTCTCTATTCATTTTCCCAACTGAATTGTTACTATAGTTGTGGCAATACCCAAGAGATACTTGGAGCATGAGCTCTATTGCCCCATGTAATCCAGAAGAGACACAAAGGATGAGTTTCTTCCTTCAATGTCTCCAGAGAGTGAGGTAATTTCTTGCCAAACGGAAATAATCAAATACATGATTTATTTCTGAGTTCCCAATCATTTTAAGGAAACACTTGAGAATAATGTAAATACTAAAGGGAAATTTTGCAATTCTAAATCTGTCTCCTCCCTTTATTCTTGACAAGGTAATGGAAATCTGAAAGGTAATTTGTCATTCTTGCTTCTTTTCCTTATTTTCTTCTTACCAGTCCTTCAGATACCTCCAGTCAAGACAAAACAAAATAATGGATTATTAGGTATGGTAGGGGTTTTGAATAATTTCAGCTAAAATACCTATTTGTATTTAATATGCTATACTACTTTATCATTTCATATTGATTTATTTGTGAAGCACAAGGAACAAAAGTAGCTCTGGAATGAATCCCCAGTGGCATACAATGATTAAAATGGTTTAATTCAAAAACCTACAATTGAGAAACAGTTTAGATATTCTGACCTTCTACAAATACTATTTTTATTTTCCAATATAATTTTGTCATTTTTATTTCCTTGCTTATTTTTAATCTTGCTTGGGTCAAGCAGGTTCAAGAGTTCCAAACCCAAGACTGAATAGAAAGCCATCCTTGATTTTGATAATACAGCTCCTCCTCTGTGCTTGGATAAGTATGCTAGCTCTGCCTTAAGTATTCCTTTGTAGAACTGACCGTGAGTCCAGCTCTTCTATACTAAAGTCAAAATGGGCATACTTCTCAGTCCCTTGGCCACCCATTTAGTCAATACACATTTATTGGCATTACTAAATGCTACCCTAGAGACCTGGAATATCAAAATTGCTTCAGGAAGTAGCATTCTTGTTCCAAAGAGTAGCTTACAATCCCAGCCAGTAGCTGATTACTAACTCCTCAAGAAAATATGACTCTATGCTTACGTCATGCAGAATTGGACTTCTTTTTTTTTGATAACTTTTTATTGACAGTACATATGCATGGGTAATTTTTTTACAACATTATCCCTTGCACTCACTTCTGTTCTGACTTTTCCTTTCCCTCCCTCTACCCCTTCCTCTAGATGGCAGGCAGTCTTATACATGTTAAGTATGTTATAGTATATCCTTCATTCCCTATTTTTTCATATAGTTTATAAAGCATTGGGGTGAATTGTTCTTTGAATGTTTGGTAGAATTCACATGTAAATCTATCTGGTCCTGGGGATTTGTATATCCTAAATACAATATATGTGTGCAGAACTGAACAGTTCTCTTGTTGCACAGGAAGAATTGGATTCAGAAGGTAAAAATAACCTGATAAGGAGAACAAAAATACAAACAGTTTACACTCATTTCCCAGTGTTCCTTCTCTGGTTGTAGCTGATTCTGTCCATCATTGATCAATTGGAACTGAATTAGATTTTCTCTTTGTTGAAGAAATCCACTTCCATCATAATACATCCTCATACAGTATTGTTGTTGAAGTGTATAATGATCTCTTGGTTCTGTTCATTTCACTCAGCATCAGTTCATGTAAGTCTTTCCAATTCTCTCTGTATTCATCTTGCTGGTCATTTCTTACAGGACAATAATATTCCATAACATTAATATACCACAATTTACTCAACCATTCTCCAATTGATGGGCATCCATTCATTTTCCAGTTTCTGGCCACCACAAAAAAGCTGCCACAAACATTTTGGCACATACAGGTCCCTTTCCCTTCTTTAGTATTTCTTTGGGATATAAGAATAACTTGATTTCTTATAAATTAGAGTCAATTCTCTATATATTTTGGAAATGAGGCCTTTATCAGAACCTTTAACTGTAAAAAATGTTTCCAAGTTTGTTGCTTCCCTTCTAATCTTGACTGCATTACTTTTGTTTGTACAAAGGCTTTTAAATTTGATATAATCAACATTTTCTATTTTGTGATCAATAATGATCTCTAGTTCATCTTTGGTCACAAATTCCTTTCTCCTCCACAAGTCTGAGAGGTAAACTATCCTATGTTCCTCTAATTTATTTATAATCTCGTTCTTTATGCCTAAATCATGGACCCATTTTGATCTTATCTTGGTGTACTTTGTTAAATGTGGGGCTATACCTAATTTTTGCCATACTAATTTCCAGTTTTCCCAGCAGTTTTTGTCAAACAATGAATTCTTATCCCCAAAGTTGGGATCTTTGGGTTTATCTATCACTAGATTGCCATAGTTATTGACTATTTTGTCCTGTGAACCTAACCTAGAATTGGACTTCTTTATGGGTTTCACATCTTGATTAACATTTTCAAAAGGATATTTCATCCATCATGAAGTTATTTTCTCTCCTATGTGATGGAATTTCCTGAGAGGAGGAAATGGGCATATTCCTTATTCTCAGATTTTCTTCTAATGGTAAGAGCAATAGCCTGATTCCCTTTCTGTAGCGTTCTCTTCTTTTGTATAATATATGATGGTTCTCTGTGAGCAGGTTTCTTGGGGAGGTTTTCTGGAGGCAGCCTTAGTTTCAGTTCAGATCAATAATCACCTCAAATGCAGCCAGGGATTTAAGTACAGTCTTTTATTGTCTCTTTCAAAATAGCCGGGTTAGTTTTCTTAGAGGCCTCTCTCTCTGCTTGGTTCCAAGAGCTCTTGCAGCTTGTCCTTTGTCGCCTCCAGCTCCCTCTGAATCTTGGTTCTACTCCTCCGAATCCTTCGTTCTGCCCGACTGCAGTCTCTAGTTTGTCAATCTCCTGAACTGAACTCACTTCACTAACTCAGCTCTTTTTATGCTCTTTTAGAGGTGTAAACTCAAAGGTTGACTTCACCTCTGAGAGTGGGATTATGGGAGGTGTGAATTCACAAAATTACAAAGTTAACTTTGTGAATCTCCAGTACTTATGAACTCCAATGTGTGAGCTCTAATGTGTAAACTCTCTTAAAGGTGTGAGCTCTAATGTGTGACCTCAATGCTTAAAGGTTTAAGCATTGTTTCTATCAACTCCATTGAGTTATCACTAGGATTCTAACACCTTTCTTTCTGAAAGTCGGGCTAATTTTCCAATAAGAAGTTTTGAGTCATTCCTTGGGATTTGGTTAGTTCATGAAACTAAGGGTTCATAACTTGCTCATCCCATGATTATAAGGCAACTATGAGGATCTGAGAAGCTACTCTGCAGGTATGAGCTGGTGGATCACAATGGGTAACATGGGCAATGGAGCTTCACCCAACTTAATCTACTTGAAATATCTTCAATATACTTGTTGAATATCTCCTTTTGTTAACTAATGAATGACTTGTAAATCATCTCATTTTATCTAACCTAAATAATATCTGATGTAAATACTACCAGGCTCTGGCTGAGTCAGGTCCAACCCAGAACACTTCTCAATTCATTTATTTTATAAGGGAATGCTTGAAGCATGTCTTGAAGGACTTCTGACACATAGTTTATGAGTGTGCTCCTAAAAAGTACTCATTCCAAATATAGATAGGATAAAAAGAAGCTATACAAAATGAAATACATTTCACCTGTCTTTACTTCTCAGTTCTCTGGCCCTTTGTTGACATTTTCACTATATTTTATGCCCTAACCCCTCCTGAATGAGACAATAATTAAAAAGCAAAAAACTATTTGGCTATTAACAGAAGGTCACCCTAAGTAACTGAGTTTGTCCCTATGAGTGTGTAAGAGTATGTGTGTGCAAATGTGTGCATTTAGTAAAAGCACTTGATAAGTACATAACATGTATGGGAGTGACCTGGAACTCATATCTTGTAAATAGTATCTCCACTTGCTCTACATATCTATTCAAAAACCTGTACTTGTCAGCGGGCAGTTTAATTAGAAGGCCAAATAAACCCAGCAGGCAAACATGATCTTTCCTCTGACTTTCCCCACGAACAGCTTGCATTAGCTCTCTGTTCCAGCAAAGGAGCACTGGCTGCCTCACAAGAACGGCTTGCTCATTCTGCTGATGAATTAGTAGCATCCGCTTGCCAGAAACAAAACAGCAATCTGGGGAAGATTTCTGCAAAACCCAATCCTTCATCCAAATGAAAATAAAAGCCTCCAAAGGAGCCCTGCTACTACCACTGCCACGGTGAGATAACTTGGAACAGGGAGTCAAAGTAGGCAGTGCCAGCCTTCTGCCAAGCATGAACTATGCCAACTAGTTTTCCTCAGTTCCCTGTTTGTATCACAGAGTTCTAGAAGAGTTACAAAGCTAACTCTTGTCTAGTTTTCCAATCAGAGAGTTAAAAGAAAAGGTCAAAGGATGGAACCCCTCAAGTTGGACAGTGATCAGCAGATAAGATAAGCAATTCAGTAGATATGGTGATAAAACACTAGGTCATAGATATAGATGAAAATCAGAGGTAAACAGGAAAGTTGGGGATTGCATGGTATAATCTGATCTTTAATACTGACTCAAATGCCATAAAGCCAATTATTTGTTTGTTCCCTTGGGACCTCAGTATATCTAACTGTAAAAGAGGTATAGTTCATTTTGGGAATGGCACAGATAAGAATTATTTAAATGATAAGAAGAAATAGTTGAAATTTGTTTTTTGAATTCAGAGATCATTATCCCTGAGGGTTAGTTCAGATTGCTAATTTTCTACATCATTCACACATTTCTGATTCATTTATCATTAACGTATCAAAATGGTGTTTTATGCATCTGGGACAGCTGCAGTACAAGGAGGCTTATGAATGCTTTATGACCTGCCTAAGGTACACTGACTCAAGAGGCACATTTCTGGTGGTAACACAAGTTGCTGTTTGACTATGAAAGGAAGTTTCTTTTTTTAAATTCCTCTTCCCTCCTTTCCTCCACCCCCAACACATACACATATTCAGTTTCTCTACTAGCCAGGATTTCAAATAAGGGGAGGGAGTTAAGGAACAGAAGGAACCTGTAATGGTTTCTTTTCCACCAACCTCAGCTGTGTTTTGAAGAAGGAAATGAGTAAGAAAAGGAGAAAATAGGAAAGGAAGGCTTCCAGATTTCTCCATACTAATTTTTTCCCTCTTATGAGTGAAAGAGTCATCATATGTGGAATGGCTAAACAAATTGTGGTTATATAAATGTCATTCAATAGGTAATAAGGAGTCATAAGAAATAACAAATATGAAAATACCTGAAGGCTTGGGAAGACATAAGAATTGATGCACAGTGAAGGAAGCAGAGCAAGAAAGCAATACCCACAGTAACTTTAACGATGTAAATAGAAAGAACATCAATGACAGCAGAAACTGAAACTAATTAGCGTATAAGCATAATAACCAAACTTGAAGCCAAAGAAAAGCCATGCAGAATCATCTCTCCCAATTTTTTTTATAAAAGTGTTTTGGATTTATTGATTAATTTTAGTAAACTTTTTTCCCACTTTCTTTTTCTTTTCTTTTTTTTTTTTTGTCATAAGGATAATTGAGTGGGGAAAGGGGAGGGATATATTTGGGGACATATGTAGAATAGATGTAAAAAATAGCATATAATGTCAGATATTTTGTTGGTTCTGATGAACTTTTTTTTGCTTTAAAATTCCTTGTTATAAAGGAAATTCTGTAATTGAGAGGGGGAGGAATATAGTTTAAAATTAAGGTAATGTAAAAATAAAAGGTATCAATTTGCTTTTTAATTCTTAAAAAAAAGAAATTGGAGAGTAAATTTAAGTGACCAAAAATTAAATCATTTGTTGCCCTATAAGCCTAGTCTTGGAATTGAGAAAACACAGGTTCAAGTCTTATCTCTAATTTACATTAGCTATGTAACCATGAGTCAGTCATTTAATTTCTGCTTTTTAAGACTCTATATATTGGTCATTAGTCTATGTCAGCAGAGGGATTTTCCCCATCAAGGGGTTCTTATACCAATAAAAATCACAGGGTCAGACAACCTTCTTCCCTGAAGCTTGTCCCTTCTCCCTTCCCTGAGCAAGATTAAAAAAGAAGGTAAAAGAGGCTGGCTATCTGCTTGCTGGGTCAGGATTTAATGCAGTTTCTGTACCTAGTTGGAGTTATTATAGGTCCAAGTTCTGCTTTTCAGCTTTTCATAGTCATAAATTGGATTATTTCAGTTCATTTTCAGACTCAGAGGAGCGGATTCACACTTACAAAACTCATAGAAACCTGCCTAATAAAGCAGAAAGACTTATTAATATAGGCCTAAAAATCAAGCATTGGGTAATGTTGCTGTTGACTAGTTCTATTAGGAAAACCTGGGAAATCCCATGAAGAACAGAATGCAGTTTAACTCAATTACAATTTATAAGTGCCTACTATGGTCCAGGTACTCAGGACAGAAAGACAAAAATGTAACATTCTCTATTCTCAAGATACTTGCAGTTTACAAGTTAGAAATTACACACACACACACACACACACACACACACACACACACACACTACCACTACCACCTCTACCACCACAAGAAATTACAAAATAGATACCCCCAAACAAACAGTGTTTGTTGGAAGTAAAAGGCATCAGGAAAGACTTCTTGAAGGAAGTGTTGCTTAAGCAGAAATTTGAAAAAGAGAAGGGTTCCAAGAGACAGTGAAAAGGGAGAATGTTTACAGATATGGGAGACAGCCTGAGCAAAGACATGGAGAAAGGAGAGAGAGTTTCATTAATATACTGGTAAATATTGCCCATTGGGTATAGGGTCAGAATTAAGAATTGGGATATTTTGATAGAGAGAGTCAGTTCCTGGAGATATACCTACTATGCAGATATCCTCATATAAAGCAGGTAAGGTTCACTGGAGGCACTATTCTCTGGGTTATTGCTGATGATAGCCTAACAATGGCAATCTATTTGGCACTCCTTTTGTCTAGATTCCACACAAACTTTTGCCCCTCACTCTTCTGTCACAAAATTATTTAGACATGTAAGAATTATTTAGATTACATCTTTTATATTAGTTACATTTTAGTCTTTTTAAAAAGGTTTGAGAGACATCTCGCTTTTCTTAAGAAATTTAGAATAGTGGAAATAACTCAGGAATTAGAGTCAGAAAAAAAAAATCAGAGTTCAAATTTTACTCCTGCTATTGACTTATTGTATAGCTCTGGACAAGTGGCTTAGCTTCTTTGTACCTTAGTTGCCCTTTCTTTAAAATGAGAATAATGAATACTACTCATTGCACATACCTCACAAGTCTATAATAAGGATTAAATTAAATAAAGCATATAAAGCATTTCTACTATATAATATCAAATATTATTTCATTGATGTATACCAAAAAGAATCATAGATTCTCCAATAGCAACAAAGACCTTACAGATCACCTAGTCAAAGCAATCATATGATTATAGATTTAGACACAGCAGGAGATCATTAAGTTTGGTTCTCATTTCTAAAATGTGGAACATGAAACCCAGAGAGATAAAGTGACCTTTTTTGAGATCACATAGGTGCTAGTCCCTTGATGAAATTTGGGAAGTACTGTCAGCTCAGAAGCAATGCCTTTATTTAATTAAAAATTTGTTTTCATAATCTGGATAAAGGCAAACCTTACCTAAACTTGTATTTCCCCTAAGAATCATCATAATCCTCACCTCAAACATTGTGGTTATATTGATTTATATGTCAGGAATATCAAGTTGATCTAAGAAGTTTGCAAATAAATCTGAATACAAGTGAACAAGGCACTGTGTTCCTTGTAATTTAAGGTGTTTAGAATGACAGTGGTAGTTCCAGAAGCATAGGGCTACATTAAACTGAGGAATTGGGAACTGGAACAAACCAGCCTATAGCCACCAACAAGTGTAGCTGGAGTCAAAGGACTTTAGTTGAAATCTCAGCTTGGGGTTTACCTGCAGTATCATTTTGTGTCCCTTGCTCTCAAATTCTTCATTTGTACAATGAAGGACTTGCAATAAGTGACTACTAAGGTCTCTTCTACATCTAAATCTATGATTCTTTACTTGATTGATTTATGATTCATGATTGCATTTTGATAGACTAGCCTTAATTTAGATATTGCCCAGGATGGATCACAACTTTATTAGAGAACTTTATTCGAAAACTATGTTTTTGAGATTTCACAACTTTAGTACCAAGGATGGCACCATGAACATCTGCCACTTCATTAAATGTGGAGTAGAGAATTTCCTGGTGTGGGAATGCCCTCTACTAAAAAAGATAAAATCCATCTATACTTCAGACTCTTAAAGGATTGCCTGAGGCACATAATGAAGTCACATAGCTAGTGTGAAGGGGTAGATAAGGTTTTCCTGACACCAAGTTTGGCAATAAATCTACTATGTTACATTTAATCTCTCATCTTTCTACTTTTTTTTTTTTTGCTATGTTCTAGATTTATTATTTCATTAATGTAAATAATTCCTCATGAGAAAACTCCCCACTAAATGCAAATGAGTAACTCCTACAATTTAGAGTTAACTGGAAAAATGAAAATTCAATTAACATTTATTGAATGACTACTATGTGCCAGGCACTGAACTAATCAATGAGGATACAGAAAAAGATAAAAAAAAAAAAAAACATGCCCTCAAGAAGCTCACAATCTAGTAAGGGAGACAACATAAGATTGTGTATTAACTGATGAGTTATTTGTGTACTAACAAGCAACTGTGTACTAACAAGTCAAATACAGCATAAATTAGAGATAATCAACAGAAGGAAAGCACTAAAATTAAGAGGGATTGGGAAAGGCTTCCTGTAGAAGATGGGATTTTAGTTGGGACTTGAAAGAATCAGCACTTGATTTTAAATGACACTTGACATACAATGATTTTAAGTGACCTGTCCAGGGTTACACAGTGAATATGTATCAGAGATGGAATTTGAATCCATTTCTTCCTGACTTCCAAACCAGCTCTCTTTTCACTATACTATGCTGTTTCACTACTTAGTAGATTAGTGATAGATCTTGGGTGAATTGAACTGAAAATGAATGTGGAAAAATTGAGCAATACGTAGGAAAAATGAACTAGCCTAAGAATTACACAAATTGATATTTGGGGATTAAATATGGAGAATAAAGGGTATAAATGGACTAGAATAACATCCCTATATCTTCAAGGAAGTGTTTCATATAATGGTTGGAGAACTGGACTTAGTAAGAAAGACCTGAATTTGAAGAACATCTCAGACATTTACTAGTTGTGTGACTCTGGGCTAATCACTTAACATTTCTTGACATTATTGTATTCATATGTAAAGTAAGTTTCATAAAAAGCACTACCTCACAGAATTGTGAGACTCACGGGAGATACATTTTAAAACACTATATCTAAATATTGGCTATTAGCTATTATTTCATGAGTAGTTAGGTAGATGTTGCTGGGAAAAGCATCTTTCTAGAAGTTTTAGTTGCATTTCTATTTGGGCATTGGGAAATTGATATGAGTCTCTGGTGGAGCATTCCATATTGCCACAAACCAACCAGTGTGAATTGCAAATGTATAGTGGTAAAAATAAATAAGGCACTATTTGCCAGAAACAAAAAGAATCCAACAAATACTACCTCATTAACCCTCAGAATGAATGAATGAAGAAAAATAGATATTGCAACTGTTACCATCTTTAAGGATGAAGCTAAGAGACCTCAAAAAGTCAATAAACAAAGAAAGAGACTTTCTAAGATTTGCTGACCAACCATGATAGACTTGGAATATAGCCTAGATCTCTAGTTTTACAATCCATTGCTTCTCACAGCAGGCTCCAAAGATAACATATTGTCCATGTGCCACATAAATCAGCCATACACAGAGTGAACTTAGTAGCCACCACATCAAACAAAGATTAACTCTGAAGCATCTAAAGTTTAAAGGACTGCTAAAATTGATACCAAGAAGCCTGAAGTTTTCAAAAGGGGAAAAAGGTCAAATTTTCCCATCCCGAAGGGAGTTTTTGAGGCTATATGATTCCAGGGGGGAAAAGTGTTGGATTTGATGTCAAAGGATTTGGGTTCAAATCCAGCCTGACTCTCCTAATTACTTTCTCTGTGAACTTGAAAATCTGTAAATTGATGAGATTGGTTCCTTATAGTTTTAAGGAACCTCAGAAGCCATCAAGCCCAATCTCATCAATTGACCTCTTTTTAGAGTCATAGAAACACAGAATCTATAGGACTGAAAGGGACTTTACAAGTGATTTGTGCCAGTCATCTCATATAAGTGATGAAAGATTAAGGCTGGAGATGTAAAGGGGCTTTATATATACATAGCACCCAAAAGATAGGGTCAGTCCTAGAAACACTGAAAGAGAAAGAAAAAAGGAAGAGGAAAGTAGAAAGATTTGCATCAGAAATGGTGCCAATTTATTCAGATCAAACTAGGCTTCCCACAGAATTGATTAAATCCTCACAAGACCAATTCCTTCAATAGGATGTCCTTACATTCTAGTTTAACTGGTTCTAAACAAATTGCAGATGTCTTGGCATTGATCCAATCCTGACTTACTCCCCAGGCAGCATATAAGGCTTCAGAAATTCTGGATTTGTGGTTTTGGAACCAACATAGTGGTGGTAAGTAGTAGTAGTAGCAGCAACAGTAATGATAGTAGTAGTAGTAGCAGCAGCAGCAGCAGTAGCAATAGCACCACTAGTAATAGTAATATAAAAAGAAGTACTAGTAGCAGCAGCAGTAATAGTAGTAGTAGTGGTAGTAGTAGTAGTAGAAGTAGGAGCACTAGTAATGGTAATAGAAGTAGTAGCAGCGTAGCAGTAATAGTAGTAACAATAATAATCATGGTAGTAGTAGTAGCAGCTGCAGCAGTAGTAGTAATAATAGTGGTAGTTATAGCAGCATCAGCAGCAATAGTAGCAGTAGTTGTAGTAGGTAGACGAAGAAGTAGAAGTAGAAGATGTAGTAGTAGTAGCAGCAGTAACAGCAGCAGTAATAGTAGCAGGTGTAGTTGTAATAGTAGCAATAGGCAGCAGCAGTGTTGTGATAGTGATAATAGTAGTAGCAGCAGCAGTAATAATAGTAGTAATAGTAATAGTAGCAGTAGCACCACTAGTAATAGTAACAGAAGAAGTAGTAGTAGCAGCAACAGTAATGGTAATAGTAGTAGCAGTAGCAGCACTAGTAATAGTAATAGAAAAAGAAGTAGTAGTAGCAGCAGCAATAATAGTAGTAGTAGTTGTGGTGGTAATAGTAGTAGCAGTAGCAACACTAGTAATAATAATAGAAGAAGTAATAACAGCAGTAGCAGTAATAATAGTAGTAGTTGTAGTAGTAATTACTGTAATAGTCATGGCAGTAGTATCAGCTGTAGCAGTAATAGTAATAATAATGGTAGTTGTAGTAGCAGCAGCAGTAGCAACAATAGTAGCAGTAGTTGTACTAGTAGTAGAAGAAGAGGTAGTAGCAGAAGATGTAGCAGCAGCAGCAGCAATAGTAGCAGTTATAGTTGTAATAGTAGCAGTAGGCAGCAGCAGTATTGTAGTAGTGGTAGCAGTAGTAGTTAATGTTGTTATAGTTATACAAGCAGTTGTAGTTAGCATGTATATAGTACCTTAAAGTTTATAGGGAACTTTACAAGTATTATCAATTTTTATCTTCAAAATACCACTGAGGACAGATGTTATTCCCATTTGACAGAAAAGTAAACTGAGTCTAAGGCAGATTATGTGAATTGCCCGGTCACACAACTAGATAAGTCTTAGAAGACAGATCTTCCTGACTCCAAGACCAGTTTTTCTATTCACTGCAAAGAAAAAAATCAATGTAATATTTCCTCTACAGAAAAATTATTGATGCTTTCTTCCCTATGAGGGAAGTACTATATTCTTACTCTTGACAGTTGTTATATTAGCTCCCTGAGCAAAGTTCCCAGAGCTAGGGCTAAAGAGATGGAATCTCAGGCTAGAAAGAAGCTAATTCCTTCCTTTCTGAGGTTTTCTGTCACATCTCTCTCTCTTTTCTTTCCCTCTCCTCCTCCCACACATACCTAAATGCTATAAACACATTAAAGCTAAAATCCAAACTGGCTGATATTAAGATTAGTTAGTCATCTAATCTTTATCCTAACCAGAATATTATAGCTAATATCAAATCTCTTTTGAAATATAAGTAAATATTTTCAGTAATACAACGATCCAAGACAATACCAAAGGACTAGTGATTAAGTATACTATTCCCTCCAGAGAAAGAACTGATATTAAGACTGAAGCATGCTATTTTTCACTTTCTATTTTTCCCCTTTTATTCACTTGAATAAAAGGTTGTTGTGTTGGTCCACAAAATGACCAACGTGGAAATATTTTACATAATTGCAAGTGTAAGAGTTATATTGGATTACTTCTCATGTCAGGAAGAGGGGATAAGAGGGAAGGAAGAAGGGATAAAATTTGGAACTCACAACTTTAAATGAAAATGTTTAAAAATTGGAACAAAACAAGCAAAAATGAACACTACCCAGAGGCCAAACATTGTGTGAATAATGATTTCTTTAAGCTCACTTAATGAGAAAAGGTATATTTGTTTTTTCAGGAGACTTAGCTGTGATTAGACTTCTCAGGTGAGCAATATGATTCCGTATAGCCTAAAGTTTATATTTTAGCTGTATTTTTTGAAGATACTCTTATAATATGATCATTTTGTTCATTTTCTATTTAGGGGGTCCTTTCACTGCCAATATTTGTGCCAATATTAACACTTGAAGTGATATCAATGATCTTTTTTATGTTAAAGTATATGTTAAATACAATATATGTATACATATCTATACAGTTATTTTGCAGCACAAGAAGAATAGGACTTTGAAATAATGTACAATTAACCTGTGAAGGAAATCAAAAATGCAAGTGGACAAAAACAGAGGGATTGAAAATCCTATGTAGTGGTTCACACTCATTTCCCAGAATTCTTTCACTGAGTGTAGCTGGTTCTGTTCATTACTGCTCTATTGGAACTTATTTGGTTTGTCTCATTGTTGAAGAAGGCCATGTCCATCAGAATTGATCATCATATAGTATTGTTGCTGAAGTATATAATGATCTCCTGGTCCTGCTTATTTCACTCAGCATCAGTTCATATAAATTTCTCCAGACCTTTCTGAAATCATCTTGCTGAACATTTCTTACAGAACAGTAATATTCCATAACATTCATATAGCACAATTTATTCAGCTATTCTCCAATTGATGGGCATCTACTCAGTTTCCAATTTCTAGCCACTACAAGGAGGGCTGCCACAAACATTCTTGTATATACAGGTCCCTTTCTCTCTTTTTTTTTAATGCAAAGTTTAAAATGTTTTATTATATGATTTAGATGTTTTTTTTTTTAATTTAATAGCCTTTTATTTACAGGTTATATGCATGAGTAACTTTACAGCATTAACAATTGCCAAACCTCTTGTTCCAATTTTTCACCTCTTACCCCCCCACCCCCTCCCCCAGATGGCAGGATGATCAGTAGATGTTAAATATATTAAAATATAAATTAGATACACAATAAGTATATATGACCAAAACGTTATTTTGCTGTACAAAAAAGAATCAGACTCTGAAATATTGTACAATTAGCTTATGAAGGAAATCAAAAATGCAGGTGGTCATAAATATAGGGATTGGGAATTCAATGTAATGGTTTTTAGTCATCTCCCAGAGTTCTTTCTCTGGGCGTAGCTAGTTCAGTTCATTACTGCTCCATTAGAAATGATTTGGTTGATCTCGTTGCTGAGGATGGCCTGGTCCATCAGAACTGGTCATCATATAGTATTGTTGTTGAAGTATATAATGATCTCCTGGTCCTGCTCATTTCACTCAGCATCAGTTCGTGTAAGTCTCTCCAGGCCTTTCTGAAATCATCCTGTTGGTCATTTCTTACAGAACAGTAATATTCCATAATATTCATATACCACAATTTATTCAGCCATTCTCCAACTGATGGACATCCATTCAGTTTCCAGTTTCTAGCCACTACAAAAAGGGCTGCCACAAACATTCGTGCACATACAGGTCCCTTTCCCTTCTTTATAATCTCTTTGGGATATAATCCCAGTAGTAACACTGCTGGATCAAAGGGTATGCACAGTTTGATAACTTTTTGAGCATAGTTCCAAACTACTCTCCAGAATGGTTGGATTCGTTCACAACTCCACCAACAATGCATCAATGTCCCAGTTTTCCCGCATCCCCTCCAACAATCATCATTATTTTTTCCTGTCATCTTAGCCAATCTGACAGGTGTGTAGTGGTATCTTAGAGTTGTCTTAATTTGCATTTCTCTGATTAATAATGGAGGTGCTTTTCTCTTTAAGATTTCTTTGGAATATAAGCCTGGTAGTAATACTGCTGGATCAAAGGGTATGAATAATTTGATAGCCCTTTAAGCTTAATTCCAAATTGTTCTCTAGAATGGTTGAATCAGTTCACAAATCCACCAACAATGTATCAGTGTCCCAGGTTTCCCACATCCCCTCCAACATTCAGCATTATCTTTCCCTGTCATCCTAGACAATCTGAGAGGTGTGTAGTGGTATCTCAGAGTTGTCTTAATTTGCATTTCTCTGATTAATAATGTCTTGAAGCATCTTTTCATATGGCTAGAAATAGTTTCAATTTCTTCATCTGAAAATTGTCTGTTTATATCCTTTGACCATTTATCAATTGGAGAATGGCTTGATTTCTTATAAATTAGAGCCAATTCTCTATATATTTTGGAAATAAGGTCTTTATCAGAACCTTTGACTGTAAAAATGTTTTCCCAGTTTATTCTTTCCCTTCCAATTTTGTCTGCATTAGTTTTGTTTGTACAAAAGCTTTTCAATTTGATATAATCAAAATTTTCTATTTTGTAAGCAACAGTGATCTCTAGTTCTTCTTTGATCATAAATTCCTTTCTTCTCCACAGGTCTGAGAGGTAAACTATCCTATGATTTTATAATTTATTTATAATCTTATTCTTTATGTCTAAATCATGAACCAATTTTGACCTTGGTGTACGGTGTTAAGTATGGGTCAATGCCTAGTTTCTGCCATATTGATTTTCAATTTTCCCAGAAGTTTTGTCAAACAGTGAATTTTTATCCCAAAAGCTGGGGTCTTTGAGTTTATCAAACACTAGATTATTAAAGTTATTGACTATTTTGTCCTGTGAACCTAACCTATTCCACTGATCAACTAGTCTATTTCTTAGCCAATACCAAATGCTTTTGGTAACCACTGCTTTATAATATAGTTTTAGATCTGGTACAGCTAGGCCATCTTCATTTGATTTTTTTTTCATTAGTTCCCTTGAAAGTCTTGACCTTTTGTTCTTGCAGATGAATTTTGTTGTTATTTTTTTCTAGGTAATTAAAATAATTTTTGGGAGCCAGATTGGTATAACACTAAATAAATAGATTAATTTAGGTAGTATTGTCATCTTTATTACATTTTCTTGACCTATCCAAGAGCACTTAATATTTTTCCAGTTGGTTAGATCTGACTTTATTTTTGTGGAAAGTGTTTTGTAGTTTTGATCATATAGTTCCTGACTTTCCCTTGGCAGATAGATTCCCAAATATTTTATACTATCAGCAGTTACTTTAAATGGAATTTCTCTTTGTAATTCTAACTGTTGGATTTTGTTAGTGATAAATAAGAATGCTGATGACTTATGTGGGTTTATTTTGTATCCTGCAACTTTGCTAAAGGTGTGGATTATTTCTAATAGCTTTTTAGTAGAATCTTTGGGGTTCTCTAAGTATACCATCATATCATCACCAAAGAGTGATAATTTGGTTTCCTCATTGCCTACTCTAATTCTTTTAATCTCTTTCTCAACTCTTATTGCTGAAGCTAGCATTTCTAATACAATATTGAATAGTAATGGTGATAGTGGGCAACTTTATTTCACTCCTGATCTTATTGGGAATGGTTCCAGTTTATCCCCATTATATATGATGCTTACTAATGGTTTTAAATAGATGCTACTAGTTATTTTAAGGAAAAGTCCTATACTCTCAAGTGTTTTTAATAGGAATGGATGTTGGATTTTTATCAAATGCTTTTTCTACATCTATTGAGATGATCATATGGGTTTTTGTTAATTTGGTTATTGATATAGTCAATTATGCTAATAGTTTTCCTAATATTGAAACAGCCATACATTCCTGGTATAAATCCCACTTGGCATGGTGTATTATCCTTGGGATGATTTTTTGTAATCTCTTTGCTAATATTTTATTTAAGATTTTTGCATCAATATTCATTAAGGAAATTGGTCTATAATTTTCTTTCTCTGTTTTAAACCTACCTGGTTTAGGTATCAGTACCATGTCTGTGTAATAAAAGGAATTTGGTAGGAGTCCTTCATTCCCTATTTTTTCAAATAGTTTATATAATATTGGAGTTAATTGTTCCTTAAATGTTTGGTAGAATTCACATGGAAATCCATCTGATCTTGGGGATTTTTTTTCTTAGGTAGTTGATTAATAGCTTGTTCTATTTCTTTTTCTAAAATTGGACTATTTAAGCAATTTACTCCCTCTTCTGTTAATCTGGGAAGCCTATATTGTTTAAGGTAGCCATCCATTTCACTTAGGTTATCAAATTTATTGGCATACAGTTAGGCAAAGTAGCTCCTAATTAGTGTTCTAATTTCCTCTTCATTGGTGGAAAGTTCTCCCTTTTCATTTTTAAGACTAACAATTTGATTTTCCTCTTTCCTTTTTCTAATTAGATTTACCAAAGGTTTCTCTATTTTATTGGTTTTTTCATAAAACCAAAGCTGAGTTTTATTTATTAATTCAATAGTTTTTTTTTTAATTTTCAATTTTATCAATTTCTCCTTTTAATTTTAGAATTTCAAATTTAGTATTTGATTGGGGGTTTTTAATTTGGTCTTTCTCTAGCTTTTTAAGTTATAAGCCTAATTCATTGATCTTCTCTTTCTCTATTTTATTCAAGTAAGCCTCTAAAGATATAAAATTTTCCCTTATTATTGCTTTGGCTGCATCCCACAAATTTTGATATGCTGTATCATTGTTGTCATTCTCTTGGGTGAAATTATTGTGTCTGTGATTTGCTGTTTCACCCAATCATTCTTTAGGATGAGATTATTTAGTTTCCATCTTGACTCCACCTTGATACCAATGATCTTGAAGGAAAAAATTCTAAGACCACTAGACTTAAACATAGAGAATCCCCATTTTCCATGAATGTGATTTCTGAACTATGGTCTAGCATTTTATATTTTTGGACAATATATTTGCAATACATTTTGATATTGGACAACAATTTTGAAAACTGATATCAAAGTAGACCAACCAAATTTTTTCTTCTTCTCAACTTCGTTTCTACTTATTATTTTTCCAATGATTCTTTGAACAGAAATCATTCTTCCTCTAATGCAGTGATCATTTGTGAGTTTAAAAAAACTACTTAAGACTCCTGAATTTTAATATGAACTTATAGCAAGTCCTGATATGTAGCCTTCCATTGCATAAGATGCTTGTGTATAGCTCCTTGTGCCTTTCATTCATAGGTTCCATAAATTAAAACAAACAAATGAGTAGAAGCATAAGGTTTAATACAAGGGTTCCTGATTTTTTTATGCCATATATGATCCTGGCTAAGTCTGTTAAACTCTATCTGCCCCACTTTTCTCAAATGAAAAATGGGGATGATAATTATACTTACCTCACAGGGATGTTGTGAAGATCAAATGAGATCATATTTGTAAAGCATTTAGAATAAAGTCTGACACGTAGTATGTACTATGTAAATGATAACTGTTATTGATGATTTGGAAGCTATGAATCCTTTCTTAGAAAAACGTACTTAAATTCATAAAATAGAGCACACAAAATTACAAAGAAACATAGCATACCACAACATAATATTCCATCATGAAGATATACCACAATTTGTTTAGTCTTTCTCCATCTTTGAGATGACAAACTAAGACGAAAATAAGGTTAAGTAATTTGTCCAAGGTCATCTAATCAACAAGTATCTAAGGGAGGATTTGAATGAACACTGATCTTGTCTCCATGTACTATGCCACCTATCTTGGTAACCATAGATCAGCAGAGATAGATATGATGAAATTGAGAGAAATTATTTTTCTATTATATTAATAACCAATTATTAAAGGAGAATTTAGACTTTTCTATTCTTTTTTTTTTTATTGAGGCCCTGCTGCCTCAGAAGAACATGGCTAATAGACATTGATAAGTCTTTGATCCTAGGTTAGATTCCACCTAACTAGGAGACTTTACATCTGTTTGAAGTGTAAGCAGAATCCAATCTAGGTGAATTCTTACCCAGAAGATAAAGGATCCTTTCTTTGTATCCCTCCATCAAAGTTTTGCATGACCCAGATCATGAAGGAGAAAACCAATCAGACTGGTCTAGAGAGAGATGGATTCCCCTCTCTAAATTTCTGTATTTGAGTCTCATGATCACACCACATTACCTGCAGGAGGAGCTAAAGACTTCTAACTCACTCCTCATTAAATGTTCATCAATCAGGGTTGATTTTTTTCAAGGATTATTATAAATTTTCAAGTTTTCTGTATCTTTTGTTTTTGGTTGCTAAAAGGAAGTCATTATCAATTTATTGATAATTAGCTGGTTGAATTAATGAATTGATTATTAATTACCCAGAAATTTTGTCTCTTGAGTTTTTGCATTCATTCCACCATGATATCAGTACTTCAGCTCTGGGTTAATAAATACTGGACATCTAGTTCAGGAGTTAAGCGTCAAAATCCCCACCACCATGACAGCCCCCCCATACTCAAGGAAAGGTCTGGGCCATGACAGAAAAACATTCTGATAGAAAAAAAGGAAAGGCAGAATCAGGGAACCCCAGAATCTATTTAGTCCAGATTTATACAAGAATTCCCTCTGCATTCCTGGAGTATAAATTCCTTGAGGTCAGGGAATTTTTTCCTTTTGTCTTTATATCCTCGGTGCCTATTACAATAGCTTGTACATAGTATATCCTTAAAATATTTGTGGAATTGAAAAGTTACAATGAATTATCACTAATTACTAATGGACTAAAAGGACCCTCTAGTTGGGTCTCCGATCTTTCTAAAGGATATGACTCTGATGTCAAAGTGTAAGAGGATGCAGCCTTTTTCATTGGGTTCCAGTATCTGGACCAACAGACCCAAACTCTTTAAGACCTACAGGGCCAGAGAAGAATAGAACCAAAAGAGACCAAGAATGCAAGGTGAAAGTAGTTTCTTCAGGGAAAATATAGGGGGTGTGGAATAAATATTTATGTGCCAGGCATGATATTTTCTCATTTGATTTGAGTGTCATTGGGAGTAACAAGCCTAGAGCTAGAAGAAATCTTAGGATAGATCAGTTAGTAAGTCAATATGCATTTACCAAGTGCTTACTGTATGTCTGGCACTGTATTACAAATTGGGGATTAAAAAAAAAAAGAGGAAAAAGCACAGTTCCTGATTTCCAGGAGTACCTAGTCTAGTGAAAGAGAAACATGAAAATTAGAAAGTCCATACAAAATAGATACAAAGTAAGCGACAAAAAAAGCAGAAATGCAGAGTAGCAGTTAGGTGGTACAGTGGATAGAGTGCCAGAACTGGACTCAGGAACACTTACCTTCCTGAGTTCAAATCTGTCCTCAGACACTTACTAGCTGTTGGCCCTAAGCAAGTCACTTAACTCTACTATTTGCCACAGTTTCTTCATCTGGGGAATGAGCTGGAGAAAGAAACAGCAAACACTTCAGTTAATTTTGCCAAGAAAATCCAAATTTGTGTCTGACAAACAGACACAAATGAAAAATGACTGAATAATAAGAATAAAATATAGAGTAAATGAAAGGTCATTTCAAAGGGGAAGATACTAGAAGCTGGGGGTAAAGGTCAGGCAGTAAAGGGTAGGAGGGAACCAAGAAAAGCTTTCTTGCAATAGAAGAACCGTTAGATAGAGATTAATGAATAGGGGATAAAAAAGAGGGTGATCAATTTTCTAGAAGATGAGAGAGATTTGAGAAAGAATTCATTATTATGTAAACATTGTTGGGAAAGCTGGAAAATACTCTGGCAGAAATTTGGCTGCTATCATA
The DNA here is from genome assembly GCF_902635505.1 of Sarcophilus harrisii. Taxonomy (NCBI): domain Eukaryota; kingdom Metazoa; phylum Chordata; class Mammalia; order Dasyuromorphia; family Dasyuridae; genus Sarcophilus; species Sarcophilus harrisii. The sequence goes on from NC_045429.1 coordinate 197,218,861, forward strand.
CACTATTTACCAAGATGAAGTCAAAATGATACATGATCTCAATATAAATTAGGGTTATATATATTACAAGATAATTTAATGAACATGAAATTATCTATCAGATTTATCAATAAGTAAACAATTTATGAATAAGCAAGAGTTAGAGAATACTATTAGTTGTAAAACAGATAATTTTGATTAAATTTTAAAATTATACAAATAAAATCAATTTAGCTAAACCAATGTAGCTAAAATTATAAGAAAAGCAGAAAACTGGGAGAAATTTTTAGAGTATTTCTCAGATGAAATCTCATATCTCAAATATATAAACAACTTTATCAGAGCTATAAGAATATGAGTCATTCCCCAATTGATAAGTGATAAAAAGACATGAACAATTTGCTGATAAAGAAATCAAAACAATTTCTAGTCATAAAAATTATCTCAGTTGTTATTGAGTAGAGATATACAAATTAAAACAATCTTGAGTTATCAATCATATAACTCAATAACCCTATCAGATTGGCTAAAATAATAGAAAGTAACAAATGTTGGGGAGAATATGGAAAAATTAGGACATTAATTCGTTGTTGGTGGATCTGTGAACTGGTCTAACATTTTGGAGAATAATTTGGAATTATATCCAAAAGATTATTACATTGCCTATCCTCTGTGACTCAGCAATATTGCCAAGATCTATTTCATAAGATAATTAGGGGGAAAGAAAAATAATTTATATCTTCTAAAATATTTATATCAGCTCTTTTTATGTTGACAAAGACCTGGAAATTGTTGGGATGATGATCAATTGGAGAAAGACTAAACAAATTGTGGTATATCTTCATGATGGAATATTATGTTGTGTAATATTCTTTTGTTCAGTTTCCTTGGAGTCTCTGGGAGCAGCCTTCCTTTCAGTTCAGTAATCACCACAAGAACAGCCAGGTGTTAAAGTCCAAAACCTTTATTATCTCTCTCCTGGGGCTGGGCAGCTTTCTGGAGAGTCTTTCAGACCGGCCTTGGTCTTAGTGGAGAAATGCAGGAGGAGAGTCTGCCACCAGTGGCCTGAATGAAGATCCAATGAATGCCTGTCCTTGATTCCAAGAACTTGAGCTTCTGCCTGTCTTCTTTGCCCTCTGAAAGCTTTTCCTTTGTGGCTCTTAGTCCCTGCCTATATGCTCCACACTGAGTATAAACCAATTATTATATCACCAGGAAACCATTATTTGTTGTAAGATTAAATTTATCATACTGAATCATGCTAAACTAGATAATCATTGTCTCATCAATTCCACTTAGTATTTTGTGAGCATCCTTTGTTTCAAGTTCAGAGTTCTGGCCCATAACAATGTTGCTATAAGAAATAATGAATTTGATGGGTTTAGAAAAATGTGGAAAGACTTGCAAAAAAATCAATGAAGAGTATAATGAGAAGAACCTAGAGAATGTTGTATATAGTAACAGCAATAATATTTTAAGAACAACTTTAAGTAATTAAGTCATTCTATTATAAATAGCCAAATTAACTGCAAAGATTCTACGAAGGAAGATGTGTTTGTATCCAGAGAAAGAATGACATATATATATATATATATATATGTGTGTGTGTGTGTGTGTGTGTGTGTGTGTGTATGTATATACATGCAGAAACATATAGAACACACACACACACATATATATATATATATACAATGTGTTTATATGTATGTATATATATATATTCATGTGTAGTAGTAGCCATCTCTAGGACAGGGAGGAGAAAAAAGAAAGTTGTGTGATAACTTTGTTGTATATTTAAAAGGAATAGAAAATTGTACATAATCTGCAGTTTCACAGGTGCAATCCTCTTTTTTTTTTTATTCCACTTTATTATGGAAATACATGTTTTATTTCTTAAGTTCAGCATAGAAAAATTTTAACATGTAAATTTTTTAAAAATTAAAAAAAAAGATGGGAATAAAAATACAAGATTGGATGTAGAAGGCTAATGCCTTAGCAAGGAAAAGAGCTACCTAGTCATTTGAAGGAGAAAGGAAGGAGAGGATGGTGATGTAAGCTAAACATGAGGGAGCAGAAAGAACTCTTTCAGGGAATGGTATCATATATTTCAATCATGTATCAAGCAAGGTGCCCAGTTTAGCGAGTGGAAGGGTGCTACAGAAGGCTTCAGTAGAGGGAGAAATATTTGAAACAGCTGTTGTGGGGAGGAGGATAGTGAATCTATTAGGGAAGAGTAAAAGGAATGCCTTGTGGCATTAGGGCACAGTTCAGATTAGCTAACACAAATTTGTTGTGGTCTCAGTCAGCATTATGTTGTGATTTTCTTTAGCTCCATTCAGCTGGATGTGAATAGGAGTGAAGGAGGCAGGTGGTGGAAGTAATCCAAGACTAGGGTTGGTAAAACATGATTGGCAATAGTCCAACAACTTGATCAAGGAATGAATACCCTCTATAATATTCCTGACAAGTTGTCATCCAGTCTGCTTGAACCAATCAAAGGCAAAGAACTCATTACAATATGAGGCAGCCTACACTTTTTTGAACTATTTGAATTGTTACAAGTTCCAACTTTGTCTAATTTGTTCTTATTTCCTTTTCTGTTTTAAATTGTCTTGAAGCTCCTCATCTGTCCAAACTCCAAACCTTAGTCTATCTAACTCTTTGACCTGATTAGAATTCTGCATATTTGCCGGGTTCTGCTTGCAATTATGATTTGTTGCAATTCTGATCTGTTTGATAAAATCTCTCTTCTGTATGAGGCTTTTAATCTTCTGTCACTTTTTCCTACTGCTACTATTTCTACTCACTGCTTTGATTAAGAAACTCTAACCACCTGTTATTCTCTTAGCATCTTTAATCCTTAATAGCATACTCTCCTTCCCTACCCGAAGCTTACAATTTTCACCATTTCAACTCAACTGGGAAATTTTCTTTCTCCACAGCTCTGTCGCTCTTTTACATTATATCCTTTGCAATTCCATTCCATAATAACAAACCTCCTTTTATTTTGGATCTTTTACTCTCCTAAAGCTTCCAGAGGCTTGGCTTCTCCTGATAACACTGAATCTCTGGTCCACCTCTCAATCACAAGAAGAAGCTTCTTTCCTGCACTCTGAATAAGGAAAAAAAACACTGCTGGGCTGGGCAGACAAGAATAATTGCCCTTTCCTCCTCTTCAAAGGGACCCCTCTTTTCTGGCCTGGGAAATTTGCTGTCTTCATTCAATCCTAGGAGAACCTAGATTTTAAAAAAAAGACTAAAGGAAGAAAACATTTTAAAAAATAATAATAGCATTTTATTTTTCAGAATCCATGCAAAGATAGTTTTCAGCATTCGCCCTTGTAAAACCTTGTGTTCCAAATTTTTCTTCTTCCCTCTCCCCCTCCCTCCTCCTCTACATAGCAAGTAATCCAATATAGGTTAAACATGTGCAATTCTTCTAAACATATTTCCACATTTAGCATGTGGAAGCAAGCATTTAATAAGTATATACCAGACACTGTGCTAAGCACTTTGCAACTATTATTTCATTTAATTCTCACAATAACCCTACATGGTAGATGCCATTGTCATTCCCATTGTAGATTGGAGAAAACTGAGGCAATAGTTGTTACTTGCCCAGAGTCATAGAGCTATTAAGCATCTAAAGCCATATTTGAACTATGGCCTTTCCTACCAGAAACAAGAAGAATCATTTAAAATTATGGTTTAGCTCATTTCCAGGTTCTCCCCCAAAATAAAAAAAATACTCATTGAACAATGTAAATCAGGTTTAAAATAGCTCTTAGTTTCTTTAACATAAATGAAATAGAAAATACACATGAGAATCACAGAAACTCACTAACAGAAAAACAAGCAGCAGTGGTAAAATAACTATTATTATACCTGGTGAGGTTGAGACTTAAATCTTAAAAATGAAATTGTTTTTGAAATTACTGAGTAGAAACTTTATATTTCACCTTAGTTCTGCATTGTCTAAACAATTCCCACCAAGTCCATGAGTTCTGCCCTCATCATTCTGCTTATGGACATTCTCTCTGAACTAGAAACTTCCTGCTGCCAGCTATTTCTGGCTAAGGGCCCCAAGAGCTCCAGCCTCACTTACAAGGCTACATTCAAGACTGGACATGTATACCTTAGCATACTATTCAGTCACATATGATCAGAAAAGATGCAAAAAAAAAGAAATTGTAGCCACTATCCAAAGTCTACTCTAAGATCATCCAACTTCACTGTCATATATATAAAGATGTCATGGAGATGGAATGTCTAGGTCACTGTCCCTCCCTCACATTTCACAGAAATTTCACAGGAATCCCAGAGACAGAGTGACCTGTCACATATTCCACATAGATAGGAAGAATGTTATCATCCCTTTTAAATTGATGCAATGCTCTGGTTCCTGTCATTCTCAAGGCCAGTGGAGAAAGCACCTAGAGTTTGCTGCATCATACCAAAATACTAAGTCCTTTCCTCATTGAGCCACATGTTTTTCTAGAAGTGGCTCAGGTGCAGCTCAGCTTGAATATGCTTTAGTTAGAGCAAGAGTGGGAGTATTGTGCTATACCCCCTCATTAAAGTTCTGTCTTTCTGTTCTTGGATGGAGAATCAGAATACTTCTTGTTACTTTTGGCTTTCCCTTTTGCACCATCCCTTGACAATATTTTGTTTTTTGAAGTTTGCTCTATCAAAATGTATCACTAATTCCAGATCTGTGTGGCTATCACCCACTGACCCCGGGGTATTTTCTCTCTTCTCTCAAGGAGTTCAAGATTTGATTTATTAATTTACTCTCATACCTAATTCCTAACTTTTTAATAGGGGACTTCAACATACCTGTTGGTGCTCCTTCAAACACCCTAACTTGTTATTTCCCTGATTTTCTCAGATCTTATGATCTACTCTTCCACTCTACCACATAGAGATGATGGTCACACCCCACATCAGATCATCACTCACAATCATCACTTATGTCCCTTTCCTGTTAAAAAAAAATCTAGATATTATTCTGTACAATCATAGCCTTCTATTAATTCATCTCTGTCTGTATCTTAACCCTCCCAAATCTATTTTTGTCCTATCTGTGACCTCAAATTCTTCTACCTCTTAGTAATTTTTAGGCCATTACCCATACTCTAGATTAATTTTCTGTCGTTCTTAATCTAAATCCTAATTAAATAGGTCAATTCTATAGTTTTTTTTTTAATTCCTGAGTCCCTTGTTCCTATTGCTGCTAATACCTACTCAAACCTTCCATCATCTCCTCCTTCCATTACTACTCATGTGCTTCTGTATAGAACAAGAAAAAGACTTTACGGCAAATTTTTGTTATCTAACATCACTTGGGTTTGTATTATAGAAAGGCAGTTTTTTATTCCTTCCTAATTGATTTCCATTTTCCATATAGACTTCTGAAGACTCTTCTTTCTCAATTTTTCCATACCTTCCACTACCCCTATAATAAATCCTCTACTTTTTTCTGAGAAAATTGAAGCCTTTTAAAGTAATGCTTCTATTTTCTCTATTTTCTTCATTTTAAAGCCTCAGGCATTATTCCCAATTCTCTTCTTCTTTCCACCAATCTCTGATTAATTGGCCCTTCACCTTTTCTGTGTCTTTGATCTCCTTCCCTCTCAGTTTTCCTAACATATTACCCTCTCAATAATTTCCCTCTTTTTATCAAACTTTTAATTTCTCCCTATTTTCCTTCCTTATTTCCCTCAAATTTCCAAGTCCCAAAATCCTTTTAAAAAAGAAAAGAAGAAAAAGAATGGCTTCTGTACTATTCCCTCAAGCTATCTTTGAATACTTTTTCTTATTCTTTTGCAAGAAAACTCTGAGAAAAAGCTATCAACTATACTGATTATTTTATTTCCTCTCCTCTAACTGGTTTCTTACCCTTTTACAATCTAGTTTTGGATCTCATCATTCAACTGAAACTACTATTGATGTGATGCAGCCCTCAGGATGATGTACCTCCAGGCTTTGTGGATTTGGCAATGATGTGGTGAAAACCCCAAAAGTAATATAGATCTCAATACTTTTCAGGACCTTGGGAATGGCGCAGTTACATAGCTATTGAGAGTGATGTATCACAACTTTGGCAAATGTGTGTGTGTGAAAGAAAGGGAGTTCTGATATCTTTATTTCACCCTGCTATCTTTCAATGATGTCTGGTTTGTCATCAAAAGTCTGGTCTGCTATCTAGCACCTGGACTTAAACAATGAGCACTTCTGGGTTTCATGAAAGAAGAAAGGGGGTTATTGTTGGCCCTCGTACCAAACTTTCTACCAATCATGTTTTTGATTTTTTTTTGTTTTTGTTTTTTGCTGAGGTATCGGGGTTAAGTGACTTGCCTAGGGTTACACAGCTAGGTAGTATTAAGTGCCTGTGAGGTCATATTTGAACTCAGGTCCTCCTGACTTCAGGGCTGGTACCTCTATCCACTGCACCATCTAACTGCCTCCTCTACCAATCATGTTAATCCCAATCCTATGCTATCATTTACCTTGCTCTGTTCATTATTCTGTACTCCCCAAATTCCTATAAATTTACCTGCTTATTCCTTGCTCTTTGCTAACTTCCTCTTTTTGGAATTTAGCCTGCTTTAACTGGTGTTAAAATTATACTAAATCTTTGACTCTTAATTTAAAAATTATCTAAGCTTCCAAATTCTTTGGGATGCTCATAACACCAGTCCAGAATGTCAATATATTTTGGGAATCTTCTACACCCTTGACCCCCAACACTATATCTGAAATTATAATAATCTCTTGACTGTCAAATCTTTTTTCCCAATTCTCATCTCTTTCTCTTCCTCTTTTTTTATTTTCATCTCTTTGCAGCAACCAGTACTGTTGCTCATTCTCTCCTGCCAAATATTTTCTCTTCTTTGGATTTCTGTGACTCTACTCTTTCATAGTTTTCCTACTTGTCTCATTAATGCTTCTTTATTGTCTAATCATTCATATTATTTCCCTGGCTTAGGGTATATGCTAAGGCTCTGTCCTGGTCCTTTTTCTCCATCTCTCTTTCCACTCATTCCTGGAGACAATATGGTAAAATTGGGATAGATTGAAGGAAAATATTCAATCAAAAGCCCTGGGCACCAAGAGGTGACTCTGATGCCTAATACCTGTAGACTTTAACTAAATCACTTAATCTCTCTTGGTTTTAGTTTCCTTCTCTGTAAAAATGCACTCATTTTTTTTTTTTTTGGATTAAGTGATTTCTGAGATGCTGGTTAGCTCTAACTCTATGATCCAATAAGACCTCATCATCTCTGAGAGTTTAATAATCATTCCATACAGATAATTGTGTATCCAAGTGGTTGCCAAATCTTGTAATTTCTACCTCTATATCTCTTATGTTCAACTTCTTCTTGAAAGTCACACAGCCACCTCTATGTGATTATGCCCTCATTACCTCTCATGTGGAGTATCGCAACAATCTTTTAGTGGGACTACCTGCTTCAAGTCTTTCCACATTTCAATGGATCCTCCATACAGCTCTCAGGGTTATTTTCCTTAAGTAATGGACTGACCATGTCTCTCCCTTACTCAATAAATTCCAGTTTGCTGTTAGCATAAATGTACAAATTCTCTACTTGACTTTTAAATAAATTCCTTTACAACCTATCCCCTTTATACATTACTTCCTTTCCTGAACTCTATGTTTCAAAAAAAAAAAAATGATCTTCTTGCTGTTTCTTACACAGAGCATTCCAATGCCCATTTCTATGACTTTGCCCTGGCTGTCTCCCATGCCTAAATACATCCCTCTGGAGCAGGTAGGTAGCACAATGGATAGAGCAATAGTCCTGGAGTCAGGAAAACCTGAGTTCAAATCTGGCCTGTAATACTTCTTAACTGCGTGAGTTTGGGCAAATCATTTAATCCTATTTGCCTCCAATAATAATAATAATAAATTATATATATATATATATATATATATATTTGTATATACATACGTATACACATTCCTTCTCACCTCTGCCTGATAGAATATTTCTTTTAACACACAGCTCAAGTGCTGTTTTCTGCATTAAGCCTCTTTGGAATCATTCAACTGCAAGTGCCCTCAATCCTTAAAATGCCTTGAGGTATTTCGTATTTCTTTTTCATATGTGAATAGTATTGTGCATATTATTTTTCTGTATATACTGTACATATAAACACTATCTTTCCAAATAGAATGTAAATTCCTAGAGTACAAGGACTTTTTTTTTGTCTTTTGTATTCAAAGAATTTAGCCCATTCCTTGGCACCCTCCAGGCATTTAATGAATATTTATTGTTGCTTAATTGAATTAAACTTTAAGTGATCAAGGGAACTGCCAAGAAAGAACAGTGACCCAAGAAGTGGGGTTAGAGGAGACCCCAGCCTACAAAAAGAGAAATGAAATAGAAAGAGCCTAGAATAAAGTGATTACACTTTAATTTTTATATCACATTCATTTATGTATATCCCTCTCTCCCCCTCTACCAAGCCATTCCTTCCTTATAGCAAAAATTTTTTAAAAGAAAACTAATTCAGACAAGCCAAATAATACATTAACTACCAACAAACACGAGGGAAAAGACAGATATTCAATGAAATAAGGGACTTTTAAATTTTCCTGATGAAAAGACCAGAGCTGAAAAATTTGATTTTCAAATACAACATCCAAACATAAAAAGATGAACAGAGTAGAATAAAACCACATTTTATTCAACAAGATTAAACTCTTTGTATCCCTACAAGGGATGATGAAACTTGTAACTTTTAAAAAATATTTTTATAATTTTATTTTCCTCAGTTATATGAAAAACAAATATTTTTTACAGTTTTAAAATTCTGAGTTCCAATTTCTCCCCCTTCCTTCCCACACCCCACACCCATATTGAGAAGGCCCATGTGAAATTGTGGAAAACATTTCCATAAAAATTATGTTGCAAAAGAAAATATAGATCCTTCCCCCCAAAAAAACCCTTTTAAAAGTATGCTTTAGTCTGTATTCAGATATATTCAGTTCTTTCTCTTGGTAAGTATAGCATTTTTCATCATGAGTACTTCAGAGTAGTCTTGGATCATTATATTGCTGAGAATAACAGTCATTCACTGCTGATCATCCCATAACTTTGCTATTACAATGCACACAGTGCATTTCTCTTTGCTTAAGCTCATGAAAGACTTCCCAGGTTTTTCTGATAGTATCCTGCTCATCATTTTTTTTATAGAACAATAATATTCCTTCAATCACATTCCACAATTAATTCAGCCATTCCCCAATTGATGGGCATTCCCTTGATGAGGTGCAAATGATGAGGTTAATGGTAGTTGTGATGAGGTACGAGAATTGGGGTGGGAAATCCCCTCTGGTCAGAGACACAGGTCCTATGGGAAAGAATTCACAAACCTGAAATCTAGATGGCAAAAAGGGATTTATTGGCTCTGAGAAGCCAGCTTGCTAGGAAAACAGACTTCTTAGTGGGCAAAAGGTCCTGTTAGGAAGATAGCAAAGGTTAACACTGAGAAGAGAATATCTTCACCAGTGGGCAAAGTCAATTAAGACGTCTGCCAAGGTGGGTTACAATGAAAAGAGGATATCTTAATAGTGGACAAGGTCCTGTTTAGGACATATGCAAAGATATCTGGGCATGTAACCCTAGATATATTGGAGCTTGCTTTGATCTTTGGCCCAGAGAGGTGTGGGGCAACTCCTGAGAGACTGATTTTCAATTCAATTTAAAATTGAATGGGATTATTTAACTGGGAGTTTGAGCCACTGAGAGTTGTTTGTGGCAATTCAATGGAGGGTGATTGACCAAGATCTCCAATTGAATGAAGCCACTTAACTGGGAGTCTACTGTGTTTGTGTGTGTGGGGGGGTGCAAAAGATCTCAGTTTACGTCACCCTCAATTTCCAATTCTTCGCCCTGAGAAAAGAGTTACTATAATTATTTTCATACATATGGTTTCTTTTCTTTTTAAAAAAAATCTCTTTTGGAATTCATACCTAGTGGTGGTAATATTAAGTCAAAAGATATGCATGACTTTGAACATTGATCATTTCTTTTACTCATTTATCAAGTGGAGAATGGCATTTTTATACAAATGTGATTCTGTTCCCTATACATTTGATAAATGAGGCTTTCATCATAGAAATTTGCTTCAAAATTATTTTTACAATTACTATTTCTAACTGCATTTCACCCTGTTTATTATATTCTCTTTTTCCCTTCATCCTTTCCCTCCTCAAAAGTGTTTTGTTTCTGATTAGTCCCTTCTCCAATGTGTCCTTTCTTCTGTCACCCTCTCCCCTTTCCATATTTTCCTTTCCCTCTACTTTCCTGCAAGGTAAGATAGATTTTTATACCCATATTAAGTGTGTATGCTATCTCCTCTTTGAACCAATTCTGATGAGAGTATGGTTCACTCATGTACCTTCTTCCTCTATTTCCCCACCATTGTAACAATTTTTTTCTTCCTCTTTTATGACAGATAATTTACATATTCCACCTTTCCCTTTCACCAGTACATTCCTTTCTTACACCTTGACTTTATTTTATTTTTAGATATTGTCATTTCATATTCAACTCACATTTGTGTCCTCTGTCTATATATACTCCTTCTAACTAATAAGAAAGTTCTTATGAGCAACAATTATCATCTTCCCATGTGGGAATGTAAAAAAGTAAACCTTATTAAGTCCCTTATTATTTCCCTTTCCTAAATATCTACTTATGCTTCTCTTGAATTTGAATATCATATTTTCTCTTCAGCTCCGGTCTTTTCTTTTTTTTCCTTTTAAAGCTTTTTATTTTCAAAAAGCTTTTTTTTTCAAAAATATGTTTTATTTTCAAAACATATGCATGGATAATTTTTGATATTGACCCTTGCATAGCCTTCTGTTTCAGATTTTCTCCTCCTTCCCCCCAACTCCTAAATGGCAAGCAATCCAATATATGTTATATATGTTAAAAAATATATGTTATATCCAACATGTGTAAACATATTTGTACAATTCTCTTGCTGCACAAGAAAAATCAGATCAAAAAGAAAATTAAATGAGTAAGAAAACAAAATGCAAGCAAACATAAACAAAAAGAGTAAGAATGTTATGTTGTGATCCACATCCTCTCTCTGGGTGTAGATGACTCTTTTCAGCACAAGATCATTGGAACTAGCATCAGTCATCTCATTGTTGGAAATAGTCACATTCATCAGAATGGATCATCGTATAATACTGATCTTGCCGTTTATAGCGATCCCCTGGTTCTGCTCATTTCATTTAGCATCAGCTCATGTAAGTCTCGCTAGATCTCTCTAAAATCATTCTCCTGATGGTTTCTTATAAAACAATAATATTGTATAACATCCATATACCATAACTTATTCAATCATTCTCCAACTGATGGGCATCCACTCAGTTGCCAGTTTCTTGCCACTATGAAAGGGTTGCCACAAACATTTTTGCACTTGTGGGCCCTCTCCTTTCTTTAAAATCTCTTTAGGGAGACAGCTAGGTGGCACAGTGGATAGAGCACCAACCCTGAAGTCAGGAGGGCCTGAGTTCAAATCAAGTCTCAGACATTTAACACTTCCTAGCTGTGTGACCCTAGGGAAGTCACTTAACCCCAATTGCCTCAGTAAATAAATAATATAAAAATAAAATCTCTTTGGGATATAGGTCCAATAGAAACACTGCCGGATCAAAGGGTATGCATAGTTTGATAACTTTTTGAGCATAGTTCCAAATTGCTCTCCAGAATGGCTGGTTCCATTCACAGTTCCACCAACAATGCATCAATGTCCCAGTTTTCCCACATTCCCTCCAACATTCGTCATTATCTTTTCCTGGCATCTTAGCCAATCTGAGAGATGTGTAGTGATATCTCAGAGTTGTCTTGATTGGCATTTCTCTGATCAATAGTAATTTAGCTTTGGTCTTTTCATCATGAATGCTTGAAAATTTTCTATTTCATTTAATTTCCAATTTCCTCTGAAGAATGACACTCATTTTTGCCAGGTGATTCTTGGTTACAATCCTAGTTTCATTTTTCTCCAGAATATCATATTCTAAGCCCTCTGATCCTATAATATAAAAGCTGCTAAATCTTGTGTTATTCTGAGTGTGGCTCCACTATACATGAATTGTTTCTTTCTGAATGCTTGCAATATTTTCTCCTTGGCCTGGGAGTTCTAGAGTTTGGCTATAATATTCCTGGGAGTTTTTATCTTGGGAGTTCTTTCAGGAGGTGATCCAGGAATTATCTTAATTTCTATTTTGCCCTCTGGTTTTAGAATATCAGGACAGTTTTTTTTCTTGATAATGTTTTGAAACATGATGTACAAGCTTTATTTTTTTTATCATGGCTTTTAAATAGACCAATAATTTAAAAATTATCTCTCCTAGATCTATTTTCCAGGTCACTTGTTTTTTCAATAAGATATTTCACTTTTTTCTAATTTTTCATTCTTTTGAATTTGTTTTATTGTATCTTGATTTCTCATAAAGTTATTAGCTTCCATTTACTCAATTTTAATTTTTAAGGAATTATTTTCCTCAGTGAGCTTTGGTACCTCCTTTTCCATTTGGCCAATTTTGCTTTTTAAGATATTCTTCATTAGCTTTTTGTATTTCCTTTTGCATAACTCTCATTTCTTTTCCCAATTTTTCCTCTACCTCTCTTAAATGATTTTCAAAATCCCTTTTGTGTTCTTCTATGGCCTGAGACCAATTCTTATTTTTTCTTGGAAGCTTTGGATATAAAAGCTTTGACTTTGTTATCATCTTCTGAATGAGTATTTTGATCTTCTTTGTCACTATAATAACTTTCTATGGTCAGCATCTTTTTCTATTGTTTATTCATTTTCCCAGTCTATTATTTTCCAGCCTATTTAACTTTTTGTTAAAGTAGAGCTCCATTTCCATGGTGGAGAGTATAATGTTCCAAGCTTCAGAATTTTTTTGCAGCTGTTTTCAAAGATCCTGGTAGGGACCTCTACTGTGAGCCAGCACTGGAACCCAGATATGAGTGTAGACAAAGCACCACAGCTTTGCCTCAGTGCCAGTAATCTCCCTTTGAGTAGCTGTTCATCCCTCTCCCCCCATTCCAAACCCCCTCACACATATATAAGCTGAGATCTCTGGAAGCTTCTGTTGTTACTGCAGCTCTACTGTCTCCACTATTGATTCGGTGGATCCCAAAGCCCTATCTTGGTCTGGGGCTCCTTTTATATCCTAGTATGCCAAACCTTTCCTGCTGGGTTGTCCATGGCCAATGTAGGCTAAAGAGTCTTGAGATTGCTGTAACTGCTGCAGATTCAAGCACCTCTGGACTGGGCTGAGCTGATGTGGCCTATGCTATGATTGTGTTCCAGGCCCACTCCTGCCCAACTTCGAACCTACTTTCAGCTGGAAAATTGTTCCACTCTGTCTTTTTGTGTTTTCTGATTCTCTAAAATTGTTTAAAGTCATTATTTAAAAGTGTTTGGAGATGTCTAAGGGAGAACTCTATCAAGTCGCTACCTTCACTCTGCCATCTTGGTTCTACTTCCAAAACTTGTAACTCTTGAGAAATGTTTCTCTACTAGAGAGTTAAAAGGAGCATGACTTAGTAAGATGACTTTGATGTGATGATATAAAAAATTAACGGTAAAAAAGGATTATACTGAAAGAACAGAAAAGGGAGAGGCAAAATAAAGTACATTATATCCCATGAAGAGTCCCCAAAGAACTATTGCAGTAAAGAAAAAGGAAGGAGGCATGCTGTTTGAATCTTGGATTTGGCTCAAAAAGAGAATAACATATATATTCAATAGGATATAGAAATTTATTTTACTCTATAGGGAAGTAGGAGGAAAGGGGGGAAAGAAGAGGGAAAGAGAGGACTAATAGAAAGGAAGGCATAAGAGGAAAGAATAGGGTGGGATTGATAGAAGTAGGGAAGACTGAGGGAGAAGGTGAGAAGAGGCAGGGTGAAAGAAGAAAAAAAAGTATAAATGGGAGACAATAGGATGGAAGAAAGCATACAGTTAGTAATCATAATTGTGAATGTGAATGGACTGAATCTTCCATAAAACAGAAGTAGATAATAGAGTAAAATAAAAAACAAAATTCTACAATACAATTTCTTTACAAGAAACACATTTGAAACACAGAGATACATGTAAAGGTAAAAGGTTAAAACAGAATATATTATGTTTCAGCTGAAATAAAAAAAAAGGCAGGACTAATCATAATATCAGCAAAGCAAAAGCAATTTTGCTTTTAATTAATTAATTTAATTAAAAGAAATAGGCAAGACATGGCAATAAGACACCCTTCTCGGAGTCTTATCTCTTAAAATGTATTACATCATAGTTTTCTCTGACTGTCTCACTCTGTGTGTCTGTGTCTCTGTTTCTGTCTTCTCTGTGTATTTGTGTGTGTCTCTGTGTATTTGTGTGTGTCTGTGTGTCTGTGTGTGTGTGTGCACATGCATATGTGCATGTCTCCTGTCAAGGGTGATCTTGAAAAAAGAGACTTCTTGGATTGTTTGACCACCTGATAAATAAACTCTAAAGAGTCTTCCCATTTTCTATCATTTTTCATAAGATCATATAATTAGAGCGAAAAGAAACCTTAAAATCATTTAATCCATTGCTTACATTTTACAGATAAGGAAACTGAGGTCCATGAAGAGGAAATAAGTTATTCAAGATCTTTTAGGTTGAATGCAGCAGAGTTGAGATTGAATCCATATTCTTTACTTCTGCATCTTACATTTCCCCCAATGTACCACACTGTTCCTGATACTTTGTCTTTCTAGTGTTTTACTATATTTTCAGTGAAAAGGATCAGAGCTAAATCTTGGTAAAAGTATGATCATGATGACAACCATAAGTCTAGATCTGGAAGGGACTTTAGAGACTATTGAGTCTAAATAAGGAAATTGATGCCCCGAGATCTAAAGTGACTTTTCTAAGTTCACAGAGGTGTATGGGAGACAGGATTCAAACTCAGGTCTTTTTACTCCAAAGACACCACCTTTCCTTCTGTACCATCCAGCCTCCCTAATCCATCCATCAGAAGACATTTATTCAATTGCTACAATATTCCAGGGGCTGTTCTAGTTCCACAGATACAAAAACAAAAATGAAGCATTCCATGAGATAACATTTGCACCTAGAAGTAATATGAAATCTATACTAGGTAATTTCAAAAGTGAAATACTGATGTCTGTGAGGCTAAAAAAAGTTTCACTTAGCTGATAGGATTTGAGAAGAAAAAAAGTTTTAAATTTGAATATTGCCAGAAAATAGGCTCATTATTTTCTGAAGTCATGCATCATGTGAAAATGATATGTGTATATACACATATACATGTGTACATATACGTATATGTGTGTATGATCTTTCTGAGTTTAGAAAACTTAATTTGGATATAGTTATGAGAAAAATCATAATAGAGAATGACTCCCAAGTTCTCCAATTCTAAGTCCACAGACTAAACCAACAGCCAATTTTCTTTCACAGAACCCTTTAATTTGAAGGTGCAGATGCCTTGAATGTGAAGGTGATGGAGACCTCTTAGGAAGATAGAAGATTATGAGTTTAACAAGTGAATTTTCTGAGTCTAAAGTTTCTCATCTGTAGACTAAAGTCTCTTCCAACTATAGACCTGTGTCCCTTTAAAGATTTTCATAATTCAACTGCGACTTGGCCCAGATCCTTTGAACCAGAAACATACCAACATCCTAGAAAGACAAAGTATTAGAAATAATGTTACTACTACATGTTTGACCTTAGATAAGCCACTTCCTCTTCGTGAACCTGAGTTTCCAGTGGGTAAAATCTGAGTATTGAATAATGTCAGTTCCTTTCAGCTCTAAGTTCATAATCCTACAAGGTGAGAAACTGAACAGCACCCCTAGAGCTTCTCTCTTAAAACAAATGTGTAATGCCAAGTGGGGGAGATTAAAATGTGAATTTTAAGATATATGGAGAATATTCTGTAATGTGAAATGTTATTAGTCGTGGGTACGAAATATTCAAGCCCTAATGTATTCATTAAGAGTAATTGGAGTTTATCAAAGTTTTCAAACTGTCATCTCCGTTCTTCTCCCGAGCGCCTACTGTTATCCAGTTGGGTGTTCGTCGCCACTTTCTTGGCTCTGACCCCACGGGTTCCTCCCAGATGTGGCTCCAGCTGCCCCCACCCCACCACAGCTGGTCTCAGTGTCTCCGCCTGCCAAGCGCTGCTGCAGCTACAGCTGCAGCCGCATCTGGGGGGCGCGTGCGCCGTGGCAGCCGATGCCCGGGCACCGCCGCCTCCTCCCCGCTGCCCTGCCTATTTTAGTCCAAGCTGCCGCGGCCCGGCGCCGGGCCCGCCTGGAGCTGGGGGCTGAGCGCAGGGG
Source organism: Sarcophilus harrisii (assembly GCF_902635505.1). NCBI lineage: Eukaryota > Metazoa > Chordata > Mammalia > Dasyuromorphia > Dasyuridae > Sarcophilus > Sarcophilus harrisii. Next base: position 197,235,222 of record NC_045429.1, read on the forward strand.
CGCGGAGCTGACCCGTTGGGGTCGGAGCTGCCGGCACCCACCCTGAATAAGAAGGGGAGCCGGAGCTGTCCGGTCAGCTCTAGCCTCCCAGCCTCTCAGCCTCCCAGCTAGAGTCCGGCTAGGATTTGAAACTTTTGTCATGCAACCCTGGAGCTTGTGCGGAGCGAAACAAAAAGGTAAGAAGGAGTTGGGAGAGGAGCTGCTGGCTCTGCAGACGCCTCCTGCTCGGGTGTCGACTTACAGCCTGACACCTCGCGGGGCTAAAAATGGAAGCGAAAGTTGGAGGCACCCCGGGCTTTGGAGCAACTTTCCCGGAGCTCTCCAACCCCATCTCTGCTTCTTCTCTGTGCTCTGCCGCTACTCATATTCCTCCTCTCTTGCCCCAGGTCGGTTACTGGCACTGTCATTTTCCTTGGCTGCTTCCCAAATTCCCATTTCCTTCCCACGTTTTGCCCTTTCTCCTACCCCACTTCTCCACACTACTTTTTCTGTTGCCTTGCTCCTCTTTTCGTTTTGCCTGTCAATCCTACCTATTCCGTGTCCTAAGGGATCTCTTAAGAGATTTGGGGAGGAATATAGTAGGGGAAAAAAGAGCTCTCTCTTAGATTCTCATAGGCGTCTGTGTTTTTAGTTGCTGTCAGTCTCCTGCACTGGACCCTAGAGGGAACAGGATTGGCTCCCCTAGTCTTCAATTGCACACCGACTTGGGAGAATTGCCACATCTAGCTATCCATCTCCATCTTCTTTCACTTGTCCTATAGACGAATATGGTTGGGGGGAGCAGGGGAGACAACAAAATGATTCTTAATGCTTCCCATTCATATTCTATGCAAGGAGTTTTCAAATGCTTTCCAAGCCTGCTTTATATTTCAGAGGAAGGTTACTGTCACTCCTTCTGGAGTTTCTTTCCTTCCTCCTTCCCTCCTAGCCTTCCTTCTTTTCTTCTTTCATTTCTTCCTCCTTTCTTTGCTTTTTTCCTTCCTTTCTTTTTTCTTTGTTCCTTCTTCCATTTTTCTCTTTTTTCCTTCATCCCTCCTTCCTTCTTTCCTTCCTTCCTTCCTTCCCTTCCTTCCTTCCTTCCTTCCTTCCTTCCTTCCTTCATTTCTTCCTTCCTTCCTTCCTTCCTTCCTTTCTTTCTTTCTTCTTTTTTGTAAGCAGGTCAAAGTTTTAAGAGAAGAGTCCTTGGTGGGACTATGGTCAAGTTATTTCATTTCTCTATTCTTCTTTCTTCATTTATAAAATATAACACAACTGAACTAGATGATCTTAAAGGTTCCACCAAACTTTAGTGATTCCTGGTCCCTATATTGATTGAAAACACAAATCGAAAATTAATAAGATACAGATGGTAGGAATTTTTTCAGCAAAGAGGAATTCAACAACTTTGGAAACAAATTCAAAATCTTTCCACCAAACAGGCACATTAAGTGATTAAAAAAATGTTAACCATTATATTTTAAGTATTTTGAAACTTCAGGGTAAGCATAAATTATAGTCAGTCATTCATATTTTTAATCTCTAAGGATATTTGTATAAAATATTATATTATTTGAAATTGTTCTTTTTGGTAATAACTAAACAAGAATGCTCAGTTGAAAACATGAACAAGACTAATCAAATCACCTCTATGGGCTTCAGTTTCCTGACTTATAAAATGAAAACATTAGATCAAATTATTCTTAAGATTCCTTCTGGTGCCAGTATTCAACAATATTAGGGTATCTTCAAGACAGCATTTTCTAAAATTCAATTTCATTTAAGGTATTACCTGCTTTCTAAATCTGTGTGCATTTAAGCCTTCAGACATTTGGTAAGCAGTTGGATTTCTTTAATTACACAAATCTCTTATAATATCTGAATCATAGAACAAACTCAACTTTTAAATGGTGACATTCTATGTTGTTAAATTTAAAAATGTGTCACCAGAAACTGGAATTCAGACTTTGTACCACAGAACTGACTAATAAGTTTGGCACATCTTTTTAGTGATACTTGGTCAAAAAGAAGGCCTTAGAAGACTGAAACTAAAGGCCAGACTTGTTTATGAAACAGTCTTCATATATGAGTATGGCAATAGGAGCACTATCTGTGATTATTAAATGAAATTAAATTTTAAGGCAGCCTTTGCAAAATTTTTGAGATTGATTCTTTTAAAAAATAGAGAAAACTTCAGAATTTAGATTTTGTCACTATCAGTGAATATCATGGGCATATATTATTATAGAAATTAAGATAGAAAATAGAAAAAAATTAAGATTTCCTTCTCTCAACTTCCCTTCTCCCATTTCTTTTCAAGAAACGAATAGAAAAATGCTTCAAAAGGAAAATCACAATTTTTTAAAACTTTAGTTTCATTATTATGATTAAACAAATCTGCTGCTGATTTAGACCTAATACTTCCTAGTTATGTCCTTACATGCTGAGCATTTATATTGTATCAAATCCATTGCTAATGTAAAAGAGATAGAGAATAGATAAAGTTGTGAAACTAAATTATTCATTGAGTTAACAGATGTGAGTTGATGAGGACAGAAGGCTATATGACTGCCTTCTGATTAAGTATGTAAAACCTATCCTATTTGAAATCTGAAGATTCCTTGGTCTTGTAGATTTTGCCTAAATTTTGAATGACTAACAAATTCAATATGCCTTAAAGGAGATATGACCATTAATTTTCCCAGTATATAGCTGAGTACATAACACAATTTTTTTATACAGGTAAGAAACAACACATATGTAGGCTTTTTTATGGGAGAGAGAAGTATTATATTAGAATGCAAACTTGGTGCTTTTGAAATCTAATTTTCCAAATCTGTAGATAATAAGTAAAAATAGTAAAGAAAGAATTACATTTTTATTCATATACTTAAACTTGGGATGAGACTTCAGATAATATTTTGGATTTACAATAATAGCTTTATTCCAAATCTATTGAAGCAATTATCTTTTTTTTTTTTGTTGTTATTTGAAATGCAGTATTTTTGATAAACTCAGGGGCTACTAAATCCGAAGCTTCTTATTTTATCCTCTTAAAACATCTACCTAATACTTATAAGAATTAGAAGTTTTGAATGTGAAGTTAAAGGAATGCTACTTTGGCCAAAATATAGTGTGTGTATGAAAGCAAAAAGATGCACTTAATCTGGAAAGGGAAGTAGAAATCAGATTATGGAAAGTTACAAATACCAACCAAAAGAGTTTGTATCTTAGAAGCAGTAAGGTACTACTGAATATTTTTCAGGGACATATATATATTTATTTGATGAACTAAAAGAGAAAATTATTCAATAAGCAAATTAAGGAATAGTTAGAGAGATTAGAGATAATAATACCTAATATTTACATAGTGCTTACTATGTATGCCAGGTATGACACTAAGCACTTTACTATTTTTCCTAATTTATCTTCTCAACAGTCCCAAGAGAGGTTAAGTGATTTCCTTAGAGTCACACAGCTAGTTAAGTATTTGAAACTATTTTGGAACTCAGGTCTTCCTGATGCTAGCTACTGTGCCAATACACTTAACAATAACAACAATAAGAAATAACTGTTATATAGAATTCAAAGGTTTGCAAAGCACCTTGCACAAATTTGCATTTGATTCTCACAACAACCCTTATAAAAGAAGAGGGGAACCAAAGAAGAGCAATGATAAAGAAGCCAAGGAATAAGAGTATTCAGGAGGGAATAGTCAATAGCATTACAGGCTAAAGAAGTTAGAATAAGGACAAAGAAGAACAAGAGATGCAACAATTGAGTTGCTAAAGAGATCAAAAGTCAGAGTATAAGAACTTGATAAATCAGAGAAGGTCTAGATATCAGAGCAATGAATTGTAGATATCTTTTTCTAGGAGTCTGAACTTGAAAGGAAAAAGAATTTGGGGACAAGAAAAGGTTTGGAATAATTTGCTATCTGAAGTGGATAGACAATGACTAAGAGGAAAAACATAAAAGGATAGCCTCATAATAATGAAGATGCATTTGAGATTCAATTAAATAAATACCAAAATAGTCTATTTTTGTAGTTATTAGTATCATACCCTCAAAATTATTTTTCATCTACTCACCAATTATTTTGTATGTACTGATTTTTATATTGTTTCCCCAATTAGAACATAAGCTTCCAAAGCCTATAAGTATAAATGGTTTTTGTTGTTTCTTTGTAACCATTGAGTAGCATAATCCCTGAAACACAGCTATGTAAATGGTAAATTTTTCTTGATTGTTAATTAATTGTTGATTAATTATGAATAAGAGCAGATAATTTGGCTAATGGGGTTACTCAGAGCTGAAGCTGGGTAGGCATGTGTAACTCTAAGACAAGGAGACAAACAATTCAAATACCCTGAATTGATCGACATCCTTCAGAGGATGCTCATGATGAAATGATTCAAACATAGGTTTAGAACATTTTTGACAATGCTGAGACTCTTTTGTCTCCAGTTGTTAGCATATTAATTCATGAGAGAGTCTATGTTTTGGAGAAAAACACTAGATTGAGGATCAGAAGATTTAAATTTTAGCTCCAGCTATGCCATATATTATGTATCTTTGAACCACACAGCTCATTTCTCTGTCTCTGTCTCTCTGTCTCTCTGTCTCTGTCTCTCTCTCTCTCTCTCTCTCTCTCTCTCTCTTTCTCTCTCTCTCTCTCTCTTATTTTAATAGTTTTTCCCCAAATTCATGCAAAGATAATTTTCAACATTCACCTTTACAAAACCTTGTGTTTTCTCCCTCTTTTCCCCAATCCTCAAGAGAGCAAGCAATCTGATATAAATTAAACATATGTAGCTCTTCTAAACATATTTCTATATTCATGATACTGTGGAAAAAAAATCCAAAGAAAAAAACAAGCAAACAAAAATAATACAAAAAGGTGAAAATACTATGCTTTGATCCCCATTCAGTCTCCATAGTTCTCTCTCTGGATGTGGATGGTACTTTTCATCATAAATTTATTGGAATTGCCTTGAATCACCTCATTGTTGAAAAGAGCCAAGTCTATCACCACTGATTATCACATAATCTTGTTACTGTGTACAATGTTCTCTTGGTTCTGCTTACTGAACTCAGCATCAGTTCATCTAAGTCTTTACAGGCTTTTCTGAAATCAGACTGATCATCATTTCTTATACAGCTCATCTCTCTTGGCATCTGTTTACTCATCTGTCAAATGAGTTGGACTTAATTACACTAGTAGTTCACGTTTTTGAATTGTTCTTTGACTTAGCAAATGTGTTGTTCTTTTTGGAAACTTTGTGAGATAACTATAATGGACATTATTATTGGCTTTAATACATGATGAAATTAAGACTTGAAGTTTATTACTCAGGCATTAAATGGTGCCCTGCAGTGGAGTCATACTCAAATCCAAAGAGATCCTTACAGCTATATTGACTTAGAAAAACAAAAAATCATGATCATCTGTGTTGTATGGTATTTTTATTTATTGTTTTGTTAAATATTTACTAGATATTTTTATTTTATTTTAATTTATTAAGTAAAATAAGCATTTCCATAACATACAATTTTTAAAAAGATGATTGCACATGAAACTGAAAATTATTGTTTGCTTTTGGGAGTTTTTTTACAGGCTTCAAATAGATGGAGCATGTACTTGGTATCCTAGCGACCTGAGTTTGAACTAGCTGCTTACTAGTGACCTGAACAAGTCACTTATTTTTTTCTCTCAGTCTTAGTTTCCTCTCCTTATAAATAGAACATTTGCCACATAGGATGAAGTGAGATAATATTTATATATATATATATATATATATATATATATATATAAACATATTTTGGAAAACCTTAAAGAGCTACATAAATTTTAGTTGTTGTTGTTGTTGTCATTGTCAGAGCTGGGACTTGAATTAAAATTATCTAAATCTAAATCTAGTACTCTTTTCATTAGACCAGACTCCAAGAAGGATGCCAGAAATAAACCACGTGGAATTTGAATCTCAGCCATATTGGTGCCATCTATAACAAAGGGTGGGATAAGTGGACATTTTAAAAATTGTATATTATGTTTAAATGATTTCTAGAATCAAATGATCATAGGAGCATAAATTCAGAGCCAGAAGGGGCTGAAGCTCAGAAAAATGAGATAATTGATTCAGGAATCATATAAGAAGTTAGTGGTAAAGTCAAAATTCAAATCCAAGATATCTGACCATAAACGCAATGAACTTCCACTGTTTTAATCTTTCTAGCTTTCGAACTGTTCTCTATTTTGTTGAGAAAATTTGTTAATCTCTCTGGACTTCAGTTTCTTTATATACAAAGTGGAGGTAATAATATTGATATTTTTTACCTTGCTGTGTTTTTATGAGGATTGGAAGCAAAGGTTGAGTGTGATGAGTATTGTTAATATAGTGTTTTTGTAGTCAGGACATTGTGGGCCTTTTTGGACCTGGACACATTTTCATTGTTCAATTTTATAAGGCAATTGTGCAATTATTTCAAAGTATGATGCATGTGAGATTTGTGTATGTGTGTCCATGTGTGTTCTGTTTTAATGCTTTGAAAAATCTCTTATTTAATTGTTTATTTCCTCTTCTGATACAGATTAGAACCCCTCTTTTCCTTCTTGATCAGTGTGAATAGAAGGAAAAAACGTTCAGAAAGATTTATAAGAATTTCTGTGACTAAAAAATGAACAGCTTTCTTGTGATTATTCTTCTTTGGATTACCTATGCTGGTCTTTAAATGACAATTGTATGATATATACCATCACCATGACATTCTCACATTACAATTAATATTTCTTTAGTGTTTTAAGATTTACAAAACAACAATCCTATGAGGCAGGTAATAGATGTATTTTTAACTCCATTTTACAGATTTTAACTGAGACTTGCAAAAGTTAAATCCTTTGCCCAAAGTCACGTAACTAGTAAGCAAAACAGTCAAGATTTGAACCCAAGATGCCTGACTTAAAATCCACTGCTCTTTCCATTAAGTCATGTTTTATATGAAATCTTTCTAACTTGGTGGGATGTTCTGAATCCTTGACTTCACTGGTGAAACTTTCAAGCTCTGAAAGTCACTTCCGGAAGATGTTTAGTGAGAGAGAACTTTTGATTATCTTCTTCAAAAAAAAAAAAAAAAAGAAGAAAAGGAAAGTCCTCTGGTACTCTTACTAGCATGAGAGAAATTATGGTGAAACATTCACATACACAAATATAATCAGACAAATATATGCATAAATATATACATACATGTATATACACATGTATGTGATCTGTGTATGTATATACATGTACATATATATGGATAAAGATAAACACATAGAGATAGAGAGAAATGTATACATCTCCAAGTCATCAACAAAAATATGAGAATTAAATTCATGGACACTGACAAGGTATCAAGAGACAATATACAGGAAGAAGAAAAGAGGATTGACAACTAAACACTGAAGAATACTCACAATAAAGGACATCATGATGTTAATGACCAGCAAAGTAAACAAAGGAATGGTCAGACAGATAAAAAAAGAATGAAGAGAGAACAAGATCATGAAAACTGAGAGAGCAAAGAATGTCTGAGATTAGCAAGTGGTAAATAGTGTCAAATATATTAAATCTTAAAAATAGTAAGGACTGAGAAAAGGCCATCAGCTTTGCCAATTAAGAGATCATTGTGTGACATTTAAAATTTTTGAGACAATTTTTGTGTAATCATTTTATTAATCATTCTAGTATATAATTAATAAAAAGGGTTAATGGCATTCTTGGATGTCAAAGACTCTTCAAGGAACCCACTCAACGCATATGCCCTTGGAAGAATGGTTGTTTTTAATGATGACAATTCTTATTGGTTACTTATTAATGAAAAAATGAATATTGTAATGATAGGCGAATCTATTCCAATGAAAGACTGAGGGATGTGACTGATTATATCATTTACTTCCAAATCAGCCCCTGCTTTGGACAATATAGGCAAAGGATTTACTACCCTGTTCCATCCTGCTCAACCCTGTCTGGGTGGAAAATAGTGAGCCAGAATTCATCTTAGATTAAATTCTTTGTAAGGTTTTCTAATTGTAGGGGCAATAACTCCATTTAGATAAGATAGTCTAGATGTGGTAAATTTTTGGTAAAGATCAAAGATCTCTCCAATAATTTGTTATTTAATAACCATTTTTCTCCATTGATAACTTTAAAGAGAATATTATCTCTTGGAAAGCCAAATTGTAAAGGGCTGAGCATAGATTGCAAAGGGCTGAGGGATGGAGGAGGAGGAATAGAGACAACAAAGTACACAGTAAACAATCTATAGATTTTGTTTAGAAATCTAACTCTGCTAAGAGTTCCTCTGGCCATCATTTCTCCTATCATTGACATGAATTTAAGAAGGAATAAAAATACAAATTCCTATGATTGTTTACCATTCATTAAATACAGCAGGAGTCAGGAAAACTGGGTTTAAGCACCAACCTCAATTTTTTTTGTTTCTCAGTCATTTCAATCATGTCTGGCTCTCCGTGATCCCTTTTGGGATTTCCTTGGCAAAGATACTAAAGTAGCTTGATATTTCCTTCTCCAGATCATTTTCCAGATGAGAGAACTGAGGCAAGCAGGGGTAAATCACACAGCTAGTAAGTGTTTGAGGACAGATTTGAATTAAGGAATATGTCTCACTTTGTTGCTCCCACTTGATGTTTACCAATAGTATAACCATCGCTTAAACTCTCTGAGACTCAGTTTCATCATCTATAAAAAAGAGATTGCATTAATTCTACAGTGGTTATGAGCTTCAGGTGAGATAATTTAGGTAAAATACTTGTAAACCTTAATATCGTATATAAATATCAACTAATGATATATTATAATCATATTAACATATTATGGTTGCTGTTTTTTAGCTGGTGATAAATGAAACCAATAGAAACCTTTCCCAATTAGATAATTTTTAAATGCTTAGATTATAAATTATTTTTGAGTTCTTTAAGGTAAGATATGAGATTGCTAGGAAGTAATTATTTATTTTTATTTTTGGAGACAGTGTGGTGTGGTAGAGAAAACCCTGAACTTGGAGTTACAGTTACAGATTTTGAGTTTGAATTCAGTCTCTTTCTTTTTGTTACCTGTTAAACCATGGGCAAGTCATTTATTTTCTAGGCCTCAGTTTCCTCATCTGTAAAATAAACCATGTAGGCTATATGGCTTTTATCGTCCATTCCTATCTTAGCTCTATGGTGTATGATTTTGCTTCCAATTTGATACAAAAGGAAAAATTTTCCCCCATTGCTCTTAATATATGTTATAGCTATTGGTGGGCTATAGTAGTCACAATGAATAAGTAAGGTGGTGTCCCATTCATTCTGTAAGATTTCAGTATAGCATAAAATCCTTTTTTTTTAAGTGAGAAATTAAATAAAACAAAATATTGGTAATATTGATGATTTTACAAGATCTAGTATATAAATCACATTCTGTATGAGCCCAATATATGATAAAATCTCCCATAATGAGAGTAAAAATGGACATAAGGGCATCTTAACATTTCTATTGGCCCTGGTGCTACTTCATGCACCTTTAGTACATTGGCAAATATAAACATAAACTAGACAACACTACCAGAAGTAGAACCAATTTTCTTTGACTAAATAGAAAAGGAAATACAGGGTTGATGTCAAAAATGAATAGATATGGGATCAGAAGGCCTTAATGTAAATTCTGGCCTTGCCAATTATTAGATGTGTGAACTTTAGTGATTCATTTCTTCTCTGGGTTTCAGTTCCTCCATCTGTAAATTGATGATGTTGGATCAGATTTCCATTGGCCCTTCAAGCTATTGAAAAGGAAGAAACAGGTAGGAATCTTAAAAGAAGAAAAGATTCTTATTGTTTGCTTATGTTTGTTCCTTGTATACATTCTAAGTTCCCTGGTAATAACGATTGTCTTTTTTATGCCTTTTATTTCACAAAGATCTTGGTATCTCCCATATCATTTGACTCATTCTCATATTTAATTTTATCAGTTAATTAATTTTCAATCATATTTAATCATTCCAATCTCTAGAACAATTCAGATATATGTTTAAATATTTTTTACTAATTAAGTTTTAAAATTTCTTAATCAACTGAATTCAGAGCTCCTACCAGTTGATCAAATATTAATTAACAAACTAAAGAAACTTTCTTTCCCAATAGTAATCATTATTCTTCTTCTATATAATAAATCCTTTGATCTCTAATAATAAATAAATATTAAATTTATTGGACATATAATTTTTAGTGAGGAAATGAGTAGCACAAAGATGTAGGTAATTATTTATAATATTTTAGTTGTGAGAATGATCACCATCAGGATCACTTCAAACCTTCAGGTTAATAGCAGGAAGGAAGGAAACAAGCCCTTGGTAAGTGCTTAACAAATATTATCTACTTTGATACTTCTAACAGCTCTGGGAGATAAATGATTTCTTTTCCTCATTTTATAACTGTGAAAACCGAGATAAACAGGTTAAATAATTTCCTCCATATCATACAGCTAGTAAGCATTTGAGGCTGGATTGGAACTCAGATCTTCATGGCTGAAAGACTTATCTAATATGCTACCTAGCATGTGATTTCACTTCTGAGAAAATAGTGAGGACAAATAAATGTTTTTCAAAAGAATATTCTTCATCCTTTTCACACCCAAAAGATTAAAATGGCGCAATCAAGAAAGAAGGCCTCTCAGATCTTTATCTCTTTCTTCTCTGCCTTCTTTCTGACCATGACAAAAAATCAATCAATCAATCAATAAACCAAAAAAGCCAGTATCTTTGGCTTTTTCAAAGCCATCTCCATGAACAGTTTCTTACAAACCCAGTATCAATATTACTTTTTGCACAATATTCCCTTTGGCTCTTAACAATACTTCTAGCCTCTATAGAAAGATGCTATTGAAATATGTTACATATAGATGACTAAATCCATTGACACATATATTGGTGGTCAATAAATATTTTTCAAAATGCTATTAATGCCTTTTAATCACATTTATTTCTGGAAATAATACATGATACCATCCTGGTCCATGAATCTTTCTTTTATATCATTAGGCAAAAACACTTAATTTTGTGATTTAAAAAAATACATGTAATAGTTCATGGATTCGGATCAAAAAGACCATCTGGACCAATGCTGCCCTTCTGTAGGTATGGAAACTGAGGCCCAGAAAAGTAATGTGACCTGCCTAAGACTTCCAACTTAAGAACAACTCCCAGAGGCAATGTTCTTATCACATTACATTCTTTCCAATATCTTTGCTAGGAAAGATGGACAGAATTCATTTGCTATTCTCTGGAACAAATTAACATTTGAGTTTGACTTCATTTAATAATCTTTTGATTTCTATTTTTACAGTCATTATATATATTATTCTTTTTGATTCTCCTTGTTTCGTACAAATCTTCCCATATTTCTCTGACTTCCCCATATTAATAATTTCTTAAAGCTCAATAAGATTTCATTAATTTTACATGAGTTTTTTAGTTCATGTGCCAATAGACGGACACCCATTTTCTTTACAATTCCTTACTACCAGACTACTGCAACAAATGTTTCCATACAGTGAGTTCTTCCTTCTTTCTTTCTTTCCTTCCTTCCTTCCTTCCTTCCTTCCTTCCTTCCTTCCTTCCTTCCTTCCTTCCTTCCTTCCTTTCTTTCTTCCTTCCTTTCTTCCTTCCTTTCCTCCCTCCTTCCTTCCTTCTTTCTTCCTTCTTTTTTCCCTTTTCTTTCTTTCTTTCTTTCCACCAGTAGTAGAACACTGCATCATAATTTTCCTTACATAATTCCAAATTGAATTTCACAAAGATTAGATTGATTCATAGTTCCAATAGAAATTTTATGGAATACTGTTTTCCCATACCCCCTCCAATATTGGTTATTTATATTTTTTGTCACATCTGCCCATTTTCAGGTTGTAAAGTAAAACCTCACTGTTGTAATTTACATTGCTCTTAGTCATTAGTGATTTGGAGCATGTAACCATGTGAACATTTATAGTTTTACATTAAAATTATTAACATGAAGTAAAGATGCTTCACATTTTATATAATATTTTACTCCAAGGCATTTTAATGAACATTATCAAATTTGATCTTTACAACAACTCTGCGAGGTAGGAAGAGGAAATAATTATTATCCGCAATTTATAAATTGGGAAACTGAGATCATTGACTTGCCTGTGATCACAATGCAAGCAAGTAGGTTAAAAGTAACTAGAAGTAGCGACGGCATATAGGTTCTAGTTTACCTACAATCTGGAAAAAGAGGAAACCAATTACAAACATGATAATTTGATATCTGGAGTGAATACTGAAACTGATACCAATTTAATGAGTAAAATATTGGCATAATTATGTTCTTCTGGATTGCCTAGCAACCAAAAACTAGTTCAATAATACATGCTGTCTAGAATCATTGATTCCAACTAAATTAATACTTTAACTTGGGAATTCAGGGTTATAGGAAGACAACAAGGTCCCCATAAATCCAGTATTGTACAAAGCATTTAATTTTTTTCCCAATCACATTTTCTTCCTTTTTCTCCTTCCTTCTAAAGCCTTTCCTCATAACAAAGAATAAAAAAGATGGGGGCAAAGTTTAACATAATTAAACAATACATCTAAGAAGTCTGATATCTCTAGAAAAGAAGAAAACGTCTTATTATATGCCTTCTTTAGGACCAAGGTTTGTCATTATAATTTTACTGTATCAAGCTTTTATTTTTGTCATTATTGGTTTTTGCATTTATATTGTTGCAGTTATTGTGTATATTATTTCCCTGACTCTTCCTATTCCTTTTTGTATCAGTTCATATTAATTTTCCCATGTTTTTCCATATTTATTATATTCATCATTTCATACAGTACACTAATGTTCTATTACAATCATGTAAAACAACTTGTTTAGTCATTCCCCAAATGATGGACATCTACTTTGTTTCTAATAAGACAAAATAGTATAGACATTCAACTAAAAAAGTTTTGTTTTATTTTTTAATTTGCTAACCACTTGTCTTTGTAAATAGTATTTAGAAGACTGTATCTTGTGCAGAATGCCTTGTAACTATCTCTATAATAGATGTACAGGATTCCTGTGCCTTCCTTCTCCCCACAACCAAGAGAAATGTTTGAACACTTCTCTGACTTCTTGTGGCATGGGAATGGCAAAACACCATAATAAATCTTTTGTATTGATTTTATGGATCATAATTCCATCATTTATTTATTGGCTCAGTGGAGCTTTTCGTTTTAATACTACAATATGGCTGGTAGCCATCTTGGCCTATTTTGCTCTATATTTCATTGATTTTATGGAATTTATGTTATCTTAAATAATATTCAGATTTGAATTGGCATTTGGGAAAAGTTTTCTAGAGAAGCTTTCTTCAGTCCTGGAACCTTTTCCTTCCTTATCTTCATCTTTCTCAGGCTTTCTTCAATCTTGGCCAAGGTGCTACTTCCTGTAAAAAAAAACAAAAGCTTTTCCCAGTCCTCCCTTTACTTTAATGTCTTCCCTTTAAGATTTTCTATATCGTTTGTACAGAGTTGTTTACAACTTTTCTTTCCCACTAAACAATGAGCTCCTCTAAAGCAGGAACTATTTTTTGTTTGTATATATATATTGCTTTTTAGGTATGTGTTATTATTCCCATTTTACAAATGAGGAAACTGAGGCAGAAAGTTAGTGACTTTCCCAGGGAGTTAAATGATTCCATTCAATTCACTAAATTTTAATTATCACATGCTTATCATGTGCTAGGGATCTATATATAGGACTAATTTTTTTTTCAAAATTAGGATGGTCCCTCTATATAACGAGTTTGCAATTTTGTGGGTGATTGGGGTGAATAATTGGTTCTCTATGACAAATAACTATAATACAAAGAAGAAGATGAATACACATGAAATGCAATTAAGATGGTGCAGCAGATAGAGTGCCAGGCCTAAAATCAAGAAAATTCAAATTTGGTCTCAGATACTTACTAGCTGTGTGGCCATGAGCAAGTCCTTTGTTTGCCTCAGTGTCCTTATCTGTAAAGTGAACTGCAAACCACTTCCTTAGTGTCAAACACTCTAGTATCTTTGCCAAGTAATCCCCAAATGAGGTCACAAAGGATGATACAATTGAAAACAACACAATTAAATGAATTCAACACAATTAAAATGCTAAAAAATTCAGCAGAGTCTGGAATAATTGTCATAAGAAGCTATCCTGGATAAAGTCGGCATAGAAATATGGGTAAAATTTCAACTGAAGGAAATGGAAGTTAGTTAGGAAAAGTATTCCTGGAAAAGAGAATGAAGTAGGAAGGGACTCAGATGCTGGAAAGTGAACGCACAAATTTAGGGACCCCAAGTAGGTTAGAGTAGAGGGTATAGGAAAGGGAGATTGGAGCTTAATTGTAAAGATTTTTAAGTGACAGACAGAGAAAGCTGGATTTTATTCAGGAAGCACTAGGGACTGTTTGTTAAATTTTTGAGAAGTAGAATAATGTAATTAGACTTGAGCATTAGGAAGATTGATTCACAAATATGATGGATTGGATACAAAAGAGGCTGCATGGTAGGGAAATGGAAAGGAATTGTCCTGGTCCAGCACTGGGAGCCTAAACTCAGGTGGTGACAGTAGCAATGTGAAAGATGGCATGATTTTTAAGGGAAATCATAGGAGTAAAGCCCTCAGTACTTGGTGTCTGATGGGATCCTCTTCCAGTTCCAATTAAAATAATGAGTCATCCCCCCCCCCTTTATGATGCTAATTACCTGACCAGGCAAGAGGTTAATCTAGGATAAAGAACACTGGATTCACAGTTCAAATTTCAACTCAATTATTTACATATCATCTGTGATCTTGGATATATTATTTCAGTTTTCTGGTTTTCTTCTTCCAGAAAATGAATCTTCTAGAAAATTATTCTTCTAGACAATTAATCCACAAATATTAGCAAATGGCTGTGATGGACCAAGCCTATGCTTAGAAATATAAACACTATTGTGGTCCCTGACCACAATATTCTAATGGAGGAGATAATAAGCATTTATCTATACACATATATACAAGTATATGTACATATAAAAAGTATATACAAAGCAGAAATAAAATCATCTTAGTTTCATGGATGACACTGACAGCTGAAAAACCAGGAAGAATCTAAAATAAAAGATTGCTCTAATGCTGAATCTTGAACAAAACCAGGAATTCTAAGAAGCAAAGAGAAAGAAGCAAAGGGAAGGGAAAGTTTGAAGACATGAAATGGTGCAGAGATAAATGAGTGTTAAAACAGAATAGCAAGAAATATGGTTTGGCAGTATGGCACACTGGACAGGTGGATAGAGCCCTGGGATTGTAATCAGGAAGACTCATCTTCATGTGTTCAAATACAGCCCCAGACACTTAATATCTGTGTGATACTGGGCGAGTCTCTTAGCCCAGTCTTCCTTACTTACTCATTTGTAAAATGAGCTGGAAAAGGAAATGGCCAATCACACTAATATCTTTGACAAGAAACCCCAACTGCCCTCACAAAGACTTGGATATGACTAAACAACAACAAACAAAATAGTTTGGCTGGATCATAGTATTCATCAATGACTGTGTATTATGTAATAAGATCAAATATAAAAAGCTTTTAGTGTTAAACAGAGGAGTTTTTATTTGATTCTAGAGGTAGCAAGGATACAATGACTTTAATAAGAAAGGGGGTAATTCGTGCTTGATATGTGACATACCTGTGTAAAATGCAATTCAGACTTGCATTTTAAGAAAATCATGTTTGCAGTGTTGTGGAGAATGGATTCAAGTGGAGAGACCTTTAAAGGAGGGAGAGCAACCAAAAAAAAAAAAATATATATATATATATATATATATATATATATATATATATTACAATAGTCTAGGCCACTGGTTCTTAAACTTTTTGATCTTAAGACCCCTTTATATCTTAAATTATCAAGGATCTCCCCCCCAAAAAAAAAACCTTTGTTTGTATCGATTATATTTATAGGTATTTATTGCATTAGACATTAAAACATTTTATTATTATTATGATAGTAGTTTTGACCTCATGGACCACCTAAAAGAGTCTCTAGGACCACCTGAAAGTCTCAGGTAGCAGTGTGAGTCCCCAAAATGCTCTCTGAGAATTGTTCTCTAGATATGAGATAATAAGGACTTAAATACAGTGGTGGCTATATGTATAAAGAAAAGGGGGCATAAGGAAGAATTGGCCAGTTCACGCTTGATCTCTAACAGCCCTTCGAGATCTAACAATCCATCACTCTAAATTTAAAATTATTCCAACTTCTAAATAGGAAAGTACTACAAAGTTTACACCTCACAATCACATAGTAGCTGCAAGGCAGAGAACTGATCATTGAAGTTCTCCTGGTCTTACTCCATAATCCTACCATAAACCTTTCTCTAATCATCCAAAACTTCCCTGGTAACAAAGATTAAAAACAAAACAAAGCAAAACAAAAATACTTGTCCTGAAAAACCAACATATCAAACATATTTGACTACATATATTATATTTCATACCCATAGACTTCCCCTTCAACAAAAGAGGAACATGTACTTTCTTACCTCTTCTCCATGGTCAAGCTTGGTTATGACATTTACATTCGAATTTTTAAAATATTTTTATTTTGTATGCTGTTTTGCTGTTTCTGTTTATTCTGCTAGTTCATGTCTTTCCATATTTCTCTGACTTTCTCATGTTCGTTATTTTTGTTGTGCAATAATATTCCTTTATATTCATGTACCACTATTCGTTAGGCCTTTACCTTATTTCTAGTTCTTTGTTCCACAAAAAGTGTTACTATGATTATTTTTGATGTATCTGGGAACTTTCTTTTTTTTGATCTCTAAAATATGTATTCAGTAGTTCAATCCCTGGGTCAAAGAGGATAGTTTTAGTCCCCTTCCCCCTTATATAGTTCCAAATTTTTTGCCAACATAAGTGGACCAATTCAAAGCTTCATCAACTCTGTTGTACTAATGTAGTACTGGAAGGCTTCTTAGAGTTTTAAATCTGGCATTCATGGACTTTCAATAGTTCTGTATATAATTTACAGGAAGTCCATAAATTTAGATAGGAAAAAATTATATTTTTATTTTAATTAATTTCTAACTGAAATTTAGTATTATCTTCAATTATTTAAAAACATCATTCTGTTGAGAGATCCATAGCCTTCAACAGACTGACAAAATATTTTGTCTCACACACAAAATATTAAGAACCTTTGCTTCTTCCTCAATTCCTCATTTTACTCATTTTATTGATGAGAAATTTGAGCTTCTGAGAAGTTAAATGAATTGTCCAAGAATAGTGCTCAATAGAAAGCAGCAGCATACTTAGTTTCATGCTGGGAAAACATGAATTGTTTCTATCTTTTGCCATCTCTTCCAATTTACAGGACATAGGATAAGTCTTCAGATTTACTTTAATTTTTATTATTACCATTGACTTTGGAGCAATCTTTCAAATGGTTGTGAATGTACAATTCTTCAGTGGAGGAGTGTTTGTTCATATGAACAAGTTCAATAAACTATTTATCCTTTGGGGAATGACTGTTAAATATTTGTATTAGTTCTTGCCATATCTTGAATGTCATGCCTTTATCATAAATGACCATGCAATCCCTATGAACTTATTTCAGAAAATATCCTTCTCCTCCAGAAAGGAATCAATACCAAAAGTTAGGGACAGGGGTTTCTAACTCCATTTGTAGCAGTGATGATGATGTGCTCCTTTCCCTCTGGCCAAGTCATTTTGCTTCTCTCTGTACTTTTTCCATGGAACAAAGCCATGATACCTGATATCTCATCAACAAGAGCTCTGCTAATAGACTGTTTTAAAAATAAAATTACTAAAAATAGCCCCAAAGTTCACTTCTTTAGTTTGTTATCACAGGAGAAAAAACAAGCTCATTTTTCTAGTGGATGCCATTATTGTCCGGAGCATCTATGTGCCTCTGATAATTGCTGTGGATCCTTCAGTTCCTACAGCATTGGGAATTCATTCTGTGTGACTCACATAGAATAAGAGTTCTTTTACCATATGGCTTAAAGGGAAGAGAATGTATGTGTAACAGAGCAGTGTTGGTAGTAACATTTTTGACCATCTGGTAAATCAGTATACAGTGCATGTAGCCAGGAGTATTCATAGCATTTGTTTAGCTATATGAACTCAGCTTTTACCCTGAAATAACCTCTAATACATTAAGCTAAGATGGAATCGTTTTTTCTCAAATTTCTTGAAGTTTGGCTCACGTTGAGATTATTTTTCAGTCCAATGATTTGTTAATGAGAGGATGGTTGGAGGACAGTGAGGCTACTTTATGCAATCCAGCAATTACTCTGTAATTAGTAGTCACTTGGGAACAGTAAGAGGTTAAATTACTTGCTCAGATTCACACAACTAGCATGTATTGAAGACAAAATTTGAAGGTAGAATCTGAAGCAAATATTTTCAAAAACCAAACTTTTATAGCATAGAATGTTACTAGTAAAGCAAAGTTATTTAAACTTCTTGTGCATATCTTAGAATGGAACAATTCAAGATTAAGAACTGTAATGAATATTAGAGGTCATTATTTCCTTCGAAACCTACCCTTATTTTGAACTTCTCTATTTCTGTCAAGGATATGATCATCCTTCCACTTACCCAGGTTCACAACTTTGGAGTGTTCCTGGATTCCTCAAGTTGCCTTTCTCTGCATATCCAATCAGATGCTAAGTAAGTCTTGTCCATTCAACCTCCACAACAGTTCTCACATCCGTCCCCTTCTCTCTACTAACATGGCCTCTATCTTAGCTTAGGCTTGGGACCTCATCATCTCTCCTGTGAACTATTACAATAGTCTTCTAAGTGGTCTCCCTACCAACTAGTTTCTCCCTTCTATAATCCAGACTCCACACAGCTGCCAGTGTTGTTCTTAAAGCAAAGATCTGACCATATTGTTCCCTTGCTCAATAGATTCCAACAGTTCCCTATTACCTCTAAAATCATACACAAATTTCCATTTTGAATTTAAAGTCTTTCACATCCTGGCTACAGTCTGCATTGCCAGGTTTATAGCTTATTAGTTCCCTCCATGTACTCTATGTTCCAAACAAATTGACCTTGCTATTTTTCACATGGGGCATTCCACAGTTCATTATCACTCCTTTTGCACAAGTTGGAATATACCAATTCATAACCTCTGCCCCTTAGAATCCTTATTTTCTTTCAAAGATTAACTCAAAGTCTACCTCCTTTACAAAGCTTTTCCTGATCTTCCTAAATGCTACTCCATATGACTAGTCCATATGGACTATTTTTTCCTGACCTGTGGGTAGAGACTTTGGAGCTTATATTGGTCTGATCAGGCCTAGTTGGACACACTCTACTTTGACCCCAACATAATGATGTCATTTTGGTTCTCTTCAAGAATAAAGAAAACAACCAACCAACCAATGAACCATCTGCTCCCCAAAATTAACTTGGTGCTTATTTTCTATGTTATCCAGATACTTGTGTGCATGTTCTCTTCCCCAATAGGAGATAAATTCACTTTTGTCTGTAACTCCTGCTCCTCTCCCCCCTTCAGAACAGTTCCTGGGATATAGTGGGGACCTAATAAATGCTTGCTGATTGATGATCTAGTCTAATTCCCTTATGAGTTGATTGAGGCCCAGGTAAAATATTAGTAAAATAATATTACTAAGATCACACATGTGACAAAGTCCATTTTTAACCCTATTCCTCTGATTATAAAAATCAGTTTTTAACAGACTTATTACCTAAGTACTCCCCAAACAATTGGCGTTTTTAGTATCCTAATTTGCAACTAAGTGTTTACTTGTCTAAGTTATTTTAATGATTCTTTCAACATATCTCTTGATTTTTTAAATTTTAGTTAAATGGATGTTTTTCCTCTCTCTGGCAGGGCAGACCATATACCATGTAAGGACTGAATCCAAAATGGGAGGTCAGCTGAATCTACAAAAATTAAGATGGTTTCCTGAATGCTTTCACTTCCATAAAGACTAAAGTCATCCACGCAAGCCCAGATATGAGATGTTCCTGGCTGGTGAACCAGTTAGCCCAAGATCTGAGGGTGGTGCAGCAAAAGACTCATTTATCCGCTTAAGAACTTTCAAAAGAAATCCAGTCTCAGCCAGCCATGGGAGAAAATGCAAGCATATGGTGGAACTTGCTAGGTGAACATCCACTCTGTACAGCCTGGAAACAAGAGGCAGAAGGGTCCATTTATCACCTGGCTAGTATTTTATTTATAGTTGGCTTCATGGGAGGGAGTGGATTCTTCGGGCTCCTGTATGTATTCAGTTTACTGGGCCTGGGATTCCTCTGCTCTTCAGTTTGGGCCTGGGTAGATGTCTGCGCAGCTGATATATTCTCCTGGAACTTTATCCTGTTCATCATCTGCTTCATGCAGTTTGTCCACGTGGCTTACCAAGTCCGCAGTGTCACCTTTGACAAAGAATTCCACGAGCTCTACAGCTCTCTGTTCCAGCCCCTGGGAATTACATTGCCCGTCTTCAGGAAGATTGTTTTGTGTTGCCAAGTGGTTTCGTTGGAGAAGGAACATTGTTATGCCATGCAGGGCAAAACACCAATCGATAAACTCTCTTTACTTGTGTCAGGAAGGTCTGTACCTATCTTTTCACTTTCTCTCTCTGTGTGTTCGTATGTGTTCCCTCTTTATCAATCTGTTTCTATTTTAGTGTGCAATGGTTCAAAGTAGATTTTAGCAAGAAAAGACTTAGTCTTTAACTGTTACCAAAGCACCGTCCAAATTTTCCCCATAATGGTCAACTGAATCGTTCCATACCTGTCCCTACCTGTGCCTATAGAGGCATTCCTTCACATCAATTTTGATGTAATAGGGAATTCCATGATAGTCAGGGATTCCAAGAAACAAGAGACATCAGGGAGAAGATATAGGACAAAGAATTAGGGAGCTGAAGCAGCTCATGTTCCAGATCAAACATTTCTTCTCAGAAAATCATACAAGTCATAATTCAAATAAAAGTGTGTGTCTATTTACTATCCTGCCTCATTTGTTATCAATCTAAGGTATTCCTAGCCAAGGGGAGAATAGTACCAAAAAATCTGAACCTTATTGATTTTATATATAAATAAAAGTGCATGTATATCCTTCTAAGTAGGAAAAATGTAAATTTTATTCTCTCCTAATTGTAATAATTATTAGCAATTATGAAAAATGTATAACATATTCTATTTTGGAAAATTCTAAAATATTCAAATGAATCTTAGGGAATTTCCTCTAATGGTACAAACTGAACCCTACTCATCCCTGACCATCTTGTATAACTTTTGTCCATATCTTCCCTCAGGAAATCTATTCTACATGCCAGGTGACTTCCTAGAAAATTAAGTTTACAAAAATCTAAACTTAGAGAACAAAAATTGGGGGTAGGAATGAAGAAGAAACAGGTTTTTTTTCTTCCCTCCCTTCCTTTCTTCATCATTGTGAATAATTCCTAGTTTTGAAATTCCTTTCAGTAATTCAGATCAGCAACCCATGTATAACATAATTTTATGGCATGCCTAGTCTACTGACTTGCCCATGACTGACAGTCATTAAAAGTCAGAAACAGGATCCCAAATCTTGATCCCAGAACCGTCCCTCTAATCCACTACCCCATATTGTGTATAAATTCAATATATCAAATTCAATAAGCCATTCAATAAGGACTTGCTACATGCCTACTCTATTCTAGACACTATTATATTAGATTACAAGAGATTCCAAAAAGACCATCTAAGGAGATTACATTCTGCTGAAGGGATATAACATACACAGGAAAGAAATACAAGTTACTTTATTTTATCAGGGCACTGACAAAAGGGAAGAAACAGAAAAGTCCTCTCCAGGTGAGCATCAGAGAGCCATAAAGAGAGTCAGGAGCTCCAAGATAGGTAATTGGAGAGGGGAAGCACTTCAGGGCCAGTCTATCAGCAAAGAGGCAGGATCTGTAATATAGTACATAAGGAACAGCAAGTAGGCTGATTGTGCTGGAATTTTGTGTGTAAGGGGCACTGATGTCTCATCAGCCAACAAAGATAGTTTAGAGCAAGACTATGAATGACCCAATGTCACACCAGGAGTTTCTATTTATTTTAGAGAGAAGAAAAAACAATAGGTCCATTGGAGCAAAGCAAGGTTCAGATCCATGGTATGGGAATATCATTTTGGTAGCCCTGTAGAAGATGAATTGGAAGAAGGAAGATGCTAAATGCACATAGATCAATTAAGAGACTGTTGCAATATATAGGCCAGAGATAATGGGAACCTGAGCTAGAGTGATTGTAATTAGAGTGGAAAAAAAGAGGATGAAAATAAAAAATATTATGATGGCAGAATTTACAAGACTTAAAAACTAATGGGATATGAGAGATGAGGTCGGGTAATCATCAAGAGTGACTCATAAGTTTTTCTGAAGTTTGATGACTGTCAGAATGGGAGCTAGATGGGACAGTGGATGGAGCTGTAAATCTAGAATCAGAAATATTCTTTTAATTTGCAAAACATAGGAAAACCTCTCAAAAAAGTTTGAGTTTTGTTGGGCAAAGTTTGTATTTGGATGAAGTTCTGCTGGCCTGTAAATATTTAATTTCCATTTAAAAAACTCACCATAGTGTCTTTATACATTCTATAATCTTCCTATGAACCAGTATCAAACTCTTGGGTTTGAAATACTCACCTCCTTCCTCTTTTAGAAAATTAAAATCTGGTTAGATTAATGGCATACACTTTTAATATAGCCTCATATTTTTATCAACTGTGTGACCTTGGAGGGAAAAAATTGCTTCAATTTCTCCATCTGTAAAATGGAGATAATAATACTATCTATCTTCCAGTTGTCAGGATCAAATAAAATAAAAATTGTGAAGTTCTTTGCAAACCTTAACCTTGCTAGTTCTCATATGGTTCTATTTAAAAAAAAACAGTGAATTTAGGGGGAAAAAAGATAGATTAAGGAGAAAATACATGATTACTGAGTTGTAAAGGAAGGATTGTTTACTTTGTAAAATGATTCATAGCAAATGTGAGCCTCCTTTAGTACAATTGAAATTGGGACTTAATTTTCTCTCACATTTTCAGGTATGTATACAACAGGTATAAATAATCTGAAGTTTAGAAAGTATTATAGACGTGGACTAACATATGCTAGGCTGATTATTTCTGATTATCTAGATCTTCTTATCTGTTACTGACCTTCTACAGAGTCTCTGTACCTGTAGCTTCTTTCTTTACCCCAAAGTTCCTATCTCCCAACTTTTAACTTCAGCTTCTAGCTTCTATCTCTAGCATTCATTCTTGGGATGCAGGTGTCCCCAGGCCATAAAAATGAAGTGAAGGAGTGAGGTCCAGATACTTGGAGTGTTTTTACAATTGAAGAGCAGGATATTATTAATGATCCCAAAAAGGAGAGTGAGAAAGGAGCAGTAACACAGGTAGGGGAAGAACCAAGGGACAGTAAGGTCATGAAAATTTAAAAAGGAAAAGGTATACAGAGGATGATCAGTAGCATCAATTGGCCTATATTTCTTTGTCTTGTGATCAAAGATACCATGAAAGATTCTATCAAATGCTTTTCAGCAACTCATAAATGTTATCTATAATATTGTCCTGAATTACTAAGTGAATTATTACACATCACTAAGCTTAAGAACCCTATTTTAAAAGAAAGAGAAGGAAAAGGAGTGGGGAAGAATGGGAAGGGGAAGAGAAGGAAGAAAAGAAAATGAGATGTTTTCCCAATTTTTGTCTCTCAGCACCTCTCCAATGCACCGTAATTCTTCAAATATTGCTGACAGGCATTTAGCAACTACATCTACAAATTATTTCAGTGTCTTTTTTTTATGAAAATCATCTCCCATTTTCAGAAAAAAAAAAACTCACCATTTCCAAATTATTTTTAAAATCAACCATCCATTTCCTATATCCTACTTTATCTTCTAAAAGCTTTACCTTCAGTTGGAAGAACTGATGGAAGTACTACTTGTGCCCTTATCTCCTCAGTTTCCTGACCAGGTTCTTTCTGGCAGTATCATTTGTTCCCACATGAAGTCATCAGTAGTAGATAGCAACCTTTAGAGTTCACCAATCTCAAGAGATTTTCCTTAACATTTAGAATGCCTGACCAGAAAGATTAGTTCTAATGAGCCATATAAGGTCATCATACAAATGCATGTATACCTCTTTTCAGAGAATTACCTGCCACAACTCTTCTTCTCTGGAGCCAATAACAGATGCTCCCAGTAGGGATCACTCCACTTTTCTTGGAATGCTAGGGAGCAGAAGGGTATTTCTCCAGCCCTTTCACTCCATCACCAAGACTACTTTGTACTTAAATGTCCACATGCTTATTGATGGCAGGTAAGTGGTACAGTGGACAGAGTGCTAGGCTTAGACTTAGGAAGTCTCATCTTTCTGAGTTCAAATATGCCTCAGACATTTAATAGCTGTATGGCCCTTGACAGGTCACTTAATTCCTGTTTGCCTCATTTCCTCATCTGTAAAAAGGATCTGGAGAAGGAAATGAAAATTATTCTAGTATCTTTGCCAAGAAAATCCTAAATTGAATCACAAAGAATCAGATATGATGAAACTAATGAACAATAACAACTTATTGATGGTATGTGAAACACAAACCTGACACAACCAATTTCTATGAGAATATTCACAAGAATAATTCCTTTGCCTTTAATACCTCCTAAAGCGGAAACTTTCTTTTATTTGACAAAGTAGTACAGTATAATGGAAATTGTGCTGAACTTTAGGGTCAAGAGAGCTCAAATCTAACCCCTGAACTTACTTGCCATATGACTATAGAAAGACAAGCCTCAACTTTGCCCAGACTCAGTTTTCTCAATGTGGAAAACAGGTTAACAAAATCTATAATACTTTATGTCATACGGTTGTTATAAGGATTAAATAAGATAATATAAAAGGCTTTGCAAATTCTTGTCTACATAAAGTTAGAGATTATTATTTGTGGTCTCCCTAGCTTATAACAACAAAAAATTATTTGCCCCCAAACGCCAGAGAAATTGTCTCCCTTTTTTGACCTCAAACTTCCTCTCTTTAATACTTTCTTCTCCTAATCTCTTGTTGTTAGTCAGTTATTTTCAGTCACATCTGACTTTCTGAAACACCATTTGAGATTTTATTAGCAAAAATACTGGAGTGGTTTACTATGTCCTAATCCAGTTCATTTTACAGATAAGGAAACTGAGTAATTAATTAAGCATCTCAGGCCCGATTTGAACTCAGGAAGATGAATCTTTTTGACTCCAGGCTTAGCATTCTATCCACTTGGTCCATTCTCCTAATTATAGTTAGCTATCCAGTGTTCTAATTGCCCCAACACCAGCAGAGGGGGGAGAGGAGAGGGGTGGGGGAGGAATCATTCTCTGGGAAGAATTGTATCACTTAGGATTGTAGAATGAGTTCTAGCTGACTCATGTCAGCTGTAACTCAGCCTTTTATTGACTGTGCTGAAGATGTATTTCTGATCTCCTAAAATGACCTGGATACTTCCTCTTATAGAGAAACATTATTCCATGTAATGCTTACCCCCTTCCAGGACTATTGGTGTGGACCTGAAGGAACACGAGCCCATGTGTCTTGACTAGGGACATGATTATAAGTTACCAGTGGGTTTCTATGGGAAAATGGACTACTTGTTCTACACAACCCATTTATACCTGAACTTTGAAACATTACCATTAATTTGAAGTTTGCTTGAATGTATATTCTTTGTCGATTCTTTGAGAGAAGGGCTCTTTTATTCTTTGTCTTTGGATGCACAATGCCTAGCACATAGTAGGCACTTAATAAATGCTTTTCGATTAATGACAATGTATGCACTCTACTCCCCCTCCCCCTTTTATGTGGATGGAGTCTTGGGTGGTAAGAAAATGGGAGGAAGATGCAAAGAACCCCTACTATTAGAATGCCTCTTTCTTATAATTATATAATTCTTACCCATTGTACTTGGCGTAGGATCAGAGTGACAGTGGATGGAGAGTTTCTGCATTACATTTTCCCCCTTCAATTCCTGGATTCTCCTGAATGGGATTCACTGAGACCCACAGAGGAGGGTATTTTTCAGGTAAAGCATGGATGAACTGCATAGTAAGCACTCAATTCTCTGGATTTTGAACAATAAGAAAATGTAAAAAAAAATAGTACAAAAATCACTTGTTCTAATTACTGTTATACTTACTGTGTAATGTCTTTCTTTAAAATAAATTGAGATATGCCTTCCTCATTATGCAGAGCTCAAGCTTTTGATATATGAACACACTTAAAACTGATTTTTATATAGATAGGAAGAAACTAATAGCAGATTTTAAAAATTGTTTTAAATAAACTGTGTTTAATTCAGGCTGTGCTTTTAAAATCTTTGGAGGACAATTATCAGACTTTGAAATTCATTAGTGGGACAATTTAGAAACAAACTAAAATTCAAAGACATGTTTATATTGCTAGAAGGAAAGTAATTTTGTATTTTCTAGGAAGTGCCATTCTCTTGGGCATCATGAAAAATTACAACATCTGTTTGACTCTGTTGCATCTACTTATTTTGAAAGTTAATGACTCACTAGGCCCCATAATAGATTTTACTTTTATTTCTATGGTTTCATATCTAAAACATACCTAAGGCATTTTTTGTACAGAATGTGGGCATCCAATAGGCCTTGAAATGGTTTTATTTTACTGTTTTTGCTTTTTGTTATTGTTTATTTATTTTTAGAGGCAATTAGATTTTGACTTGCGTAGGGTCACACAGCTAAGCTTTTGAGGTCAGATTTGAATTCAGGTCCTCCTAATTCCAGTACCAGCATCTTATCCATTGTTCCATCCAGATGCCCCAATTTTTTACAAAACAATACTGGACATCAATAAGACCTAATAACTTGCTTTGTAATAATGTATATTTTTAAAAAAAGTAATTTTAACACATAACATAGTATCAGATCTTCTTAATCATTTCCTCTGTCTCCATCCATCAGAAATTTTTGTTTATACATTTATTCCTATTCACTCTCATTTTATGATTGTAGTTAGTGTGGACTATATTCAGAGTTTCTATTTTCTACTTTGTCTCATTTCATAGAGATCTTTATTTCTCATTTATATTTATATTCATATTTCTCATTATTTTCAGTCTTAATTACATTATTCCAAATTACATTAGTTGTTTTAGTAGCATAATACACTTTATTTAACAAGATGTTTAATTCTAAATTTAACAAATTTCCCCTCCCCATAAGAGAGTTAGACTGTTAGAATCTGCTAATTGAAAATTATGTATATGTATGTGTACAAATATATGCATATAGACACATACACATATATATATTAACAGAAATATAAGATGGAATCAGTAATGTTGCTTTATTAATCTTAATAACATCTATATATGTTTGAAAAATGTATAGGATATAATGTATTCAGTATGGGGAAGGTGTATTTGCTAATTTATGGATTCTCATATAAATTCATAGGCCTAATAATTCTGTAGCCTAAGGGTTGGCATCCATGGTTTTAAATCACAAAAGGGCCAGAAGCTTCCAAAACACAAGACATCTTATTAAATTCTCAAAAGCTGTGGTCATTTTGGATACTTAAGTATTCATAACTACACTCCCTCTGTGCATATACACAGTTTAGGAATATGTTATAGATTGTCAAATTCTATTCTGAAATTTAAAAGGAAATTAAATGAAGAATAGAATGAATAAAATGATAGCATAGTTTTCTTTTCTGAAGTTAACAAAACCAATTCAAATGCTGTCCACAAAGAAGCTGCCTGTATTTATATTTGATTCCTTTAATCTATTTGTTTGTGGTCTTATGTTTTGCAGGTAACCCTCATAGCAGAGACAGATTGTCGGTATGTGGCTTGGAGGCGAAAGAAACTGTATTTGCTCTTTGCTCAGCATCGTTTCATCTCCCGCCTGTTTTCTGTTTTAATTGGCAGTGATATTGCTGACAAACTCTATGCCTTGAATGACAGGGTGCATATGGGAAAAGGCCATCGCTATGACATCCGGTTACCTAACTTCTATCAAGCAGCCACCCCAGAAATAGCCAGATCACCTCTGACAGAACATTTTCGGAAAAATACCAGAAGATACTGACCTAACCATTTCCAAATGATGTCTTTTTTTTAAGTATAAAAAATTCTCTCTTTATCAACCATTACTCCACCTCTAAAAATTCTCTTTATCATTCCTAGAATTAAATAGGAAAATGAAATGACCGAAGTAAAGTTCATCAATATTTTTATAAATCACACTGGGAAGTCACAGGGCTAATATCTCTGGTTAAGTACAGCTATTTTCATGCACCATATCAATATATTTTTTGCAACTAGCTTACTGTTTTATGTATCTCAAATATTTTGTCATAGTTAAGCAGTTGGTATTGATTTCTCTGGTGTGTCTGATTGTTATTCTTGTGACAGGAGGAGATCAATAATCATAGCATGTATTTGGTGCCCCTTGCATCAGAACTGGAAAAGCAAAATTTTACATGCTCAGATTCTTTATCTAATTTATTCAAGCCTATGCCCATGACTTCTTTAGAGGAACTGTACTGGTCAGTTTCAATCTCTCTCTCTCTCTCTCTCTCTCTCTCTCTCTCTCTCTCTCTCTGTCTCTCTCTGTCTCTCTCTCTCTGTTTCTCTCTCCTCTTCTCCTCTCTCTCTGTCTCTCTGTCTCTTTCTGTCTATCTGTTATTCTTTCTCTCTCTCTCTCTCTCTCTCTCTCTCTCTCTCTCTCTCTCTCCCCCCTACTAGCAAGTTAGCTCAAAGGAAGCATTGTATCAGCTACAGTTTTCACAGTTGCTATTTGAAAAATTTGCTTTGGTCCCTTATTGATAAAAACAAGTTATTACTTTATAGTGAATAGAGGTTGTTTATTTTCAATGTTATGTTAGTTGATGTTACTTTGCAAATAAAATAAATTCTAGATAATATAAAATGTCTCTTTAAAAGACTATTTTTATAACCATAAATAATACAAAAATACATTACATGCAAATAGAATATTAATATTAAAAATAATACCATCATTTCATTGCTAAAAGTCATCTAATTAGAAAGACATTACACTTCTTTCCATTGTTAATGTTATATTGAGGAAGCACGAATTCCAATGCACCAGATATACAACAAATATTATATAGAAATAACACAAACAAGAAAGTTTTTTAAAACAGTTCTTTCAATCAGCTTTGTCAGAGAGAGACAAAAGGTATAAGCCCTTAGGCACTGAGCTATTCTCAATACTTTTCATTCCTCTCTTTTAAAGATTGCCTGTAAGTTGGTTTTTGATGTATTGAAGAAGATTTAAGTCACAAAAATAATATTTTCCTATTTCTTAAGGTCAGAGATTCCACAATTTAAAAAGGGACAGGGGCCTGCAGGTAAATGTTTAATAATTGGCTCTCTGGGGGAGGAAAGAGGGGAGAGGTGAGAAACAACAACATACCCACAATGCACTTTTTTTGAGGCAATTGGGGTCATATACCTATTAAGTGTCTACTGCCATATTTGAACTCAGATCCTTCTGACTTCAGAGCCACAATACACTTTAAAATTCAATTCACATCACTGACATTTTCTCCATTACTGTGCTACATCTAGAAAATCAGCAAAACAATAAAGTAAGCCCTGATTCAAAGAGTTTCCTCATTTTCAAGGTGTAAATATTCACAATGAAAATTTAATAATGTAGCTCTCACAAACCTCAGAGCATGTCTCCATAGAGGGACCCTAGTGGCCACTGAATCTAAAGCTCTTGTATTATGGCTATGAAACCTGAAGCCCAGAGAGTTGAGCTGCCTTATTTAGAATTACAAAGGGAGGAAGCAGCAAAGCCAATGTTCAACGTCATGTCCTCTGACTCTACATCTCAGCAACTACTATATATGGCAGTCAGTGGCTACATCTTGGAATGCCCATTTGGAGTCAACAATGGAGTCCTCTTTTAGTTTAGCACAAAGACAAATCCCTTACTCTTTCTTAGTCTTAAAAAACACATTGTTGATAATATTCTTATGAGAATCAAATGAAATAATAAATATATATTGCCTTGCAAACCTTCAAGTATTTTATAGATATTAAGTACTATTGTTGTTATCATTGTTATTGTTAGTTTGCTTCTAGTCAATTGATCATCTCATCAGTGTTGATATTCCTGCCAATAAGATGCAGACAGATCCATTCCTCTTCATCCCATAGTACTCATCCATGTTTGCCCAACATTTGGGAGAGCTTCCTCATGTTCTCTTCTTGTAAGATGGATAACAGTGGAGCACATGAGCTTTCTAAGGATTATCCCTCAATCTTGTTATTTGATTTCATATTTTCTGGTAGTGAACGTCATTGGTAATATTCTTTATGGTATTTCTCTTGAATAATTGATCATATATAATATATTACAACCTGTGTTCTCCATGCACTTTTCCATGATTCTCTGTATCAAATTCAGCATCATTTCTTCAGCTTTCTTCCTTGTTGCAGAGAGGTGGGAAATTAGGAGGGTAGAAGCTTACCAGACACTGTGTTAAGAAAGAAATATTATCTCATTTAATCTTCAAAACCCTGGGAGATAGGTATACTTTTATATCTCCGTTTTACAGTTGGAAAACCTGAGAGGCAACAACTGTGACACATGTCCAAGGTTTCGTAGTAGCTGAATTTTAGCTCACATTTTCCTGTTTCTATCCTCTGTGCTTTCTACCTGCAGACAAATGCAGAACAGCTTCCTGACTCCATATCCATTTTCCATTTTTCTCTTTTTTGATACCTTGTTTAAATCTTCCCATGTCTCATATTTCTCTAGGACAATTTGTATTCAGCTTTGCATTAGGCATATTGTAACAATTCCTCCAAGCCCTTGCTATAGTTGTCATGATCCACTGTGTTTCAGGCTTTTGGAAGATGTAGTTACAAAATATAATCTCTCTCCCTCTTCTTTCAATATCCCATTGCAATAGAATAGACTAAATGGAATGGCATAGCAGGAATGGACAGGAACTATGACAGGGAAGGACTGAGATGCATAGAGATGAGAATGCAAGGAACAAGACAAAGAATTTCTGCTCTCAAAGATGGCAGCCCTAAATCACAGGGATAAAAGAATAGGAGGTAAAACTTTTCCAAATATTGGATTGGAGTAGAACAAGTTGATGAGGGACACCACATACTAGAATCCTTTCTCAACTGAACATGGTACCTGTGTAGAGACAGTGTAACATCAAGTGGTGGGCAGCGTTCCAGACTGAAACCTGGGTCATTAAATACATTATCATATTGCCAGACCCGGACTGAGTTCATAGTTGATTCCATTTCTGCCATCTCACCCTAAAATGGTAGAAGGATGAGGATAAACCTGTAGCCACTTTACACATGAAACATGCACATAGCTCATACTTTCTGGTACTCATGGATCTTCTGGAGCCTTGAGGTTCTATATAATCAGCCTACATATATTCTATAATCTGGGCTACCAAAGCAATCTGAATGGCATTACTCCAATTCCCTTCCTACGTTTTCCTTAGGCTTCATATTTTGTAATTTCTTTTTTCTCTTAGTACTTTTCTTGAAATTCACCTTCACAAAAACATTGGGAAATGGTAATGATTGGGGTGTGGGTACAATGAGACTCTCCTCAGGTCCCATATGTCTTATTTGAGGCTTATCATAAAAAAAACATGGAGAAGGTTCTCCATGTATGGGTTTAAAACTTTATCTTTTAAAAGGAAGACTTTAAAAAAAAAGGAAGACTTTAATTCTGTGTGAGCAGGTTGGGAGTAGGAGAGAATAGGAATATCAAGAAAGAATTGTGACATAGAAAAGTATCAATAAACATTTTGGTTTTAATAATAAGTTTAGGAAGAATAAAGCAGAAAGAATTTAAAGAATTTAAAATTATGACTAAGGAGGAGAATTTCAGATTGCAAGTACAAGCTCATGGAGATGACACAGTTAGGGGTAATAATGAAATTTAAGCTAGGAAAGTAGTGGAGGTCAGATTCTGTGATTCTCCACCATAATGAAGTAGTTGAAGAAATCTCTTCGATGTTTATTCTTTCCTCTTCCCCCAAAGTTCCCTCCCCCTAAGTAAGCTATCCATGTTATTATGTTATAATATCCTCAAGATTAGAAAAGGAAGAATTAATCTATTAGGGGTAGGTAGGTACACAATGGATAGTGTACTGGGCCTGAATTTAATTTAACCTCTGATTGCATAAAACTGAGAAAGAAATGGCAAAACACTCCAATATTTTTTCCAGGAAAACCCTATGGGCAGTATTACAAATGCTTAAGAAAACAAAAAAGAAAAAAAAAAGATATGACATTAGAAAATGAACTCCTCAAGCTAGAAGAGCCTGATGTCCACAATATCGTGAAGAGTCAGATATACTGAGGTGGTGAGGTAGTAAATTAGAGCTTTAAAATGGTAGTAAAGTGAGTTTTAAAGGAAACTAGGCAAAGGAATACATATCAGAAATGGGGTGGAAGGTGGGGTGAGCCTCTGCAGAGAAATAGCCAAAGTCATTTTCCCGGCTGCTGGGTCTTTCTCCTCTCCCTGTATAGTTGAGTATAC
This sequence comes from Sarcophilus harrisii, assembly GCF_902635505.1. Classification (NCBI taxonomy): domain Eukaryota; kingdom Metazoa; phylum Chordata; class Mammalia; order Dasyuromorphia; family Dasyuridae; genus Sarcophilus; species Sarcophilus harrisii. The sequence continues at coordinate 197,267,888 of NC_045429.1, forward strand.
CAAGGCTGAAGAGTATGTTTTTTGTATTTTGGTTTTTTTTTCCCAGTAATTTTCCCACAGGCTTAAAAAGTAGTATTTAAGGGAGGATTTGAATTCAAGTTTTCCTGGCTTCAAATTTAGCATTATATCTACTTTACCACTTAGCTATTTTGTTACATGTTAAAAAGAACAAAAGAGGTCAATTAGTCTGAACTACTGAGTAAATAAAGGAGATTAATATGTCATAAACTTGAAAAAGAAAAGGAAATTCGTCCAAATTGGATGAAAGGAGAATTCAAGCACAAAATACTAGGAGCATTTCTACTCAAATCCATTAATAATAGTTCCAGGAAGATTATTCAAACGGAAGTCTTTATAATTAGTGAAGACCCAGAAACTAGCTTGAACTGAAAACTGGTTTACATTGTACAACAATTCAATCAATACTTCACAAAAATTGCTGTAAATTTTTAAAAGATGAAGTCAAGCATGAACTATTTTGATGCAGTCAATTTAAATAAGTCCTTCAAGGTTTGGGTGTTTTGAATTTCATTTTCAATCATTTACAAGTTTTATTTGTGAACTCTCTGGGAGTTTCTAAGAGAAGTTTTCATCTGAACCCATCAAGTTTAATATCCTCTGAGAAGAGTCTACACTGTGGCAGAATTAGTTCACTGCCCTTTAAGGTGTTGTTTATCCTTAAAATTTGAGTATGAGAAGGGAGGCAGGATATTGTATATACAATGAAACTTTGTAAAGGGGGGTCTCTAACCCGGATGCAATTTAGATTGCACCTCTTGTCTTTTGGATCTTTTGTTAGTTGAAAAACTACATTTCTGCTAAATTAGTTTGTGTGCCCTTAGGGCAGACTTTGGAAATAGGGTATTATTGTTGGATATAAATAGGTTCATCTAAGAGAAGATGACTTAACCCATGGATAACACTTACTTTTCCAAGAATTTTGGGCTTTCCAGTTCCTCCTTTTTCTTTTTTATAAGGTAAATGTCTAGAAAACTTTTTACTTCCTATTTTTCCTACCTCTTTATCTGAATTCCCATGGTTTTCTTATTTCTGCCTCCATATTATCTTAGACATGAAACAAACCAAAAGAAAAAAAAAAAACATATACATATATATTTTAATAACTAAAATCCTAAATTTGGTAAAGTTTCAACTATACTGGCTATTATAAGTTTTAATATTACTAAAGGAGCTTTTTCAGGACACATTTTTTCCTAATGGAGATATTGAAGTGAATGTCATGAGTTATTGTTAAGAATGGAAAGTTATTAGCTTTAATGTTCTAAATTGTTTTGGGGGGGGGCTTAGAAGAGCTACTGAACGTTTAGTGGAAACAATGAATGGATCTTTGTGCTCTTTGTAAGTAATTCTTATATTTTTTTTTCCTTTTTTACTCTGAAAATATGTACTGGTACATTTGTTTTTCATGTGTTGCTTACCCCCAGTTACTTATATCGTTACACATATATTCTGGAATGCCTTTAAATACTTATCTTAAAGTACTTCTCCAGGCTTAAAATATTTTTGCTTTGTTTTTTGCTGTTCTATGCAAAAACCATCCTCAGTATTCATTTTATTTATTGATTTATAGTGTCAGTTTTTTCACTACAATCTTCTTCCCAAAGGCTTCCATCAATGCCATACAATGAACCTTTTAAATTTAAGAAAGAAGCATTCTGCAAAAATTATGAGGGGTGGCAGGGAAGACTAAGAAGTACAACTAAGAAGTTGAAAGTAAATGAGAAAACAAAATGGAAATGTTCAGGTCATCATGGTAAAATAAGTAGGACTGTGTTTTGCAGGCTACACTGGGAAAGCCACAGAACTAGGAGTCAAAAGTAGACGTTCTAGTTCTCACTATATTAATCACTATTTCACATACATATGTGTGACTTTGTTCTGTCCTGGATTTCTTTGTCTCTCTGGACACAGCTTACTATGTTCCCATGGACTAAATTATCATCTCTGTATTGATGATTCCTATATGTGTACATATATATGTATGTGTTTATATATGTATGTACTGTCGTTCACTTGTTTCAGTTGTGTTTAACTGTGACTCCATTTGGAGTTTTCTTGGCAAAGGTACTAAAGTGATTTGCCATTTCCTTCTCAGATCATTTTACATACAAGAAAACTGAAGCAAATAGGTTAAATTACTCTTTGAGGATCATACAACTAGTAAGTATCTGAGATCAAATTTGAACTCTCAAAGATGAGTCTTTCTGACTCTAAGTTTGTTGCTCTTCCCATTGCACTGACTAGCTGGCCATATATGTGTAAACAAATAATATCTGTATATTTGTACACATATGTATAGATGTATTATATACATATGTATACCCTGAGCTCCAATAATGCATTATCAATTTCCAATTAGACATTTCCCATTGCATATTTCATAGACATTTCATCCTGCATATATTCAAAACAGGATTCATTACCTTTTCCCCCAAACCTAACCCTCTTCCTAATTTCATTTTTTCTGTTGAGGGCACCAGCATCTTTCACCATAACTCAGTTTTGTGACCTCATAATCATCCTCAATTCTTCACTATTTCTCAGCTTTACACTCTCTAATTCCACACAATTAGTTTGCAAATCTTGTCAATTTTGCCTCTATATCATTTTTTTACATTCGTCATGGTCTCTTTGGTCAAACAGCCATTGCCCTAGTTCGGGCTTTCTCAATTCCTCAAGATTCTCCCTCTCCAATCCATATTCCTCATTGCTGCCCAAATGATATTCTTAAAGCACAGGTGCTTAAATCACAGGTCTGAACAGCTTGAAAATCTTTAGTAAATTGAAAATTTGTCATGAACTCCCTAAGAAAAAAATTCTCCAGGGCTAGACAGATTATAAATGAAGACTACTAACCATATAAAGAACAATTAGATCTGATACTATATAAACAATTTGGAAAAATTGGTGGAGTCCTACTAAATTATTTTTATGATACAATGGTGATGATACCTAAACAAAAAAGAGCTTAAAATGGAAAAAGAAAATTATAGATCATAATACAGTATGACCAGGTGGAATTTATGGCAGGAATGCAGGGCAGGTTCAATATTAGGAAAACTATCAACATAACTGAAAATTTTCAGTAGTCCCTGTCACCTGTAGGATGTAATACTAATGTCTCTGGTAGTTAAAGCCCTCTGCCTATATACTTTAACTTACTTTTCCAGACTTAACAGAAACTGCTGACCACCATGCACTGTTTTCCAGCAAAACTGACTTAATTGTTTTTCCTCTCTTGTTCCATTTCTTTGTACCCCCTCCTCACTTCCAGTTTTCACAGTTCCCAGCTTTCTTCAAAGCTCAGCTCAAGCATAATCTCCTAAATGAGACCATTACTGATTCTTTCTATGGAACTTGCTTTGAATTAACTTTGTTTATTTTTCATTTGTAGTCTGTTTTTTGGAACTCAACCAAAAAGTGTTTTAGAATCAGGTGAAGATAGAAAGAATAAGGTACATAACCTTGCTCATTCTCTCTATGGTCCCAGAAGACTTTTATCATTTACCTGAGAGTCCAGGATGCTGCCTTTGGACGGGGCTACAAGCCACACCTGATCCAGACTGATCTAATGAGTCATGTTCCAGATGGGAAAAAATTGTAGGCCATTAGCAGCCAACAAAAGGATAACCATATTATAGAAAGAATATTCAACAAAGATATAGCCTAGATTCAATTGAGCACAGATTTCCAGGTTGGTGGTGGCCATATTTACTGGTACCATCTATCAAGCCCGAAGGAGGAATCCCAAGTTATGTGGAGGGCTGACTTTTGAATCTAAGTTTATAGGAAGTCATTGGTTCAAGTCTTAGCCCCCAGACCAATTAAATCATAAGAATGATTTTAAAATATTTTAAGAAAAATTAGTCCAAGCTGCATGGGGTAAATGTTGCTTCTATGATTGAGGAAACTTTAATATTTTAAAATATTTTATATTTATATATAACATATTTAATAACATATTAATAATAATAAAAATATATAACATATTTAATATTATATAACAATATTTAATAATATCTTTATTTTCAAAATACATGCAAAGATAGTTTTTAACATTCACCCTTGCAAAACCTTGTGTTCCAAATTTTCCCCCTCTCTTTCTCCCACCCCCTCCCCTTAGACGGCAAGCAATCCAATATATGTTAAACATGTGTAGTTCTTCTAAATATATTTCCACATTTGTCATGCTGCACAAGAAAAAGGTCAAAAAGGAAAAGAAAATAAAACAAGCAAGTAAACAACAACAAAAGATGAAAATACTATGTTATGATCCACACTCAATCCCATCTTTTTCTGGATGCAGATGGCTCTCTCCATCACAAGTCTATTGGAATTGGCTTGAATCATCTCATGACCATCAGAATTATCACATAATCTTGTTACTATGTACAATGGTCTCTTGGTTCTACTCATTTCACTCAGCATCACTTCATATAAATCTCTCCAGGCCTCTCTGGAATCGTTCTGTTTGTCATTTCTTACAGAACAATAATATTACATTACATTCGTATGCCATAATTTATTCAGCCATTCCCCAAATGATGGGCATCCACTCAGTTTCTAGGAACTTTAACTCTTAAGGGGATTTACAAATATTGCACCCTCAGGTTACTTAGCATTAGAACCGTGTGTGGAGAAAGGGACTTGCCTTCAGAGAAACTCATGTATCTTCCCTTTCAAGCCTTTTTGGCAGAGTTTCCAAAGGAGATTATATCTGTTTACCTTCCCACCACAGAAAGTAAGAACTCTCATTCTCTCTCTCTCTCTCTCTCTCTCTCTCTCTCTCTCTCTCTCTCTCTCTCTCTCTCTCTCTCTCTCTCTTTCTCTCTCTCTCTCTCTTTCAATATCCTCAACAACTAGTATGGTGCCTAGTACATAGTAAATACTTAATAAATAATAAAAATTTAATCAAATAATTATTGTTTGATTAATGATTAATTAATTGATTGTACCTTTCTTGGTGCATAGTTTCCTAATCCAAAAATTGAGGAGTTTGGACTTAGATTCTCAAGGCAGTGGCGTGACAATAAATCTTTAACAACTAGTTTTCTGGACAAGGGGAAGTATATATGCTACATTTTTTTTAAGGTTGAACTTTTTTTTTCTTTTTTCTTTGTAAATAGTATTTTTCTAATTACATGTAAAGATAGTTTTCAACATTCATATATGATTTTGAGTTTCAGATTTTTTTCCCTCCTGTCTTCATTTCTCCTTCATTCCCTCCACACAGTCAAGCAATCTGATATGGATTATATATGTATCTCTTGTTTGATCATGTTTGTTCCTCTCCATAAATCTGAGAAGTAAATTATTCCTTGCTTTCCTAATTTGCTTATGTTATTATCCTTTATATATCATGTACCCATTTTGATCTTATCTTGATACAAGATATGATGTTAAGATATTGGTCTATACCTAGTTTCTGCTATACTATTTGCCAGTTTTCTCAGCAGTTCTTGTCAAATAGTGAATTCTTATCCTAACAGTGGGGTCTTTCTATTTATCAAACATTTAATCAATGCTTATCATTTATTATAGTCATTGACCATTGTGTCTTGTGTATCTAACCTATTCCATTGATCTACCTCTCTATTTCTTAGCCAATAGTTTTGATGATTTCCACTTTATAATATAGTTTTAGATCTGGTGTGGCATATAGCACATTTTAAAATTTAATCTATATTATCAAAATTTTCTCCAGTCTACACAATCAGCAGAGCAATAAACCAAACCCTTGATTTATAGCAATTGTTAAATTCCAAGGCATAAATGCACAAAATAAAAGCTGATTGAGCTGACTCCAGCATATCCCTGTCTAAAGGTTCTTTCTAGAAGTATCAGTTTATGAATTCTTGATAGGAAGAATCTTATGACGTCTTTCTCACCAATTTACTTCATATTAGCAATAAACTGTTAGGTATCTCTTGTACCAACCATTTACAGTCAGAATTGCTTAGGCAATTTTTTTTTTAGCATTTTAGGACAGAGAACTGAGTTTATAGGCAGTGAGCCATTAAATATCTTATTTTGGTCTTTAAATTTTAAACTCTGAAGCAGCTGCTAGTCAATGATCTGGGTAGCTCAGAATCTAACCAAACTTCTTAAATAATTATGACTATTAGGGCTATTGAACATATTCCTGCTCTATTATTTCTTATATTTCTCAGTTCCAGTTGGTTCTCATTCCACCATTAGAAGTGATTTTCATGATTATTCACACAATCTTTTTTTTTTCATTCATTTTGCTACTTTTTGACACTGTTCCCCATGTGAGTTGATGTTCTTCATGAATTTTTGTAGCTTTAAGAATAAATCATTTGGGGACAAAGATTCTGATTTTGACTTTCAAATTTGTTGTTCTTTTAAAAAAAATCAACTGCTCTATGCTAATACATTATTGGAGAGTTGGGAATTGAATGAGAAGGGACTAAGAGGCCATCTAGTTGTTGTTCAATTGATTTCGTCAGTATACAACTTGTCATGACTTCATTGGGGTCTTCTTGCCAAAGATACTAATGTGATTTGCCATCTGCTTCTCTAGTTCATTTTACTAATGAGGAAATTGAGGCAAATGGAGTTAAGTGACTTGTCCTGGGCCACACAGCTGGCAACTGAGTATTCTTGCACTCTCTCTACTGCATCACTTAGTTACCCTTTTGACCACTACTATATATCTCAAGAAAATCAAAGAAAGAGGGAAATGGCTGCCCATGGCTTGGGAAATTATCTAATTCATACTTGTAGAAAAAGCAACTGTGAGGAATTCAGAAAAACACATGAGAAGACTATTACAAATTGATGCAGAGTGAAGTACACAGAACCAGGAGAACAATGAATGCACACAATTATTAAGACAATATACAGGAAAATAATAATAAATGCCAACTAAAGTCAGACTAATTTGTCTTAGAGATGAGGTGATGAAATATACTTTTCAGGATACTATAGTAACAGAAAGTTGAATATCCTGTCAGTCTCAGTTGTTTTGTCTGTTTGTTTTGCTTATCTGTTTTCTCTAGCACCAATTTCAGGACAAAGTGGGAGAGGGAGGATAATGGTGATGGTAGTAGATCAAGAAATGACCATGATGTAAAAAGTAAAAAGTACCAATTAATCTTTAAAAATAGATAAATGAATAAAGTTAACATTTTTTTAAAAAAATTAACTTTTTGAAGAAGCTACAACTGTAACTATATTATTTTAAAAGAAAACCAATTAAGGTACTCAATTTCCTCAATTGTTATCATTCAATTTATGCTGCATGGCAGTGTGGGATAACGGATAGAGAGAGTCAATCTTGACCTCAAAAAAGTGGGTTTCAATTACTGTCTCTGAAATAAACTGGCTATGTAACTCTGGTCAAGCTGTTTAACTTCTCAGTGCCCCAGGCAAAGCTCTTAAACCAAAAATTATTGACCTGAATCAGCAGAAAAAATTTCCCTGCCAGGGGCTTCCAACAGCAATTAAATCACAGGACTAACAAAATATTTTTTATTTTATTTTTACCAATTGGAATACATGATCCTTTTTCCTGCCCCACTCCATTTGAATTGTCAGGACTATTAACCTCCCTGGCACTACAGTTTGTTTCTTACTAAAACATCTTCAGTGATCTCATCATAGTTTTGGCTTGTCATTGAATGTCTTAAATTAATCATATATTTTCTTTTATAATTTTTGACACCTCAGCTTCCTTGGAATTGAGTATTTCATTTGGCTATGAAAAAAAAGTAGGTAGAAACCCAAGAAAAATTTCTTGAATGAGATGTCACACTTAGATGATTTTAAAAAACATGCTCTGGGCTCTGAATATATTCCACTTGTCTTCAGATATTTTGAATGTTGTATGGTTGATTTTAAAATGTCCCCAGAACAACTGAGTATTAAGTAATGTTTTAAAATAGCAATGATTGTTTCTAGACCCTGGGTCTATTGAATATAGCATCAAAGCACAAATTATCTACTATCAGGACATACTTTCCCCAAATGTTTCCATTCTTGTCACAAATAATAATTTTAAAAGGCTCTTTAAAATGCTTGGTTTCAGTTCTGAAGAGTAATTTGGAACTATGCCCAAAGGGCCATAAAACTGTCTATTCTTTGATCCAGCAATACCACTGCTATATCTATATCCCAAAGACATTCAAGAAAGTGGGAAAAGACCTATTTGTACAAAAACATTCATAGCAGCTCTTTTTGTGGTGGCTAAGAATTGTAAATCAAAGAGATGCCTATCAAATGGGGAATGGCTGAACAAGCTGTGGCACATGATTGTAATGGGATATTATTTTGCTGTAAGAAATGAAAAGCAGGATGATTTCAGAAAACCTCTAAACAAACTGATGCATAGTGAAGTGTCCAGAACCCAGAAAATGTGGTGCACAGAAACAGGAATTTTTCTGGGTAAAAAATTGTGAATAACTTAGCTATTCTTAGCAATACAGTGATCCAAGACAATCCAAAGGATTAATGGCAAAGCATCCACATCAAGAGAAAGAATTGATATTGTTTGTATTCAATAATTGAATACAAACTGAAGCATGCTATTTTGTACTTTCTTTATGTTTTTATTCAAGTCTTCTTGTACGACATGACTAATATGGAAATGTTTTACCTGACTGCAATTACATAACCTCTCTCTGACAGTTCACTGTCTCTGGGGAAAGGGGAGAACAGGGAAAGAAGGAAAGAATTTGTAACTCAAAACTTCAAATATTAAATTTATGTTAAAACACTTTTAAATGTGAGAATATTTTTAGAGGGATGATGTTTTGCTTAGTGACTTATGAAAATAAAAAGCATATATTAATAAATCATTTTTAAATGCTTACTTAGTTTCTCTAGATACCACAAGTTTATTTCCCTTGTGATGGTGCATGACAATCTCTGTGTTCTTCTAGCATCTATTATTTTTTAATGTGATTCTATTAAAAATGCAGCAGAGGAATTTATAAATACAAACAGGAAAAGGACCTTCATTTCCCCAAGAATTTCCCATTTAATTTCTCAGAATTTTCAGTCTAGAGAACATTACTCCGGACATTCTTAACTGCCATCAATATATAATCATTAATCAGAACTTATGGCAGATTTCTGTATTAGTCATAATTCTGACCTGTACAGGTAAACAAGCATAGAAACTGCAGAATACATTTTCTTGAACTAAAGAAATATTTAAACTTTTTAGTTATCTTTCACTTTATGCTTGGTGAATTATTGGCAATGGAATATTTTGAAAAAAATTGCCTCATAAATATTTCAATCATCTTTATATATGCATTAAGCTAGTGAGGTGTCTTATTTTCATGAATTTATAATAATATAAGTAGTAGTGGTAGTGATAATTTGCATTTAAATCATTTTTTTCCTTCTGGGAACTTAGAGTGCTTGAGTATATCAATTAATGCTCCTTGGCTGCATCATTATCCTGAGTTTCTGTTATTATTCTATCTTTTTAATGTACTGTTTACTGTTTTTGTTTTTCGGTCCCATGTCAATTACTTTTCTGAATATCATTAAATATTGCATTTGTCTCCAAAAAATAAATTCCCTTCATGGAGAACAGGGACCTTTTACCAATTCTAGGATAAAAAGAACATATCATTCTCATTCTTCTCTTTGATAGTGATTTTACCCATGCTATTATTTAAGTAAATTTTATTCAAAAGATATCCATCAACTGAGAGGCAGCATGTTAAATTGGAGAAAGATCAAGCCTTTAAGCTAGGAAATATTTGTTGTTCTTGAGTTATTTTAGTTGTGTCCAATTCTTTGTGAGCCTATTTTGGATTTTCTTGGTAAAGACCCTGGAATGGTTTGCCCTTTCCTTTTTCAGCTAATTTTACATATAAGGACACTGAGGCAAATGGGGTTAAGTGACTTGCCCAGGATCACAAGGCTATTAAGGTTGGAGTTTAACTGAGGTTTTCCTGATTTAAGAGCTGGAGTTCTATCCACTGTGCCACCTAGCTGCCCTAAGCAGAAATATCTGGGTTCAACCTCTTTCTCCAACAAACACTGACTATGAAGAAATAGTTAATCCTTTTCCTTTTCCCAGGCAACTGCTTTATAAGTTGCCAAACAATTGCTGATCTGTACTGTCTGAAGGAGAAGAGAATGAAAATTCCAGACTCCCTCCCACCCCAATTTGTTGCTGTTTAGCCATTTCATTTTTTATCTGACTCTTTGTGATCCCATTTGGTGTTTTCTTGGCAGAAATTCTGATTTACCATTTCTTTTCTCCAGTTCATTTTGCAGATGAGGAAACTAAGGCAAAGAGGATTAAGTGATTTGACCAGGGTCACACAGCTAGTAAAAATGAAACTGGATTTTTACTCTCAAAGATGAATATTGACTCCAACTCCTTTTTTATTCACTGCAACCCAATTTTTTTATTCACTGCACCACTTAGCAGGCTCCCCCCCAAAAAAATAATCAACCACAATTTTTCATATTAGTTATTCTTTCTTTAAGTCACAACAATATAATTTTTTGTTTCTTCTTCCTTAACTTAAAGTACCTTTCAAACTCTTGTTGTTTAAAAGAATTGAAGCATATTTAAAGAATGATATATATGGTGATTCTCATTTTCACCTCTATAAACTTTATTTCTTCCCCAGTTGAACACACACACACACACACACACACACACACACACACACAATTTTGATAAAATTCCATGTTTCAGAAAAGAGAATACTAATGAGAAAATTCAATTGTAAGCTTCTCAAAGGTGAAAACTAGTTATTATTTATGGGATTCACCTTCAAGTATGATGTCTGGCACAAAATGGATACTTGATAAATGGTTGTTGATAAATGAATGAATGAAAGCAGAGAGGTGATTTTGATGTTAAAAGATTTGAAAAGCTCTTTATCTAGTAATAAGTAGTTGTCATTTTCACCTTCCCGTAGGAGGCACTAGAAGGGCCTAGAGTGAACCAGACTTGTACAAAGTTATCTTCTAGCTCATTCCAGCTATCAACCTATGCAAAACAGAAATTAGGTATGTTCTGGGAAAGCAATTCCTTCAGAGGAATGCAGGTTCAGACTAGGATAACTTCAGTAAAGGATGGTCTATTCTTATCTAGAGCTATTCTGGAAGGCTTATTTGGTCCTGCCTAAAGGTTCCTTGGGAAGCACAAGAGCTTTTTCCCAAACATCGATTTTCAGATTGTGTGGACCAGGAATACATACATTTCCCCAAACTCGCAACCCCATCTTGTATTTTCAGTGCCTGTTTCTCTCTTCATACCTGACTTTATCCTCCTTTAACACAATTCCTCTGGATCTAATAATGTCTAATGGTTTCCTTTCCACTATTTTGAAATAGTATTCTAAAATTTAAAACAAATTCAGGTATATATCGAATATTTCCTCTAAGACACTGAGCTAGATACTACTCAAAGATGAAAAAATAACACATCTAGAGGAACTAACAGCATCCTATTTGAATAGGATGTAGCACTTACAAGTTTGCAGGTTGGGTCGGCGGTGGGTTGACTACTCCTAGATTCAGGGTATTTTCTGGAATCACACTCCTAAAATTATAATTCACAAATCCTTATGTAGTAGACAGATCAAAGTTGAATAATTTACTAAGATGGCATAGTAATAATAGTAGCTACAAAATATTATATCTGAAATTGGAACATGCTTTCTCACACAAGTTTCAGTAACAAGAGTGTCTGCAAACTTAAACTGTAATGAAATACAAATATAGGGAACACATGACCAAGAAAATTCATACCTTTGTTACTGTAGGATCTCAATGTCTCCTTCTCTTGTGGTATCCTCACATTATTCTCTAATAGGCACAGAATCTCTACTCTATGGGTAATTCTGATGACATCTCTGTTCCTACTCCTCTCCATACTTCTACTTCCAAGTGGGTACATTTTCTCTTAGTTCCATAGTTGGCTCTCTTCTCCACTGCCAAAGTTTATCCTCCTTGAAGCCACTTCTTGACTTTTGCCATAAATGAAAGGTTCACTTTTTTAAAAAACCATCATATCCTTGGCTAATTTTTTTGTAAGTCAGTGACAACCTGTCCTTCTAAATTCATCAAAGAAACTTCTTCACATTTCTAAATGAATAGCAAGATAAAGATTTGTCTTTGTGATTTATTTATACATTATCACCAACCTTAGTCCTGTTGTTTATCTCTTGCTTTCTGTGATTATATCAGTTGGTGGGTTGGAGATGAACTACACATAAGTAATTATTATACAAATTATATTCAAATTTTCAAATGGATCTATGAGCTCACTGATGTCAATATTTCTTCCCACAATGCAGATGGCAACTCAATTACGCCTGCCTAACTAGTATAATTTTTGTTTATATCCTCCAATAAGCTATTCACTGTTGACTCTGATCAAAGTTATCAAAGGGGTTCCAGTCAGTGTACACAAGGCCTTCCTTGACTTCTTTTTAAATTTCCTCTCCTGCTTCCTTCCATTAATTTTGTATTATTTTATTTATATACAATCATTTACATATAGTTTCCCCCATTTGAATGTAAACTCCTTGAAGATAATCATAGTTTTTCTCTTTCTATATATCCTCAGAACTTAATAAAGTACATGGCACAAAATGAATCTTTAATAAATGCTTGTTGATTGAATGAATGACTGATATTATGCAGATTTCAGGGAAGCACAAGGGTTCTCCATCAGTGATTTCTTCTTTGCCTTTACCTTGGTTCTTTTGATCATATATTTCTTTAATGTCTTCTCTAAGTCCATCTCTCTCTGTAGTTCTCATTTGAAACATATTGCAGCTGTTCACATCCTTCATGGATACTTCATCACCCTCTGATAAAGGTAGGAGTATTCCATGATCTTCAACTATACAAGAATATCAGTGCAAGACTGGAATTAAAAATTTAAGCCTTTATTTCAGTGAGAAAATTGTAATCAATACTTTTTTGAAATTACTAAGACATTGATATTTTTGAGCAGGGGAATGACATGGCCATATCTGTGCATTAGAAATATTATTTAAACATGATTTATACAATTTAAAATTCAAAGAAACCACCCATATCATCTAGTCCAATACCCTCATTATACAACAAACAGCTGTTCTGTTTTCAAAATTGTGCTATTAATATGTCACAAAGCTGAGATTTGGACCCAATTCTAGAGACTCCACATCCAGAACTTATATCATGTCATATTGTTTCTTCAGCTATTATATGAAGGGTGGATTAAAAACAGGAGAGTTTAGACAGGGAAATCAGTTTAGAGATTGTAGCAGTCCTCAAGGTAAAAAGTGGATACTATAAAAGTGATGGTTGGTAGGAGAGGAGCTCAAAGGAATAAATGTGAAAGATATTTTAGGAGTCCAATTAATAGAATTTGGCAATTATTTGGATGTAGAGAAAAGTAAGAAAAAAGAATCAAAGAAAAATCTAAGGTTTTGAGCCTCACAAACATGAAGTTTACCCAGATAATATCAGCAACAAAATGGAAAAGTTAGGAGGTAAAGAGTTTTAGAAATAAGCAATGTGTTTAGTCAAGCTTGAGGAGTTACTTTATCAAGATAAAATATGACAGTGTCCAGCAGACAACTGGAAATATAGGATTGTAGAGAGGTAGAGGGGTAGCAATATGGATTGGGAAGTCATCTGCATAATAATAATAACTCCCTGATGAGAAAATGCATTTTACCAATGCAGATGGGCACCTTTTCTGAAACTTATAGTCAGAGCACTGGAGGTGCTTGGAGTTAACTGGCTTTTCCAGAATCATTTGAACCCAGGTCTTTCCAACTCTGATCTCATCTCTCAAGGAATTATACCACACTGCCTCTCATACGCATGGAAATGAGATGAGCCAATAATAGAACCAGGGAGATGCCCAGTGCAAGAGAAGCCAGTTAAAGAAAGGACCTATCAGACAAATAGGAGGAGCAAGAGAACTAAGAAGTAGAAAATACCAAAATTTGAGGTTAACAATGTCAAATGCTAGAAGTTTTTATTTCTCCCTTTACCTTCTACAATAGGCAATTCACAAAATATTTTCCCATCTGTTTCTCATTCTTTCCCTTTGCTTTTTCCTTTAAAATAAAAAGCAAACAGAAACAAGCAAATAATATATGAGAAAGAGCAGAGAAAGAAAATATCAAGCCCATAATTTCTGACATTGAAATTATTTGCAGATGCCTTGCTGCAAACCCCAAGCCAGTGAATTGCTATATCTTATCCCTGTTATACCCATTTTTTCCCCTGGAATTTGGGCTATTGCATATTTAATAAATTTGTCACTAGAGTCAGTACCTAATTTCTGGATGCTCCTTGGAAATCCTAATCCTCTACAATTTGTGAATTCTTTTAAATTTTGCAATTTGTGCATCCATTTGAATTGAAACAATAGAGCCATATGTATGCTATAACCAATTTATTTAGAACAGCTAAAACAAAAAAAAAATTAATTATACTTTTAAAAGAAAACAAGCTTGACTAAAGCCTCTGGATGATGTTTCTTAGATGCATAGGATTTTCATGTTGTTTCTTCAAATATGCAGTATATGTTAATGTTAATAATCCAATCCAATTCAATAAATACTTACTGAGTACCTATTATATGAATCACATAGTGTTAGATATTGGGGGGGAGGGGAGAAGCAAGATGTGTTCAGGAAATTGTTGGGTTGAGATTCAGCATCATCTTTTTTTCTGAATTGTTACTATGCCATTGCTTTCTTATATCTAGTCTATTGTAAAAAACATTCATTTATGTGATGATACACCAATACATCAATGGATTTGTGATTTCAAATATGTGGATATTCCCTTCAGTAATAAAGATAGCACTCCATGTTGTTTTTCAGTCATTTCAGTCATATCCAAATCTTTGTGATCTTATTTGAAGTTTTCTTGACAAAGACCCAGACCATTTCCTTCTCCAGCTCATTTTACAGACAGAGAAACTGAGGCAAGTAGGATTAAGTGATTTCTCCAGGGTCACACAACATCTGAGATTAGATATGAACTCATGAAGTTAAATTTTCCGGACTTTAGGCTTTCATCCATATCCCTCATTTTGTCACAGGGTGATCTCAATCGGAGATCTTCTATTAATATTAAGAAGGTCCCATTGGTGATAATGGGTTATCCATTCAGTTAGCCCTTCTTCTTCCAATGTACAACTTATCTTTTCTTTTATAGTCACAGATTTCTTTTATTACATCATTTGTAATACTTTCTATTTGTCACTCTTTGTTTACAAGTTGCAGCCTGCTCAAGTATCCCTTTTTGATTGTTTTTTGAATAACTCTCAACTTTATTTCTTTGAAGGTTGTATTTCCTTATTTTGAGCCATTCATCATTACCAAAGAAAATCTATTAATTAATTAACTTAAAATCAATTGTTAAAAGTTAACTATAGCATCAGATTTTCTTCATACTGCAAAGGCAAGTTTCACTTGGGATATACGTGGTTTTTAACTTTGGGGGACATATGGTTTAGCAAGAAACAGTTACATGAAAATTTATCCACCTGATGTACTTTAGTAGAAGTTGACATTTCTGATCCTAACTTTTTAAGTCTAGCAAGTCAGAATAAGGACAAAAAGAATTCAACTGCATTTTTATCAAGAAATTCATTCTATTATTTTCAGTAATTATTTCCACCCAGCAAATCAATTTTGAACAAAAAACAAAGTCCAAACTAAATTAAGTATTTGACTGAGACAACTGTTACATTGATTCTACACATACACACAAATGTTAATGTAATTTCTAGAGATTCTTAAGTACAAAAAGAAGAACTAAACAGAAAGCCCCTGCTTTAGTGGTCAGTAAACAATGTGTGTCTGCTTGTCTGTCTAGAAGTGAGTGGTTAACTGAAAAGGACTATATAAAAGTAAATTCTTGGGAAGATATAATTCTCATATATTAAATCCAGCAATCTAAAGAAATGTCAACTTGATTCAAACTTAGAGGGATGTATTCAAGACAGCAAAAGAGTATAGTTTTGTTCCTACTATAAAGGGATTTCAAAACTTTTTTTCTACTCTTAAAACAAAATTACCTCTCAATCTTGTTCAATTACTTCAAAAGTACACTCCTTTTTCAAATATAAAGTCTCATCAATTTTCTTTTGTTCAGTTGATGAAGGGATGAAGTTTCTGGAAAGATGATAATATAAATAGCTGCTTATGTCAAAGTTATGCCAGTTACTTGGATTTGACAGTTTCTATAACCATAATAACTTTTTCTTATAATAATATGGGAAGCTTACAATATTGGTGTTATCCAGTTTGAGGTGAGATTCTGACTGTATTTTCAAATTAATCACACTCAGGTACATCATATTCTATTTAAAAAAATGTCCCAATAGTTGGTTCCAGAGAACATAAATATGAGTCTTTGACACATAGAATGATAGCATTATATAATTAAAGCTGGTAGAAAGTTTATAGGTCATCATTTTCAACCTCCTCATCTAAAAGATGAGGAAATTGAGGTCCAACGAGCCTATCACATAGCAAGTAACTGTCTGAGGCAGGATTCAAATCAAGTTCTCCCTGTGTTAGCACATAAAAAGATATAAACAGTAATGGATTGTAAATGTAAATGTAAAATCCATAAAAGGCCTGCAAATGATAGAGAATGAAAGAGATGAAGGGAAATATAAAAATAAGAGAACGAGAGACAGAGACAGTGAGATAGACATGTTGACATAGTCAATAGACAACAAACCTCAAAAACCAGATCTGAGTTCAAATTTCACCACTGATTCATACTGGCTTTCTGATACTGGGCAGGTCACTTAATCCCTCACTGGGGCAACTATCTAAGATTTTGAGTTGAAGAGCAGGTGCCTAGTTATATTAATAGTGGAATTTTCCATGCAAAAATCATCATAGTTTTGAACAAAAAGGGTCATTCTATCTCTGTGTGGGTGTTGGCAAGAATGGTCCAGAGGGATTTATAATTTCAATAGTGAAGGGAAATCTTGTGTGAAAGCTGCTTAATGAAAATTGTTAACTCATCCTCAGCTTCTTAAAGGGTTGCTGAGGCACTGAAAAGTTATATGACCTACTCACCCAAAGTTACATAGTCAGTATATGTCAGAGGAGACTTGAAATCAGCACACTGTATCTACTACAAGTATGCTTTTGAATTTCATGAGAATTTTTCTGATATCCCTGGGGGCATATTTGAATGGATTTGTTTTTGTTCTGTATAATATCAGAGGAAGTTAATAGACTTTTATGTTGCCAACTAATGAGTTTTAGGGACCAACATATGTTTCAGTTTTTAACAATACCAGTGGATTTCTATTTATTGTCTCTTCCTTTTTCTTCACCTTCAAATTTCCTTTCATCTTATATTCATGTGCCAACTTCTACAGTCTCAACAAAATTAGTAAAACATCTTGGAAAAAATACCGTTTTAACTTCTTACAGTGCAATTTTGTTCTTGATTATGATCTCAGTTCTGCCAGTGGATTGTGAAGTTGGGCTCAAGAAATGGTCCAGGAAGAAAATTCAAGGTCAAATACCTCCCTTATAATATTCTCATCTATTCCAACCCATCCTCCAATGTCCCAGATGGTGCTAATCCATGGCATTTGTATATGCTAAGCAAGGTTTGAAAAGTGTGTTCCAGTGTCTTAGGAAAATATGCCCTTTGCCATGTTATTGTCCACCCAAGGGTTAGAACCTACCTTCACTCTCAATATACATTTGGCTCATCAATTAATCAGTCAACAAACATTTATCAGTATTTATTCTGCACTTGGTGCTACTTTCAAGGAACTTAGATTCTCCCAGAGAAAACAAAATGTATACACAAACTCAAATACAAAGTATAGACAATTTAAAAGGGGATAATTCTAGCATTTTGGATGGGAAGTGAGAGTGGTATTGGGCAAAATAGGATGGAGTTCTTGAGCTGAGCTATAAAGAGAGTTAGCAATTCTAAGGGGTAGTGGTGGTGGTGGTGGTGATAATTAGTCCATTCCAAGCATAGGGACATTCTAGGGGAGGGTACATAGATGGATGACAAAGTATAGTGAATGAGGAGGGAAGGAGGAGAAGAAACACCAAACAGAGGAGCTTGTTATTATCCTAAAAAAAATGGAGCTTTCAAAGTTTCTTGAAAAGGAGAATGTGACTTTAACATATTTAACATGTATTAGGCTACCTGCCATCTGGGGGAGGGGGAAGAAGAGGAAAAATTGGAACAAAAGGTTTTGCAACTGTCAATGCTGAAAAATTACCTATGCATATATCTTGTAAATAAAAAGCTATAATAAAAAAAAAAGAAAAGGAGAATATGCCTGAAATCATGTTTTAAAAAAACTCATTACAAAATAAATATCTCCATCTCATGGAATTTTTATGACAATTGTATGTTATAAATTAATAATATAATACAATAATATTAATAATATCAATAATAATTAATAGAAAAAAGTGTTTCTCATTATATTCTTCATGTTTTTAACCTATCTTACTCATGTCTAATTTCCAACTGAGGCTCCAAAAATGAGTTTCTGTGGCTTGGGCTGAAGAAAAATGGCAACAAGTTACTAGTCAGTTCATATGGTGTGGTAAGCACCATTAATATTCTTGGGCTACAAGGATCTTTGGCTCATATCGTGGACCAAAAGAGCTCTGCACCTTCCTCTTGAATCTGCTTTTGTGTCCCAGAGTTGGTATCAAATAATATAAAAGCAATTGATTAATAAGGAAGAATATTCCATTGAGAGGTAGTGTATCACAGTGGAGAAGCACAGCGTATTCCCTCAATAAATGCTCATTGACTTGTGATCTGAATGTAGTAGGAAAAGTGCTGAATTTGGAGTCAACTGACCTGATTTCAAATCTTGTCTTCTATTTACTCGTGTATGACCAGGCACCATTCTACTCTCTAGTCTCTGACATTAGGAAGTTATATTAGATGATCTCTGGGATTCTTCCACCGCTCTAAATTTAGGATCCTCCTACTATGCCTTCTTCCTCTAAATTGTTTTAGTGCTACCCAGAGGTATCTTGAAAGAGATGAAGGACTAAGAATCTGAATCAAAAAAGTGTAGTGAGCCAGGTTATGTATTTAAAGCCATCAAGTAAGCTTATTAACTTTCAAACAATACTTTCATGAGATTTGATTGAAGATGGTTCTTAGAAGGAGGGATGATGGATTCAGTAAGGAGTTGGTCAAAAGTAGAAAATGATGTCAATGGAGCTGGAGGGAAAATGAAGATGTATTCCATTTCCTATTATGACTTGTGACCCAACCCAAGAGAAGAGAATGTGGATGCCTCAAATAGGTGAGGAAACAAATACACTTCAAGATTTATATTGGTTACTTTATCTTACAGAGGCAACTTGAACTAATGGCCAGAATGTTGCCTTTGGAGTGAGAATGACTTGGGTTTCATTTCTGCCTCTCAGGAAAAACTGTATCTGTCTGAATACAGAATGAAGCATTCTCTCTCTCCACCCCTTTTCTCTGTGTGTCTCTCTCTGTCTCTGTCTCTATCTCTCTGTCTCTGTTTTTCTTTCTGTGTGTCTTTGTGTCTTTCTCTCCTTTTTCTCTTTTTTTTCTCTGTTTCTGTGTCTCTGTCTCTCTGTGTCTCTGGTCTCTTTCTCTCTGTGTCTCTATTTCTATTTCCTTTTCTCTGTCTCTGTCTCTCACTCTCTCTGTCTCTGTCTCTCTGTGTCTCTCTCTGTCTCTGACTCTGTGTCTTTGTCTCTCTCTTTTCCCTCTCTCTCTGTCTCTCTTTTTCTCTCTTACTTTTTCTTGAGGGTTTTTATTTTTACTTGAGTGGGAGATGTATGTTTTCTTTTACAACTTCACTTATGGAAATGATTGCATAACTTCATATATGGTTGTATTGTAAGTCCAGAGAAAGAAGAGACTCTAGAACTCAAAAATTTAAAAACAATTTTTTTTTGTTTTGAATGTAACTGAGGAAAAATATTAAATAAATAAAACAATATAATATACCATGAAAAAAAATTTCTACCTCTTAGAAAAACATCCGGTTATAGGCAAGTGCTTTAACTTCTCTTAGCATTACAGGAGGAGGAGGGTGGTGGATTATGTCTGAAAGAAATAGATAAGTAGCCAATCTGCATCTATTGAGGGAGGTCCATAAATCTATGAAACCCGAAATTAATAAAGCCACAAAACTTGCAGCCGCATATTCTTGTCTCCTGGGGCTACCAGGAGAAGCTCCCGGCGCAAGTAATTTGTTTGATATTCATTTTTCTGATCTTTGAATAAAAATGAAAGCAGACTAGAGAGGGGGGATGAGTTGAATCGCAATAAAGAAAAGTCGGGGGGAGAACAATTGCGCCCGATATCTCTGCTGCGATCCCCCTCCCAACTGTCCTTCCCTCTAAGCGGTTCTAAGCTGCAGGGCTCAATGTCTCCGCCTGCCAAGCAGCTCGGCACTTGCAGCTGTGGGCGCATCTGGGGGGGCGCGTGCGCCGTGACAGCCCGTGCCCGGGCACTGTCGCCACCTCCTCCCGGCTCCGATGCCTATTTTAGAACTAGCTGCGCCCAGGAGCAGGGGCTGGGGGGCGAAAGCAAGGGGCTGAGCAGAATAAAGTGGCCGGGAACAATCACCTGCAGAACCCCAGGGAATCGTAGAGCTAGCGCCGAACCTTGCGCCCCGGATTCTGAGAGCGCTTGACTCGCTTGCTCAGGAAGAAACTTTGGCCCATGTGAGCTCGGTTTTCCGTGGCAAAGATCGAAAGGTAAGAGCTGCGGGGCTGGGGAGAGAATCGCACAAATTTCAATCTCTTTCTCAGTAGTCCTCCCAATCCCTGCCCCGAGGGAAGGGGGTTATTTGCAACTTTGCACCTGGTCATTGAAAATTGGAAACGAAAGTTGAAGGAGCTGGGGTTTAAGAATAACTTTTTCTAAGGACTCAGAAGGGGAGGTCTGTGCCCTTTCTCTATCCAGGGCTCTACTCACGCCCCAGGCTGCCATTCCTGGGGATTCTGCTCCTTTCTTTCCTTCCTATGTTCGGCGATGCATCTGACAGCTCTTGTCTAGGCTCCACAGCCCCAGTTCTCGATTCGTGGTACCCCCTTTTCCCTGTGTCCTTTGCTCCCAGGGGTAACTTCGGAAATCACCGCAGGTTTAAATGTTAGAGGATCGAGGCCTTGCTTGGACCCTTACTACTTGATTGATTTTCTTGGACAATGGTCCCGGTTTTCTCCCCTGTAAAAATGGATTGGACCTCTAAACATATGGCCTTTTGGCTATCGTGCCCAAATTGATGGCTATTCTGGATCTCTTGTATCTAACCATTCCTTCAAACCCTGATTTTGAAAGTACTTCTGTTTCGTCTAAGAAGTCTTGATGGAGCCAGGAGCAAGAGGTTTTGCCAGGGTATTCAGTTTAGATCTCCCCTTTCCCCCCTCCCCTCCCAAAGATGGAGAGTCTTCTAGCCAAATCTAACTAACAGAATGCAGGTTTCCTTGATGTTTTTGTTTTTTTGTTGTTTTTGTTTGTGATTTTTTTTTGTTTTTTTGGAGCTCCACTGCTTCACCAAATCCGGCTGCTCTTTCTTCTATCTCTCTAGGATCCAAGGAAAACTGCAGGTCAGGGAGGAAACAGCAATTTCATCCTCTAGCAATCACAGAATTTCAGAATTGAAAGGAACTTCAGAAGCAGCTAGTTGGGCTTCCCTCCGGAAGAAACAAGGTAAGGTAAATCTTGTGTGAACTTGCATGTGTAGTTAAAATCTTCAGTAGAAACAGCACCCTTTGGCCTAAATTTTAAGGTGTTTAGTAATAGTTAGGTAGTGACAGCTTTGAAACTACAAGACCTTCTTTGAAGAACAGCAGTGAAATACCATATGTAGTGACACTCCTCCACCCCATCTCAGAAAGGTGTGCAAAATTTAGTCCAATTTTCAAAGAGAAACAAGTAATCCTAAACTTTTGCAAAAGGATTTTAAGTGCTCTTCTTCCCCTTCCATATTTCTTTGGGTTTTTGTGTTCACTCAAGTTTTAGGGGTAATTTCATTTTGGGTTTTTTTTTTTTCATCCGCAATATCTTTTGGCATGGCAGATATAAATCAGAAAAAGTAGGTAATTTATTGCAATAGAGACTTAAGATGAATGAGGATGATGATAATCATTTCTTGACAAATCCCCGAAGTCTGCCATTTTAATAATCAATCATTTCAATTGTGTTTAATAATTAAATAATGTAGCATATTGTCAGAGGCAGAGAGAATGGGAATGGGAAATCTTATTTTACTTTTAAATTGCCAATTTAGTAAACTAGGAGGTGAGAGATCTGTTCAATATTTATGGAGGGCTGGGAATATGAAATTTCTCTAGCACATACAGTTTTTGTAACAAAATCTTATTTAATAAATGCTTATGAAGACAGCTGTGTACAGGAGCACCACTGTTTTTAGTAACTCACTGGTATTTCCCCATCTCTGGGCTCAATAACTTGAAGTTTATTGGTAAGGTAACTATAAATTACTGTCAAGTATTTGATCTCCATCGATAGAGGGAGTTTCCACACCAAGGTTTTTCCTAAGCTGATAAAATCATAGGTCAGATAAAAAAACAACAACAACAACACTTCCTCCCCCACTCCCCATGTACATTGTATACTTAATCATGGTTTTTGGTGGCTGATAGGAAACCCAAGAAATTTATAAGAAAAATCCTGTCCAGCTCCTAGCAGATAGTAGGGATTTCACAAATGTGTGTTGACTTGATATCATGTGTATTCGTTCAAATTTATTATTCCTATTGCTATATTTGTGTTCATACTCTCTTTTAAAAAAAAAAAGAATATCTTGTCAAATAATATGTTAAGACGCTTAACACTTGGTGTAGCACAGTGGTTCCAACTTGTTGGTCTCAGGAACTCTTGAAAATGTTCGAGGACCTTCCAAAGAACTTTTGTTTATGTGGGATATATCTATCCATGTTTGTTGTATTAGATATTAAAAGCATTTAGTATTGTTATGAAAATAATTTTGACCTTGCATATCTTCTGAAATAATCTCAGAAGTCCTTGAGAGAACGGATAGAATGCTATATCTAGTCATGAAGGCCTACTCTCTTTAAAAGTGTTTTGTAAACTTTATTAATAATATTTTTACAATGATGATTTAATAACTTTAAAAATAAAAATTTTAATAACAATAATGATAATATATGATAGAAATATAGCTATTATTAATAATACTACCATTGTCATTTAAGACATATCATGTAATCTCTCTGTGTCTCAGTTTCTTCATCTGTAAAAGTAATTAGAATGAATTAAAAGGTTGTCTGGAAGAAAGCTCTTGGAATATTATAAAACACTTGCAAATGTGACCTATTCAAATGTTGTACAATTTTGTATAATTTATAAATATATTCATAAATATATTTAAATTATATTTATGTGTAGGTTTTTATGACTATATCTGTATAACATATAATTGATTAAAGATTTGCATTTTCCATTCACCAGTGGATATTACTTTCCAAATTTGTACATTGTTGTATGCTAATTAAGTACTTTGGTATTTCCATAGAACTTTTCTGAAAACTTAGAGTAAGAAGCAACTTTTTAAATGGTTTAGTTGACTTGTATAAAGTAGTTTTAAAACTTATGTTGTCCAGTCAGATTACATTGATATTCATACCACCCCTTGAATTCTGCCATGTTTCTTACTTTGAGGAGAGTAATCTTGGTAGTATAAAGATCAGATCAGTTTTTGTGTTGTTGAATTTTCATACTTTAAAATATGAGAATTTATAATGGGGAATTTGACAGAAAGCAAAGGTTGTGACTCATCAAATAATCTGTTAGCAATGCCATCTGTTCAGTTGTTCTGTTTTGTGTTTTTCTATAGTTACCTAAAAGATGAGAGTAATACCTTTATGACTTCCACAGTTTAATATTTTTAGAATTTACAGCTATAAATCAGGATTCTTCTGGAATCACTTTTTTCTGGGAGAGACAGAATTTGTGTAAGACTGGTGATAGTCTGTGAATATTCTATATTTAATTGTTAAGTAAAGAATTAGTGGTAGGTTGGTGATTCTCCATCACAAATCAAATACTATACTTTGGCATAGAGAGAGTCTTAAACATGTTTCCCTGACTCTACCCCTGGGGGGGGGTGTAACTTAGTGAAATTAATTTTATTGACTTTAATTTTAAGAATGTATGCTTCTCCCTTTGTTAAAGTAGTGCAGTAAATAGACCACTATATTTAAGTATTGTCTTCAACATTTGTAATCTTAGGCAAATGACTTTTTCAAGAATCAATTTCCTCATATAAGTAAGAATTCTGATGCTTACAATAATTCTCTTATTGTCATAGCCCTTTTTGTAAGGAGATGTAAAAATATGAGCTGCCATAGTTATTGTTAAGAAATTGGTTGGTGTAAGCAATGGTGAGAAGAAAAAAGGTATTTAAAAATTTTAATGACAATAATGATATTAATCACAATGATCAAAAGCTCAAGAATACCTCCCCTAAGTGGTTGAGAGAATCCCTAAGAGGGACTAATTTGATCTAGAGAGGTGGATTAAAGAAATTCTATATCCATCTTCTTTTCATAGTCTCAGTTGTGGCAATTAAATGCAATCGCGGTATAATCCAACTTTCTTTGGATTGATCTTTTAATGAGCTCCTTTGTGTAGCAAATTATATCTTTATCATGCTATAACAAATCATTCTAATATAAAAATCCCATCCATTTCTCTCTAGGATAAACAATGAAATCTTTTGGAATTTGATGTTCTGTTTCTGTTTCTTCTTTAACTTCAGTTATTCTGGGTTTAGTTTATTTTACTACACCTTTTTAAGCAATTGCATCTTAATCTGCAGTCTTCTATCAAAATAATATTTTCTATAAATAAAATTAATTCACAGTAATCAAGGCTTCAAAATATAATGTCTCTGTAGCCATGTCAGGATTGAATTATTTTAGAGATTAAAGAAATCTGTTTTTGTTTGTATTTGAAAGTTTGTTTATCAGGGAAGAAATATGATTTCAAAACCCCTCTTCAGGAAATCTAAAATAGTTTATTGTTGCTATGAAAACTGATTACAACTTCATCTGATTTTTCAAATGTTTAAAATATGTATTTTTGTGCATAAAGAAAGCAGATATATGTTATATATTACATAAAAGTAAATAGTGTCCTACATCATTGACAGTTTAAAAGTAACATTATTAAGAATTCCATATCAGACCTTCTGAGATTCTACTCAATACAAGTCCATTTCTGCCAGTCATCTGACTCAGTTAATTTTGGAGGCATATTGTAGTATAGATTCTGATCTTCTTTATGTACTTTGTTGATAAATGAAATCATCAGGATGTCTACAAGGAAGATATGGCAATCAATCACAATGTGGCTGACAGTTTTCCTTGTCTATTCTTAATTCAGTATGAAGAAATTAGTAAACTACAGTACCATCATAGAAATATGTTAGTAAAAACCATCTATTACAATGAAAACATTTCAGCTCTTCCTTACTTTTCTTTAGCTACAGCTAGAATGTGAATATCTGTTATTTTTTTCCCCAAGATTTTTTTAAGTGATCATTCAGAGAAAATTAAGCCTAATGTAGGTGAGGATTTGCTAATAGGAAATGCTTCATCAGCTACCACTCATGTTGTCAGGCATATTTAAAATGTTTTCCTGGGTTGATCAGAATCAATTTATGAACTGAGGAGTCTGGTAATTAGTAGAAAAGAAATTAGAATTTAACCTCAGGCTTTTTTTCTTCCTCAAATTGTAATATTTGAATGTTTTGCTATTTTCTAATGGGATTATCCTGTGTTTTAGTCATTTCCATGTTTCTTATCCTTATGCTAGACACTAAGCTCCATGAAGAATAAGGATCTTATCTAAATTTATCTATCTCCATGTGCTTAACATAATATTTTGCAGATGTTACAGGTTTAATAAATGTTTATTGAATTACAGTAAAGGGAACTGCATTATTTGTATTTGGCATAGTAATATGAGTTTCATTAATTAATCCTAATGTAAAATAAATCATTGGATAAATCTTGGTAGGAATTCATTTGTTTCAAAATGGACATTTAAAATATTTTAGGATATCTTTTTTCCTGGCAAATTAATGTCTAAGTCAGCACTAGCCTTTTGTTAATATCATTATATATTTGAGCTTCATAACTATGCAGAAATTAGATAGTTTTCTAATATATATCAACTCTATTTAATGATTTTTCAGTAGTTCATCTATTAAACGAACAATTTATATTCTAAAGTTATTTAATTATATTTCATGCAAATTTTGCAAAAGTAGAAAATAAATTTTTCAACATTTAAAGAAATGTGGGATTCTTCCAAAATTTCATTTAATTCTAATGATAAGCTCTTATTTTTCAGCATACCTAACTTACATTAGTTGCTCTACTTCTTAAAAATCTTTATTTTGCATGTTTTCAGTAATAGAAAGAGACAAAGTTGTCTAATGGAAAAACATATTATGAACTAAATGAAATATTATAAACTGTCCCCACTGGAGTAATTATTTTTCTGAAATAGCTACATTGATATTTTAGGGCTTTTCCTCTAAATCAAGTAGTTTTTGTAATGGATTAGGATTCATAGAGTTCATAATAAAACATTTTCATTAAAGAGAGATAATCCACAAATGATAAAGGAATCAGCAAATGGTGCCACTTGGTGTTGAGTTTTATATAAGCAAGCTACCGACTACATAGATTTTCTCCAAACCATATTTATTAAAGATAACAGTATTAAAATAAATAGTAGGATAACTGAAAAATGAACACCAAGCTGTGTTAGATTGAGAAATTAATTTGGTTTAGACAATTAGTAAAGACAGAAGCTTTTTTAAAAAATTGTTAAATAGTCATATATACCAAAATAAGATATTTGGATTCCAAGAAGGAATTTCTGTTTTTACATCAATAGACTTCTAATTACAGATAATTTTGATCTGCTTATTTTATAATTTTTATTAAATCAATACTCAAAGTATATCTTTGATTTTATAATTTATAAGCCCTTATTTTTTTTTCCAATAATTGTTTGCTTGGTATCTTTTAATTTTTTTTTCAGGGACTTCCCTATCTCCATACCTAGTCAAGTCCTTCTTTGTAACAAAGAACAGCTAAGTCAAATAAACCAAATCTCTAGTTGTGTCTGACTGTATATTGTTAAACTATGGATTATTTATTGTAATGCCAGAAAAACTGAGGCAAGATAGAGATTAGAGAGTTTTTAATATTTTATTTGGATTTCTGAAAGGGAGAGATTTTCTGGAACCAAAGGATCCATTTTGGTCCTAGGGCTGATGTTTTAAAGCATTCAGCATCAGCATGGAATATAAGATTCCAGTGAGTTATGTATAGCAATCAGGGGAGACAAAGGCAAGGGGTGGAGTCTGAACACTGAGAGTGGGAATTTCCAAGAAGGGACCATCAATCCGGTTCTGACAAGTTGGAGGTAGGACCACAAATTCTGATAAATTGGGAGTGAAGAGAGTAGTTAGTTAGAGACAGAAAGTCTGGAATTTAGAGATAGAGGATAGCAATTAGGTATCTGAGATAAGACAACTAGAGTTTTATCTTTTGGAATGCCAGAGTGGCCAGATTTCTACAGCCCTAATTATCTCAGCCCTAATGAACAGGAAAGGGGGGGGGGGTTACAACCAGGAGTATT
This sequence comes from Sarcophilus harrisii, assembly GCF_902635505.1. Lineage (NCBI taxonomy): Eukaryota > Metazoa > Chordata > Mammalia > Dasyuromorphia > Dasyuridae > Sarcophilus > Sarcophilus harrisii. The sequence goes on from NC_045429.1 coordinate 197,295,581, forward strand.
GAGGCAGAACAATTAAGGGAAACTGAGGCAGAACAATTTAGGGAAACTGAGGCCAAACAATTTGGGGAAACTGAGGCACAACAGTATGACCTCTGTCCTGGGAAGAGGGAATTGGCATACAGTGTAGAAATATGCTTTTTAATTTCTGAAATATAGAGAAATCTGTACTTGGTAAGTAAAACATGTTTTAATAAGGGGAGGGGAGTCCATGGTTCTGAACCAATAAAAAATTTTGCCTTTATAAAATATATTTTTAAAAAATACTTTAATTAAGGGATTTTGGCTGCATGAAACATTTGAAACTTTGCTTTCCCAGCTTTATTCTTCTGAAGAATTTATAATTATAATGTAACCAGTGAGTGAACTTCATTAATTAACCTTTTACAACTGCCTGGTCTTCCCTTCCCCTGCCAGTGAATTAACTTATTTTAATTATGTAATAAATTAACAAATTTGTGGCTCACTTCTATATCTATCATTATTATTTTTTTTCCTGTTATTAACTTTTTTGTGAATTTAAGATGTGGTTTATAAGAGAAGCAGAGGATTCTTTTATTAGTTAGACTGTGGCCTTGGAGTCCAAAAGTCCTAAATTCAAATTCTGCAATATACAGACCAGCTGTGTGACCATAGAAAAAACATTTAACCTTTTAATGCTATAGGTGGTTCTCTAAGATTAAATGTTACAGACTAGTTGCTATTCCACATGGAAAAAGATAGATTTCTACAGATTAATGAAAGCCCAAGCTCATACTGTTATGTCTTGTTGAAAAAAAAAAGAGAAAAGAAAAATAGAGGAATGATATCTTGATTGCAAACAACTTATATTTAAATTCTCTTTTAGGCAAATAGATAACATAGAGGATAGAGTAGTGATATAAAGTTAAAAAAACTTGAATTCTAGCCTTAGATACTAGATATGAGACCCTTTTTGTTTCTATTATTCAGTCATTCCAATCATATCCAATTAATTCTCTGTGATACCATTTGGAGTTTCTTTGGTAAAGGTACAAGAGTAATTTGCCATTTCCTTCTCCAGTTTATTTGATGGATAAGGAAACAAACAAGGTTAATTGACTTGCCCAAGCTTACATAGCTAACAAGTATCTGAGACTGGATTTGAGTTCAGGTCTTTCCGACTCTGCACTCAAGCTGCCCAGGTGACCTTAGAAAAGTAATTTAACTTTTATTTGCCTCAGTTTCCCTAACCATAAAATGGGGATGATAATAATAGTACTTACCTCCCAAGTTTGTGAATTTCAAATGAGATAATATTCGTAAAGCACTTACTACAGTTTCTGGGTCACAAAAAATAGGAATTTAATAAATATTTGTTTCCTTCCTTCTTTTAGTACTTTTGTATACAATAGATACCCCACTTTGAGCAAAAATGGGGCAGTTGAAATTCATATTTCCAATGATATGTGAGCTTATGTCATTTATTCCCTAACAATTTATCTGTAACTTCCTCAATTAAAATCCCATTCCCATGTCCAGTTGAAGCATGGAGATGATACAGAGTTCTTAATGACATGTCAATGGGATATAAGGTTTAGTAGAGCCTGCCAAGGTAGAAGGGCTTCAATTCTAGACCCATGGATGACCAAACTATATGTCTGTCCTTGGAGGACCATCTTGGCTAAGTGGGCAAAGACTTATTATTGAAGGGGGCTAAGGTGATGAAGTGTTGTGGCCATTAGTTAACACATTGTAAAGGTTTTGAGCTGCATAGTTAAAAGGATCTACACTGATGAAATCAAAAATCCTTGCTAAGGAAATTAATGAAAAAAAAATTCGATTGAAGGTAGCCTAGCTGTACCAGACCTAAAACTATATTATAAAACAAAGGACATCAAAACCATTTGGTACTAGTTAAGAAATAGAGAAGTTGATCAGTGGGATAGGTTAGGTTCACAAAACACAATAGTCAATGACTATAATAATCTACTGTTTGATAAACTCAAAGACCCCAGTTTCTGGGATAAGAACTACCATTTGACAAAAATTCCTGGGAAATTTGGAAAATAGTATGGCAGAAACGAGGCATTGACCAACACCTAACATCCTATCCCAAGATAAGGTTGAAATGAGTTCATGATTTAAACACAAAGAGTGATATTATAAACAAATTAGAAGAACAAAGGATAGTCTACCCCCCAGATCTACAAAGAAGGAAGGAATTGACCAAATGAGAACTGGAATATCTTCTGGAATGCAAAAATAGATAATTTTGATTATATTATGTTAAAAGGGTTTTGTACAAATAAAACAAAGATTAGAAGGGAAGCAATAAACTGGGGGAAAATTTACATTCAAAAATTCTAAAAAAGGCCTCATTTCTAAAATATATAGAGAATTGACTCAGATTTGTTAAAAATCCAAGCCATTCACAAACTAGGCATAAACCCCCACCTAGCATCCTATACCAAGATAAGATCAAAATGGGTTCATGATTTAAACATAAAGAGTGATATTATAAGCAAATCAGAAGAACAAGGGATAGTTTACCTTTCAAATCTGTGGACAAGGAAGGAATTTGTGGCTAAAGAAGAACTTCAGTACATTATTGAATGCAAACTGATACTTTTGATTATATTAAGTGAAAAAGTTTTTGTTCAAACAAAGCCATGCAGACAAAATTAGAAGGGAAACAATAAATTGGGGAAGGGGAATTACATTTAAGGGTTCTGATAAAGGCCTCATTTCTAAAATATATAAAGAATGGACTCAAATTTATAAGAATTCAAGTCATTCTCCAATTGATAAATGATCAAAAGTATGAACAGGCCATTTTCAGATGAAGAAATTAAAACCATTTCTAGTTATATGAAAAGGTGCTCTAAATAATTCTCAATCAGATAAATGCAAATTAAGACAACTCTGGGGTACCACTACACACCTCTCAGATTGGCTAAAATGACAGGAAAAGATAATGATGAATGATGGAGGGGATGTGGGAAAACTGGTACACACACATTGTTGGTGGAGTTGTGAATGAATCCAACCATTCTAGAAAGCGATTTGGAATTATGCCCAAAAGGCTATCAAATTGTTCATATCCTTTGATCCAGCAGTGTATCTACTGGGCTAGATCATAAAGGAAGGACTGGGACCCACATGTGTAAAAATGTTTGTGGCAGCCCTCTTTGTAGTTGCAAGAAAATGGAAACTGAGTGGATGCCCATCAGTTGGAGAATGACTGAACAAGTTATGGCATATGAATATTATGGAATATAATAGTTCTATAAGATCAGTAGGATGATTTTATAAAAGCCTGGGGAGACTTATATGAACTGATGCTAAGTGAAATGAGCAGAACCAGGAGATCATTATATAGGACAACAAGATTATATGATGATCAGTTTTAATGGACATGGATCTCATCAACAATGATGTTATTCCACATTGTTCCAATGGTCTTGTGATGAAGAAAGCCATCTGCACCCAGAAAGAAGACAGTGGGAACTGAATGTGGATTACAACATAGTATTTTCATTCTTTTTGTTATTGTTTGCTTGCATTTTGTTTTCTTTCTCATTTTTTTAACTTTGGGATCTGATTTTTCTTGTACAGCATGATGAGGTGGAAATATGTATAGAGGAATTGCACATATTTAACATATATTGGATTACTTTCTGACTGGGGGAGTGCAGAGGGAGGGAAAATTAGAACAGAGGGTTTTGTAGGAGTGGATATAAAAAAAATCCATGTATATATTTTGAAAATAAAAAGCTATAATTAAAAAAAAGAATTCAAGCCATTCTCCAATTGATAGTCAAAGGATATGAACAGACAATTTTCAGATGAAGAAACTGAAACTATTTCTAATCATAAGAAAAGGGGCTCTAAATTACAATTGATCAGAAAATGCAAATTAAGACAACTCTGAAGTACCACTAAATACTCCTCACATTGGCTAAGATCTCAGAAAAAGATAAGAACAAATGTTGAAGGAGATGTGGGAAAACTGGGACATTAATACATTATTGGTGGAATTGTGAACTCATTCCACCATTCTAGAGAACAATTTGGAACTATACCCGAAGATACATACCATTTGATCTAACAGTATCTCTACTGGGCCTGTATCCCAAAGAGATCATAAAGGAGGGAAAGGATCCCACATGTGCAAAAATGTTTGGTAGCCCTCTTTGTAATGTAAAGCAACTGGAAACTGAGTGGATGCCAATCAGTTGGAGAATGGCTGAATAAGTTATGTTATATGAATGTTATGGAATATCACTGTTCTATAAGAAATGATCAGCAGGATTATTTCAAAGAGGCCTGGAGAGACTGGAACACAACATAGCATTTTCAGTCTTTTTGTTGTTGTTTGCTTGCATTTTGTTTTCTTTCTCATTTTTTTCTTTTTGGAGCTGATTTTTCTTATGCAGTATGATAATGGTGGAAATATGTATAGAAGAACTGCACATAGTTAATATATATTGGATTTCACAGAAGGACTCATTGTAAAGATTCCTTTTAACATAAGGAGTATAATGAGATTCCTTTATAATTCTTTTTCTATTCTATTTTTAATTACAAGCTTTTCCATAACATAATACAATAAAAAGATGATTACACATGAAACTGCAAATCTACTATGCACAACTTGCTATTTATTTCAAATATATAATAAAATTATCATGCAGATTTCTTTTTTCCTTTCCTACCCCCATCATAGAGTTGCCTACCACGAGACACAAATATGTGTGTGTGAGTGTGTGTGTGTATGTACACACACACATAAATATATACACGTGTGTGTAAAATTATTCTGTACCTATTTTTATTTATCAGTTCTTTCTCTGGATGTAGATAACATCTTTCTTCATATATACTTTATAGTTACTTTGGATATTTATAATAGTCAAAATAACTATAATTGGAATTCTTTTAAATTGTATTTTAAAGTATGGTTTAATTTATAAAAATTCAACTTTTAAGAAATTTTTCAAGATAATCATTTGAGTAAAATGAGGCATAAATTATTTCTGTGGATGTCAACTGATAGTTTTGTTGCTAAGAAAGCAAAGAACTCTCCCAGAGTCTTAAATAATATAAATAAATTTCAGCATTTCTTATTTATTTTCTTAACAGGGTTTTTCACAATGAATCACACAGATTCCAGTTCACTGGATGAATTAACAACAAGAGGTCTTATATCTGAATATGAAAATCTCATGCCTGTGCCTGTCAATGGAACCACTTGTGAAAACTGGAGAGAGATACATCACCTGGTTTTCCATGTAGCAAATATCTGTTTTGCAGTGGCTTTGGTTATTCCAACTACCTTGACACTTCATATGATATTTCTTAGAGGGTTGTTAACTATAGGTAAGATAAATATTATATTCTCATTATTGTAGCATGGTTCTTGATTTGACCAGTTTATATTTTATATAGGTTTATACATGATGAAATGAAATGAAAGATTTTTTTTTATCTCTGGGCAACCTAAAGAGTCAACTGAAATGCTTAGGATCCTCAATACTTATTTATCCCTTTGGGAAAAGGCACATGTGTTTGTTTGTGTTTTTTGTCATGTTCTATACTTTCATCATTGTAAAACTTGCATAAAGTGTTGAACATTGTGACATTGGGTCATATTAATGATATTCAGAAATGTCAGATGACATTCTTAAATGAATCATTTTTGTTTATTGTTGTTGGAAATTAAAATGTCTTTGTTCCTGTGTCATACAGTCATATGAATTTAGCCTTTTTTGGATGTTCCTTAAATTAATTTTTTAAATCAATTCAAATCTATTTTTTCTTCCTTCTACTTCACTCTAACACCATTTGAGAGTGAGGCATAGGGAACCAACGTAACAAATATATAAAACTGAGCAAATAAATGTCTATATTGGCCATGTCCAAAAGAAAATTACATATTATTCTGGACTTTGAGTCTATTACCTCTCTATCCAGAAGTAGGTAGTACACTTCATCATTGGTTTTCTAGGTTGGTCATTGGTTAATTGGTCATTGCAGTAATCAAAGTTCTTAAGTCTTTTTTTTCAAAACTGCTTTATAGTGGTGTTTTTATAAATAGTATTCTCTTCATTCTGTTCTCTTCACTCTGTACCAATTCATACTAGTCCTCTCAGACTTCTCTGAAACCATGTTTTTCATTGTTTTATGATACAATAATATCTCATTATATTCATATATTGTAGATTTTTAGCTTTTCCTCAGTTTCCAGTGTTATCAATTGGAAATTTTAATTATTCATTAAATCCTTTCATTCAAAATTGAACAAAGGACACAGGAAAATCGTAGGGCATATTCACAGCAGTAACAAAATAAAACAAAACAAAATAAATGTAATGTTTCACATGTATACAATGTTTAAATGGTCCAAAGTATCTCTCATGTGTTTATTTCATATCAGAGAAATATTATACATGTATATTGAAGTTAGACTTGAAATTTCTAATAATTTATCTTTTACTTGTTATTTGACAGGATGTGCTCTTTTTATTGTCTGGGCTACACTGTACAGGTGTGCTTTGGATATAATGATCTGGAATTCTGCATTCCTGATTGTCAACTTGTTGCATTTTGTGTACCTGTTGTACAAAAAGAGACCGGTATGTAGTTCCTCTCATAGGTTAATAATGAGCATAAGTTTAATGTGAATTTTGAACAGTATAGAGGGCTGGAACTCTTAAAAAGGTGTACTTGAATCCAAGAGAGCAGAGCACTTAAGGCTAAGTACCTGCTCAATGTGAGATAATGTTTCCATAAACATATACTTAGATGATATGGTGATGTGATGGCTCTCCTCACAATTGGTGATTGCTGAATGTGTTGTGGTGAGGTTATCAGAGGCAAGGATTGGAAGGCTGAGGGAGAGAGTCAGAATCTCTCTGCCACAGCACGCTCAGGAGAGAATTCAGGTTCCAGATTCGAGAGTTCAGGATTCATCTTTGATGAGCCAGCCACGTGGCAGCTTGCCTGCCTCCTTCACTTCTCCTCCTAAAGACCAAGGATTTTGACTGATCCTGACTCTGACTGATCCTGAGGCCTTCCAGAGAGCTAGCCCGGACATTATAGAACAGGAATTTTCTTGGGTCCCTGTATGTTTCCAGTATTTTCAGTTCTTCTAAAATCAGATTTCTCTAGTACCTTTTTTTAAATAACTTTTTTTCATAAATCACCAAGTGCTAAATTTTATTAAGACTATTATTATTTAAAAACTATGTATCTGAGAAGTTCTTTGAGAACTGAAAAAGCAGTCTGGTAGAAATTAGATTTAGAGTAACATAGCCCTTATGATAGCAAACTAAAATAATGTCCATATGACTTAAACATTAAAGATTATTCCATAGAAAAAAGCAGAAGAAAACCACATCAGATTTTCATAGCTTTGGCTAGGGACAATTCTTTTTTTCTTCAATAGGTATTTTATTTTCTAAATACATGTAAAGATAGTTTTCAACATTCATTTTTTTCTTTTTTAATAGAATTTTATTTTTTCCAAATATATGCAAAGATAGTTTTAGACATTCATTTTTTTAAGTTTTTGTGTTCAAATTTTTTTTCTCTTTCTCCCTCCCTTATCTTCTCACTCCCCAATACAGCAAGTAATCTTATTTAGGTTAAATAGATGCAATCTTTTTAAACATATTTCCATATTTGTCATGTTGTACAAGAAAAAATCAAATCAAAAGGGGAGAAAACATGAGAAAGAAAAAACAAACAAAAAACAAAAAGTGAAAATACTATGCTTCAATCCATATTCAGTTTTCATAGTTCTCTCTCTGGATGAGATTAGCATCCAGTCTATTGTAATTGCCTAGAATCATCGTATTGTTGAGAAGAGCCAAGTCTATCACAGTTGATCTTCACATCACACATAATTTTGTTTCAACATTCATTTTTTGTAAGACTAATCAATAATTTCATGTTCTATTTATGGAATCTTTTTTTTTCATAAAAGCCATTCTAATTGTAAGGCAATATTTCATAAATAATGCATAAAATTTTTATATAAAAATTTAGCTATTTCTATGCATAAAAATTAGTTAGCTAGTTATCCTGTGAATTGTTCTAAAAGTATCAGTTTTGACATCTCCTTCTATATTATGAATTAGTTTGTTTTTAACATTTTTTGATGGCAGTACATGATGCTATACAAATACATGATGCTAAAAACATAATGGAAAAAAGTTATCATTTCATCATAACTGTGGCTGATGTTGCTTGCTCTGTACCCAGCACAATGGAAAGGTGGGCATAGAATATTTTAAAGAAACTCACATTCTTCTTGGAAAGACCAGGACTTACCCAAACAGTGCAATCAGAACACAAAGTGACAACGTACCCTAAAGTGCTAAATTATGAGTTACAGGCACTAGTGCAATAGGAATTTAAACAGGGAAAGGTGAATTAAATGGGAACTGGGTTCATAGAGAAACATTCTCTGAGGATACCAACTTGAACAAGGGGCTTGAAGGATGGCTAGGCCATGGCTGCAAGAGGTATCTGGTCCGTAGCTTAAAGTTTGTGAGAGAGCCCTAGGAAGTAATTTCCTTGGAGTCTCATAGCCAGTGTGTGTCAAAAGCAGGCTGACTCTTTCTCCATCTCCCAAGCTGTCATTATCTTAAAGATGAACAAACTGGCTCAGAGCAGTTAAGGGGAAATGAAATGCCTATGGAAAATGTGACTAGTAACTCTGATATAGGTTAATCTTGAATTATTTTCGGTGAACCAAAGTCCATTTCCCATAGGATGCTCAAGAGCTCCCAGAGCCATGATATTCAAAAACCCTTTAGCTGAACTAGAAACAATGCTACTCTTCAAAAGCATCAACTAGATTTCACATTTATACATGTGGTTTTTAATCTTAGAAATATTTGTTTTGTGGGCATTTAGAATACTGCCTCCTCATTAAAGTAGGATTTAGAAAAGCAAACATTTAGAATAAGTCCTCAAGAACTTTCAATAGATTCATGACTCCATAGGCTCTTGGGTGTTCATAAGAGCTGTTGCATTAGGTCCTAAAATTGAGCACAATTTGCACTGTCATTTTCCATTGTCTTCATAGGTAATTGGATTCCAGAGTGCTCAGTCACTTCCCAGAAAGGAAGAGTAGCTCAGGTCAGAGAATAATCAAACATTACACATGTTTAAATTTGGGGATGTGGTTTAGGGGAGGCTGTTTTTCAATGACCAGTATTTATAAGTATTATTGTAAGTACTTCTATGTGCTAAGCCCTGCTAATAATGAAGGGGAACTCTAAATAAATAAATATTACAAATTGACATTACCCACATACATTACACATACATTACACATACATATACATTAATATTGTAACAAAATTAATTATAATATATTATATCAATTTTATTATGTAACATGCTATTTTGTAATATATAATGATGAATAATTATTATAATTAATTGTATAATAAATTATGTTATAATGTTCTATGTTTATATCCTATGTAACATATGATTAGTATATTAACATATAATATAAATATATTAATCTATGATCCAGAGATCACATATCTTTATATCACATAATATGCTAAATTTATTATGCTATGCTATGTGACATTATGTCATATTATAATTATATTTCACACCATGATAGCCTATGAAATGTATTCAAAAATGATAAAAACAAAAAATGATACATAAATGGCAAGTAGTAAGTAATGGTGGATAATGAATTTCCCTCAAAGCAAAAAAGACTGCTTTAAACTTTTTGGTCTCAGAAGCTCTTTATATTCTTGAAAAATTATTGCGGATCCTCCAAAGAGATTTTTTTAATGTGAATTATACTTACTGACATTTACCATGTTAAAAATTAAAGCTGATAATTTTAAAAAATATATTAATTCTCTTTAAAATAATGATAATAAACCCATAATATGTCAATATAAATTATTTTGTGTGAAAATCACTATAGTTTCCAAAACAAGAAAGTGAGAAGAGTAGCTTTGTTTTACACATTTTTGAAAATTTCATTAATGTCTGTCTTAATAGAAATATAAAACAGCTAGATCCTCATATCTACTTCTGCTTTTAATCTGTGTGATTTGTGGTTTGGGTTGAGGGCTTAATGCAACAGCTCTTATGTACACCCAAGAGCCTATAAGGTCATGCATGTATTGAAAGTTCTTGAGGATTTATTCTAAATGTTTGCTTTTCTGAATTCTACTTTAATGAGGAGGCAGTATTATAAATGCCCACAAAAACAAATATTTCTAAGATTAAGAATCACATGTATAAATATGAAATCTAGTTGATGCTTTTAAAGAGTAGCATTGTTTCTAGTTCAGCTAAAGAAAATCTGGCCTCATACAGATAAATAGTTGGGAGAGGGAAGAGTAATTTAATAAGCAAATAATGTTTTGGTATTATTATGAGAATAGTTTTGATCTTAGGGACGTCTCAGGACTCTACAGACTATGCTTAGTAAACTGCTACATATTTTCTGATAGTGATTGTTTTGTGGACTATTTCTAATCCTGATGCAGTATTTTTAAATGAACATGTTTTGTTTTGTTTTGTTTCAATACTCAAAAGTTTCATGCTATTTATTTATAGAAATAAGAAAGTTAGCTATACTATATTATGACAATAGGTCATATAACAAAAAATTCAGTTATTTCACAATCCATAAGAAGAAAAATTATGAAAAAGTTATGAAATTATTTATTTACACTGTTCAATTTCAGTGAAAATACAGTTACAGTATTAGTTGTTTTGCTTAATTTTTTTCTACTTTTATTACAAAGAAGATTTTGATTCTGGGCCAAGGTGTTATTAGAAGGAGGGGGTTGTAATATCCAGAAATGAATTTGTAAAAAACAAAAGATAACAATAAATGCTATTTTTAAAAAATGAATATAAAACACAAATCAGCATTGTCACTTTTTCTCTCCACAAACCATGTATAAAATAATATAACTTATTATATTATAATATAATATAAATTAATATATATTATTTATTAATTACTATATTTTATTATATTAATATATATTATCCATAATATAAATTAAAAATATGTTTACCTGTTAAGAAAAGACTATAGAAATAAATTTTTTATGTTTATTGAATCAACCCTTTCAGCTAATCCTTATTCTTTGTATTCCAGATAAAGATCGAAAAGGAACTTACTGGTATATACCGGCGAATGTTTGAACCATTACGTGTACCCCCAGAATTGTTCAAAAGATTAACTGGACAGTTTTGCAATATTCAGACCATAAAAAAGGGCCAGACCTATGCTGCAGAGGATAAAACATCTGTGGATGATCGTCTGAGTATTTTATTAAAGGGAAAGTAGGTGTTATATGAAAACTGAGACTCCTATTTTAGATAGCAGTAAAATAATTGATTGTAATCATTGGATTCATTTTGATATTACTGGTGGAGATTATTTGAATTTACTTCTGCACACCTTGGTGAATTCACATAATTCTTAATTGTTTATAAGATAGTTATTTCTCCACACACATTTTTTTTTCCTTTTAGAGGGTCAGAATTACAGTTTGCCATAAGGCATAATAATAAAATTAGAATAAGAAATAAAAACTCTTCTTAAAGTTTGGATATAATGTTTTAAGTCTTACCTTTGGGGGGGAAGGTAGAAGCATATTTGGTTGTTTTATTCTCAGTGATTTCCAAAAATATAACTTTGAAGAATGATGCCAGACATTATAGGATTAAAATTATTGTTTCAAAACAACTATAACTTGAGATATCATAGCATAAACAATGAATTCTTCTTTATAGAGAGATGCTCTATACTCCAGAAAGTAGTATCAAGAAAGTTCATTGATTAAATATTTGCCTAGAGATTGAAGGAGAGCACTCAAAATGAGAGCATTTATTGTCAGTCTTCAAAAATAAAACAACCTCAAAAAATAACCTCAAAACACCAGAAAATAATCATATTAAATATGTTTAGATTAAATTCATAATATCATTTGCTGCCAAAATGCTATGTGCATGTTATTAACAAATATTTTTATCATCAGAATGAAGGTCTCCTATCGAGGACATTTTCTGCATAATATTTACCCCTGTGCCTTTATAGATTCACCTGAATTTCGATCAACTCAGATGAACCGTGGTGAAAAATTTCAGGTATGGTTCAATGTGATTTATAATAACTAGGTATAGGGCAAAGAAAACTGCAGAACAGTCTCATGACTCCACAAAAATCAAATAGATAGTCATAAGTAATGCTAGCTGTGAATAATCAATGTATGACATCCATGACATGGGTACAGAGTTCATTTAAAATCAATGACTTTAACTTACAGATAAAACTACAAATTATCTTGGTTCTATAGAACTTAATGGAACCTTGAATTTCCTTATTATAGAGGAGAAATTAATTAACTTTTCTTATACTTAATGAACACACTTGAGAATGAGTTTCTTAAAATGGTGATAATTTATATGTGAACAAGTCAGTATGGTTAATTTCTTTTTTGTCCTCAGAAAAGAATAACTACCTCATTACCTGACACTCTCTTCTTTTTTTATATAAAGAAATAAAAAATGCTGGTCTCTTTTTACTAGTAACTATTATTTCATTAATGCTACAAAGATAGTGAGGGGAGTTTGTTTGTTTTTTTCCTTAGTTGCTGTTTTCCTCACTTCTTGGTTAAGCAATAACATTGATTCATTCATACTTGAAAAGATCTGTGATTTCATCAGTGTGGGTACCCTTTCCGTCTTATCATTTTGCAACAAAAAGCTGTGAAGTATGAAATTTGCAAATGGCTAAGCTATGAGAGAGCTGAGTACTATGGAAAATATGGATCTTGAAATATGGATAGAACAGTAGAACAGAGCAGGCTGGCATAATTCTTTATGTAGAGGTAACTAGGAAGAAGAGGTCAAGCAATAGGTCTTGGTGAAATTTCATGTTTTAGAACTTCACAGAAAAAAGTTTTTGACGAAGGCAAAAGGTTCAGAACTGTCAAGTTTTTGCTAAAGTCTTACCTTAGTACCAGTCTCTGAGATTATCGCCAGTTTATCCTCTATAAATCTTATTTGTACATTGTTGTTTGCATATTATCTTTCCCATTAGACTGTGATTTCCTTGAGAATGACATTGTCTTTCTTTGCATTCCCTAACACTTAATATATTGCCTGCCACAGAATAGGTCCTAAATAAAGGTCCTACCCTTCCTGATAGCAAAGTACTTAACATTAATACATTAAAACTGCCGCTTTACCCACTCTCTCAAAGTATTTTTTTTTTCCATTAGCTTAGGCTATTTCTTCCTGGAAATTAAGTTAAAAAGAGATATGATTCTTAAGATAACATGGTTTCCTAAAGCATAGTAGTCTTGGCTTTTCCAGAGTCTTCACTCATCATATCTCTGTAGAAAGTGCTTGGAGGGCTATTTCTCAGTGAATAAATGGATTATTATTGATGAGGATGATAATGGTAGTGGTGTTTATAGAAAAAGAACCTTTGATATTTGCAAAATGCTTATTATAATTTACTATCTCATTTAATCTTTGAAATAACTCTACTAGATAGGAACTATTGTATCCACTTTATAGATATGGAAGTTGTAGTTCTGAAAAGTTAAGTGACTTTATAACTAGTAAATGTCTAATTTGGAAGTCAAATTTCAGGCTTCTTGACTTCCAGTCCAGATCTTCATCCAATTTGCCATGTCTAAGAATTCTATAATTAGAAAAAGGAATGGCTAATGTTAAGACCATGAGAGATATTAGTTTTGTTGTGTCAAAAATTATATTATTGACAAAGCTCAAGAATAAAAATAGTCCTCAGATCTCTTTGTCATTTGGCAGCTAGTCCACAGATGGCCAAGTCTACTTGTAGCCAGTTCTCTATTACCTGTGCCAATGAAAGGATGATTGAAATCCATGGATAATAGTTCTTTTCTCCTTCATTTTAGCCATAAATTGTAACCTTTCCGCCAGAGAATATTGAATAAGTGTTTTATAACAAGTAGCATAATTGAATGTTTGCATTTTTATTAGTTTTTCTTATTTTTTTAATTAGTGTAGTATAGAGATAAGGCATTAGACCAGAATTCCTAGGTTTAGATTTTACTGTATTGTTTCTCTGATCATAGGCCTTTTCTCTTCAAAATGAGGTTAACAATTCTTTCCTTTCCCACCTTTTAAGGTTCCTTAAAAAGAAAATGCTTTGTTATTTTAAAGCAATTAGATGGTGTATTAATATTGTGTTGGATTTAAGAATCAGGAAAACTTGAGTTTGAATCCTGCCTTAGACATTTACTAGCAGTGTAACTGTGATCAAGTCTAATCAACCCCTTTCAGCCTCAGTTTTGTTATCTGTAAAACAGAAATAATCATGGAACTTTCATTACAGATTTGTGATGAGACTGAAAAGAAATAATATATGTAAACACTGTAAACCATAAAGTACTCTTAAAATTAGCTTAATTTAAAATTAAACTTTAAAGTATTATGGAAATATAAAAGTTGTCATTGTTGTCATAAAGAAAAAAGAAATTGAACAAATATTAAGGCTGGGGGAGAGGAAAATCAAACAGATGGAATGATTGCCCCTTAGCCTGTAGCAGAGGATATGATTTGAGATGGCACTACCAGAAGTACTATTTGTAATACTTATGAACTGTGTGTGTGTGTGTGTGTGTGTGTGTGTGTGTGTGTGTGTAACTGAGCAGTCTGATAACTTGGCTTTCTGTTCTATCTCTTTCCATGGAGCACATATAATTTGTTAGGTAACTGCTTCCTAAAGTCACCAACAGGAGAGCTCTAATCTCTTTGGGTATGGTCTTTCTGGCAGTGGAACTGTTTTTTTTATGTAAATTGAGGTTTCTATAAAACTTTATATAAAAACTGCCTCCCTGCTGTTGTTTTCTAGCAAAATCAACAGCTTGTTCTGTGGCCTGAAGGCTTGTAAACCAAAGCTTTTTTAGCCCAAAGAGAAGTGGGGAAGGGGGGAAATTCCAGAAGAATGGATTTTTCCAGGGATAACAGCTTGCCTACTTCTGTTCCGTATTTGCCAAAAATTCAAACCCAGAGGAGAAGTGGCCTGGCTGATTTCACAGGCTGTCAAACTGGTAGGAAGTGGGTGAACTCTTAAGTTTTAACCAGGACTCACATAAAACAGGATCTTAATTTACAAAGGCAAAACTTCAAATTATGCAGTAAAGTAATTCCATCTGTCACTGGCCAGTTTCCAACCTTATACTTTTAGTACCTAGTATACTGTTCCAAGCACCCTATGGGAATTCAATAAGTATTAAGAGAATGAATAAACCTTTTTCTCAGGACACATTCCCTTGTTCTTGGTGTACATAATATGGCACCATGCCCAAAAAGATTAGGTAAATTTTCCACAGAATGAAGACAGCCAACACTTCACGACTAAACAGAGTTCCATATTTCCTGTTCTACCATGTTGAGAAATTCCTTCATTTTTTTTTTTTTTTGCCGTTTTCATACTAGTATTTTTTATTTGTTTGTCAAATCCACTTTCCTTTTTCAGTGACAAAGAGTCTAAGAACATATGTTTTTTATGGCCAGAAAAACAAATAGGAACTGTTTTTCTCAAAATGTTAAGAATAAAGAAACTGTTGATGTGTGGCCATGAGTGGCTTGAATAAGCTACAGTCTCATTATGTTGGATGGGTTTAAAATCTAAAGTCAGTAGTTGCTACACTGTTTGCCAGGCAACCCCTCCCCTGGGCATGGACCCAGGAGAGGAAAGTTGTGAAGATTTACTGTTATTCCAAAACCAAAAGAAATCCTTGTGTTTCTAACTTGACACCATTATGAACTATATTTTCTTAGCAGGAACTCAAATACGCCATTGAAGAGAGCCCTGCTAATTGGTCTGGAAGCAAATTTAGTCTACTGTAGCTTTGAAAATTCCTGGAATCTATTATAAAACTTTCATGTTTTATAGAAGTCTGTTGTCAGCTAACTGGTGAGACAGCTCTGCTTTTAGATAAAACTGCTCAGTTAGCAGAAATAAACCATTACCCACAAAATTGAATGACCTTAGTTATAATGCTTGTGACTAACCCCATATCGAAACAATCTCATGGGGAAAAGAAAGAAATATTTACCTCTCAAACCTTGCAGACATATCTTATAGAAAAATCTCATTTTGAAGCCTTCTTAACTCAAAATTTGTTATCAATTAGGGACTGAACTGAGATATACTTTTATGCCTTTATACCTTTGTGGAAAAGGGATTTTATAAGTAAATTAGTATAGAAGATTTCAAAGAAAATGTTTAATTTACCAAAAAGACTTGAGTTTTCAATTATTTTAAAACTAATATTCATATATAAACATAATTTATTAATTACATGTAATTCTTGTCCATAAACCAATTCTGCTAAGGATTTCTTCTTGGTTACATTTTGTTTCTTTATTTCTAGTTATTTAAAAGAATTAAAATTATATTTCCTTAAGAATTATCTCATATTTAAGACTCTTCCCTATCCAGACCACTTTTTTTAACCAATTAACCAACAGTTGCAAGTCATCTTTCTTTTCAATCTGGTTCTATACTCTTAGAACCAAGTTGTCTTGCTATTTTTTAAGTCTTAGAACTAGATAGGACTAGAAGTAAGTTTTAAAAGAATATTTGTTTATGTGTTGTAAAATCTGTAAATAAAATCTCAGACAAAAAAATAATAATTTTTCAAATGAATGCATACAGTTTCTAGTTTTGTCAATTTTTTCTATTCTTTAATTATTCACATTAAGAATAAAGTTATTCTAGATTAGTCTTTTAGACAAATAATACAGAAAGTAGATATGTATGTATGTATGTATGTGTATATGCATCATTACACCTAGAAAGCATTTAATAAAAGCTTACTAGATTTAATTGAACTTCTTGTAAATAACAGATATTCTAAAACAAATGAATTGCTAATCTAGTGCAATGGAAAAGTTTTCACTCTGAGTTATGGGATTTACAATTTGTAATTTTTCTCTATGAGGGACCTCATTCCTCTGTTAGATATTACTATTCTTAATAGTTTTTTATTGACATTCAGATTGAACTTGTGCTTTTCTATCTATGAAATAAATTTTCATAGTTCTATCTTCCTGGGGTCAGTCAGAAAGTGTCTGTTCCACTTTCCATGAACAGCTCTTCAAATATTTGAATTTGAATGTCATAATCCCCCAAGATTTTGTCTTTTCCTAGTTAAACTGCCCTATTTGCTTTGATTGCACCTTAGACATATAATCTAGAATTCCTTCACTATACCGATTGATAATCTAAAGAAATATATTAACTTTTTAGGATGCATCTTTTAATGTACCACCTAGAATTAAAGAAGCTTCTCCAGATACAGTCTGACTAGGGCAGAGTACAGCAATACTATGCAGTATTTTAGTCTTAGAGACTATGCTTTGCAGTATAATCTTGACTCACACTCAGTTTACATACTGCTAAAATCCCTAGGCCTTTTTTTCCATACACTCTGCTGTCTATTAGATACTCTTCCATCTTGCACTATCAACAGATTTTTTGAATCCATAATTAATAATTTCTTTAAATTCCTATTAAAATTTTAAAAATAGATTTTCCTCAGTATTTTTATGTTGAAGCTCTTTCTGGATCCTGTCTCTTTCAAATACCATAGCCTTTCCAACTTGTGGCCATGAGAAATTTAACAAATATAACAAATATGTTTTATATAAGTTATTAATAATGTATATATCAGTGTCAAGCAATCATATCTAATGCAATTCACTCTACCAGAAGAATAAAAAATGGGGGCTTTTCACATTCCCAACCATAGCTCAAACCCAATTAAAATGTAATTAGGAAATATTGAACAAAATAAAAAATATATAGTTAATTATATACAATACTAATTTGTAGTTTTCTATGTCAATATGCGTTCCACAGTGATCCTTAGTGATCCTTGTTTCAAT